>NW_027507718.1:167642444-168089944 GCF_037356315.1 Lithobates pipiens | reverse complement strand
GCGGCTAGTCAGATTGAGCCATCAGGGGAAGCTGCTGTTGCATAAAACACTTCCGTCCCTGTATACAGTCAGGTCCATAAATATTGGGACATTGACATAAGTCTAATCTTTTTGGCTCTATACACCACCACAATGGATTTGAAATGAAACAAACAGGAGGTGCTTTAACTGCAGACTTTCAGCTTTAATTTGAGGGTATTTACATCCAATCAGGTGAACGGTGTAGGAATTACAACAGTTTGTATATGTGCCTCCCACTTTTTAAGGGACCAAAAGTAATGGGACAGATTAACAATCATCTATCAAACTTTCACTTTTTAATACTTGGTTGCAAATCCTTTGCAGTCAATTACAGCCCAAAGTCTGGAACGCAGACACATCTCCAGAAGCTGGGTTTCATCCCTGGTGATGCTCTGGCAGGCCTCTACTGCAACTGTCTTCAGTTCCTGCTTGTTCTTGGTGCATTTTCCCTTCAGTTTTATCTTCAGCAAGTGAAATGCATGCCCAATCGGATTCAGGTCAGGTGATTGACTTGGCCATTGCATAGCATTCCACTTCTTTCTCTTAAAAAACTCTTTGGTTGCTTTCACAGTATGCTTCGGGTCATTGTCCATCTGCACTGTGAAGCACTGTCCAATGTGTTCTGAACCATTTTGCTGAATATGAGCAGATAATATTGCCTGAAACACTCCAGAATCCATCCTGCTGCTTTTGTCAGCAGTCACATCATCAATAAATACAAGAGAACCAGTTCCATTGGCAGCCATACATGCCCACGCCATGACACAACCACCGCCATGCTTCACTGATGAGGTGGTATGCTTTGGATCATGAGCAGTTCCTTTCCTTCTCCATACTCTTCTCTTCCCATCACTCTGTTACAAGTTGATCGTGATCTCATCTGACCATAGGATGTTGTTCCAGAACTGTGAAGGCTTTTTTAGATTTTGTTTGGCAAACTCTAATCTGGCCTTCCTGTTTTTGAGGTTCGCCAATGGTTTACATCTTTTGGTGAATCCTCTGTATTCACTCTGGTGAAGTCTTCTCTTGATTGTTGACTTTGACACACATACACCTACCTCCTGGAGAGTGTTCTTGATTTGGCCAACTGTTGGGAAGGGTGTTTTTTTCACCAGGGAAAGATTCCTTCGGTCGTTCACCACAGCTGTTTTCCATGGTCTTCCGGGTCTTTTGGTGTTGCTAAGCTCACCAGTGCATTCTTTATTTTTAAGGATGTTCCAAACAGTTGCTTTGGCCACACCTAATGTTTTTGCTATCTCTGGTGGGTTTGTTTTGTTTTTTCAGCCTGATGATGGCTTGCTTCACTGATAATGACAGCTCTTTGGATCTCATATTGACAGTTGACAGCAACAGATTCCAAATGCAAATAGCATGCTTGAAATGAACTCTGGACCTTTTATCTGCTCCTTGTAAATGGGATAATGAGGGAATAACACACACCTGGCCATGGAACAGCTGAGCAGCCAATTGTCCCATTACTTTTGGTCCCTTAAAATGTGGGAGGCACATATACAAACTTGTAATTCCTACACCGTTCACCTGATTTGGATGTAAATACCCTCAAATTAAAGCCGAAAGTCTGCAGTTAAAGCACATCTTGTTCGTTTCATTTCAAATCCATTGTGGTGGTGTATAGAGCCAAAAAGATTAGAATTGTGTCAATGTCCCAATATTTATGGACCTGACTGTATATCATACAAAAGCTTTTTTTCTTCTACCATTTGTGATTTGGAAAGAAGATTGATGCTATGATGTCTCTCCATAGTGGGGCTAAACATAGCAGATTCCCATCTAGTCCTCAGGACCCTCTTATTGAGGTGCAGGAGTCTGAGGCTCACGTAGATCTTTCCAAATATTTGGAAGATACTTATCCTCTTCTGAGGATCCTAATATGGAAGGAGTGGCATCACAAGACAGGTTGCTTGCGTACTCCCTTACTCAACCTTTTTTGCTGCCTGCAGCACAGGCTCTTGAGGAACATACCTCTAATTGGGTTCATTAGAACCTCCCCCATCTGGGGATGTTTTTTCCTATTCATGCATTGCTAAAAAAGCTTATGTATTCTGAATGGGAACATCAGGATAAACAATATTATCCGCACAAGTAATTCTCCACACTTTATCTATGGAAGAGGATTTCTATGAAGTAAATGGGGGGGTTCCAGCAATTGATGCTGCAATCGCCTCAGTGAGCAAGAGTCTCACATGTCCGGTGGATAATGCACTGATGTTAAAGGATCCAACAGATAAAAAGTTGGAACTTCTTTCTAAAAACAATATGGCTTTAGCAAGTTCAGTAGCGCAGCCGGTTCTTGCTGCAATTGGTGTTTCTCAGTCCATTAAGGAACAGTTTGAAGATACATAAACTTTTGCCTGATCAGCAGGCCTGCCAATGGGCTGGTGTATCTGATGCACTGTGTTTCACAGTAAATGCTATGAAAGTCTCTATCAATAAAGCCTTATGGCTTATACTTGGACTAGTGCATTCTCGCAGAGTTCTGTGGCTGAAAAATTTATCAAACGAAGCACCGTGTAAAAAGCTCTTAGCCAGTTTTTCCCCTTCATGGTGTACGGCTATTTAGAGACGATCTGGATAAGTACATCCAAAGGACCTCTAATGGGGAAAAAAAGGAGAGGTTCAAACATTTCTCCTTTAATCGTGCTGCCTCTCCTAGGCCAGGGGTATCTGCCTCTAGGCAGTCTCGACGGCCTCAACCGTCAGGTTCAAGGGAAAGTATCCAAGGGCAGCACCAGGGTCAGAAGAGATCTTGGGGCAGAAAGCCCACAAAGCAGAATGGGCACCCCGCGTTCGTTCGGGTAGGGGGAAAGGTCCTGCAATTCTCAAGATCTGGCAGGAACAATCTCAGGACAGATGGATTTCTGCAGTTTTTCTCTCTAGGTTACGACTAGAGTTCCGAGAGTTTCCGTCTCCTCGTCTTTTTTAAGGGAAAATGTTCCCAAGGATCCAGAGAAAAAGAAGTCTCTCTTTCTGGCCTCTGGATCATCTATTATCTCTGTCGGTGATATCAGAGGTTCCCTTAGTGGAACAGGGCACAGGGTTTGGCTCAAACCTTTTACGGTTCCAGAACCAAATGGAGAGGTAAGACCCATTCTAGATCTCGAAGATCTGAATCGGCACTTAAACATCCGATCCTTTCATAATCCGATCGGTTGTGTCCATTCTGCAAGGAGGGGAGTTTTTTTTTTTTTTTTTTTTTTTGGTTTTAATCGATATCAAAAATGCATATCTCTATGTGCCAAATTTTCCCGCCCACCAGAAATTTCTGCATTTTGAAATATACAATCATCATTTCAGTTGCGGCCCTGCCATTCGGTTTAGCCACAGCACCACGTGTGTTCTCAAAGATTCTGGCACCTCCTTTAGCCAGATTAAGGGCTCAAAGCATAACGGTCTTAGCCTATTTAGAAGATCTACTTTTAATATACATCATTCAGTCACGGGTCTAAACCAGTCTGATCACAGCTGTAACTACCCAAAATCTCTGGGTTTGATACTCAACCTAGGAAGATCATCCTTAAACCATCAAGGAGATTACAGTACTTGGGACTGATTATAGATGCCATACAGAAGAAGGTATTCTTACCCCAGACAAGAATCAGTTCCATTGTAGGACTAATTCAACTTATCAAAACAAAAAAAATCCTTCCATTCGGCTGTGCGTGAGATTGTTAGGCCGTCCCTTACGCACAAAAACTGCTTCAAAACACCATCCTGTCGGTCTGGAATAAAAAGATTCAGGCCTTGTTAGTTTCCAATACGGGCGGACTACTTGAGTCGCCAACAATTATTTCCAGGAGAATGATCTCTTCACCCCGACATCTTCCTAGCGATATGTCAGATATGGGGTATTCTGGACATGGACCTATTCGCGTACAGATTCAACAAGAAGTCAACAACTTTGTTGTGAACAAGGGATCCGCTAGCAGGCGGAGGAGACGTATTAGTCTTCCTATGGGATCAGTTTTCACTGATCTATGCATTTCCTCCAGTTCTGCTACTTCCGCGCCTTCTCCGCAGGATTAAGCATGAATGAAAGGAGGTGTTTCTGGTGGCCCCAGTGGGTCCCAGAAGATCTTGATTTACCAAGATCCTAAAGATTGGCAGTAGGAGTCCTTCGGACTCTGCCATTATAGCCAGACCTTCTCGCACAAGGTCCGGTATTTCATCCTACCTTATGGACAAAAAGTGTAACGGGTTTCACTGTTGAATCCCACTTTATAAAATATTGTGGGTGATCTCCTTCAGTAGGGTCTACTTTGATTAATGCCAGGAAGCCAGCTTCCAGAATCATTTTACTATAAAGTCTGGAAGGCATATGTTTTTTGGTGTGGATCCAGGGGTTTGCACCCCAGGAAATATGTCCTAGGCAGGATCCCTGATTTCCTGCATATGGGATCTGAAATGAAGCTGGCCTTGTCAATGTTTTTTTTTCAATGGACTCTTGCTTCCCACTCTTGGTGCATAACTTATTCAGTTGATAACACGGATTAATCCCCCTATCAAGGCACCTCTAAATTCTTGGGATTTAAAATTGGTCTTATCGGCTTTGCTAAATCGGCCGTTTGAGCCTTTACGAGAAATTCCCTTGGTCCCTTTTGACAAGAAAGATAATCTTTCTGGTTACCATTTCTTCTGTTAGAAGAATATTGGAACTAGCAGCTCTGTCTTGTAAAGAGCCATATTTGATCATGCATAAGGATGAGGTGGTTTTATGTCCTCATCCTGAATTCCTACCAAAAGCGGTAAATTATTTTTTTTTCATTTAAACCAAGATATTATTCTTCCTTCTTTTTCCCCAAAGCCTCCATCTAGGGAAGAGATGGCACTACATTCCCTTGATGTAGCAAGAGCGATCAGAGTCTATTTTAAGGCGACCGCTCAGGTTCGCAAAACAGATGTTTTGTTTGTACTGCCAGAAGGTCCAAAGATGTGGACAGGCAGCGTCAAAATCCACTATTTTCCTAAAGGATTCGTCAAGTGATTGTTCAAGCTGCAGCTTAAAGAAGAAAATTCTTCCTTCCTCCTTATGTTAGAGCACACTCATCCAGGGCGATTAGTGCCTCTTGGTTGGTGCATCATCAGGCCTCTATGGCTCAGATCTGTAAGGCCGCGACTTGGTCTTCGGTTCATACAGATTTTATCAAATCAATATTAAAGGTCATGAGGATATTGCCTTTGGGCAAAGTATGCTGCAGGCTGCAGTATGAGTCCTCTGGCCTTCTGTTTTTTTGTTGTCTCCCTCCCTTCAGTTGCCATTGCTAGGGGACATCCCACATAGTAATTACTATGGCTCTGTGTCCCCTGATGTAAGAAAAGAAAACAGGATTTTTAAAACCTCTTACCTGTAAAATCCTTTTCTGTGATGTACATCAGAGGATACAGAGGTCCCTCCCTTCTTGGTATACACTTGTATTGCTTGGCTACAAAACTGAGGACTCCCAGTAGTGGGAGGGGTTATATTGGGAGTACACTTCTTGCATTAGGGCGTGCCAATGTCCATCACCTATCAGTGGCCCTATAACCCACATAGTAACTACTATGACTCTGTGTCCCCCGATGTACATCAAAGAAAATGATTTTACAAGTAAGCTGTTTTTAAAATCCTTTTTTCCCACTCTTTCACAGTTCGGTGACTGTAGTGGGTTTCTTGGTCATAACTTTGTCGCCAAGGATTTTCCAGGCTTAGATGAGGACTCTGGGCTTGCTATTTCATTATTTCAATGTTTTTAGCTTCGAGGAACTGCTTTACCCGTTTTGCTGTGTGATAGAGGCCATTGTCATGCATTAAAAATTACTAGCTGATTGGGTGATGAACGCAGGGAAGGAACCGCATGTTGTCGGAGAAGATTCTGATAAACATTTGCATTCACTCTGGCATATAGCTGTATGAGAGGCCCAACTCTTGCTGCAGAAAACTCCCCCCTCCACCTTTCACTGACTTCTTTACACACTCAGTCTTTTCCCAATTTGACGACAAACATATTGCCCATCGGACCCAATAAAATTAAAGGGGTTGTAAACCCTTGTGTTCTTTCACCTTAACCACTTGCTTACTGAGCACTTAAACACCCTTCCTGCCCAGACCAATTTTCAGCTTTCGGTGCTCTCACACTTTGAATGACAATTACTCAGTCATGCAACACTGTACCCAAATGATTTTTTTGTCCTTTTTTTCCCACAAATAGAGCTTTCTTTTGGTGGTATTTGATCACCTCTGGGGTTTTTATTTTTTGCGCTATAAATGAAAAAAGACCGAAAATTTGGGAAAAAAACGCATATTTCTTTGTTTCTGTGACAGAATTATGCAAATTAATTTTTCTTCATAAATTTTGGCCACAATTTATACTGCTACATATCTTTGGTAAAAATAACCCAAATTAGTGGATATTATTTAGTCTTTGTGAAAATTGATCACATTTGATGTACTGGTGGCCTATCTCGCTTCTTGTGACCCGAACAAGCCAGGAAAGTACAAATACCCCCCAAATGACCCCTTTTTTGGAAAGTAGACATTCCAAGGTATTTAGTAAGAGGCATGGTGAGCTTTTTTATGTCATTTTTTTTTCCCACAATTCTTTGCAAAATTAAGATTTTTCATTTTTTTACATTTTTTCCACAAAATTTTCATTGTAATAGGTTATTTCTCTCACATGGCATGTGTATACCACAAATGACACCCCCCAAAAAAATTCTGCTACTCCTGAGTATTACAATACCACATGTGTGGGACTTTTTCACAGCCTGGCCACATAGAGAGACCCAACATGCAGAGAGCGCCATCAGGTGTTCTAGGAGCATAAATTACACATCTAACTTGTTGACTACCTATTACACTTTTGAAGGCCCTGGAGCACCAGGACAATGACACATTGCACTGATACGTGGCACTGATGACAATAGAAGTATATGGCAAAGTGTAGCTAACCTGCAGGAAAGACACAGGTACACCGCGCTGCATTAGTGTGAAAGGCTCCTTTTACACAATCGGTCCGACCCAATCGGACCCTCCATTCACCTCTATGAAACAGCAGATGTAAACAAATTTGTGTCCATTTACACACGCCTACCTCCAATCTGATTTGGTTTAAAAAAAAAAACAGAAGGGATCAGTCCCCTTCCATCTGAGTGGATCAGATCAGAGGACCCATAGAGTAGAGTGGGCTGTGTCTTTGTCCGCTCTGCATGGACCTGTCATCCGCCTGCTCTTTCATTGTGGCCCGTGACCGGTTACCAAGTCGCTTAAGTGGCCCTCCCTGTTCAAAAGGTTGGGCACCCCTGTCCTAAGGGGTTATCTGATGTGGGGAGGAGCCGCAAGAGCCTCCAAGGGACCCCAGAAGAGGATGTTCAGGGCCACGCTGTGCAAAACGAGCTGCACAGTGGAGGTAAGTATGATATGTATGTTAATTAAAAATAAAATAAAAAAACAAGCCTTTAAAATCACTTAAAACTTGATTTCATCACTAAAGTGAGCTTTGGACCAGTTCTTCTCTGTCCACACAACGTGCTTTTCAGCAAAGGTCAGTCTAGCCTTTTGATTCTTTCTGCTAATTCTTTCTTTCAGTCCAAATTCTCTTCAACAGCGAGACCCTGTACGATGAGACAAATCCTTACTCTGTTCAGCACTGAACTGGCGAGCAATCGCAGCTGCATTGTTGGTCCGATTGCCCATTGAGATTCTCAGCATTATCCTGTCCTCTCTTGCATTTGTCTTTTGTGGACGACCAGCCCCCTTTTAGGAGAATTGAATGAGTTTGTGACGATGTAAAGATGCAATTTTCTATAAATCACAAGGCTGCCAGTTAAATAGGGTTTGTCAGATAATTAAAGAAATTGGCACAAGGTGCCAAATTAACACCAATAACTGGGAGCTATCTGAAAGTGTTCTCTAATTGTGATCAATATTCTTTTTCAAATCTCAGTGAAGTTTTTTATTTTGTGCTTCAAAATGTATGCAACTCATGAAATATGCTTAACAAAAAACTGCTCTTTTACTCCTGTTTGGATCATTTCCAATAGGACAAAGCAGTGACCTTAACATTTTGGCATTTGTAGGTTGTTCTCTATTTTTGTTCTCCAGTGTAAATTGTGCTCAGCGTTGCATGAACGCGCAATTACCAGTAAAGTAACGCAGGGCTAAATGGTTAAAAATGGTCTAGTCATGAAGAAGGTAAAACCTTCCGGAGGTCAAGTGGTTAAAAAAAAATATATAATAACCTTTTTTTTTTTTTTTTTCAGAGTGCTGCCCTGAAGAGGCCAGTCATTCCCACTGAATATGGAGCAAAAGTACCAACTAGTATTCGTCAGCGTTACTTGAACATCTTTATTGATGAATGCTTAAAATGTTGTGTTTCGGAAAAGGAAGCATTTGATAAGGTATGTTACCAAACCCTTTACTGAACAAGTATATGCAGCCTCGTGCAGGTGAGTCTTTATCTGTGAGGCCACAAATGTGCGCCACTGTGTTTTGTGCATCGTGAGCTTTGGGTCTTGTACTAACAATCGGAAACCAGTCACCTGATGTGATGGCCTCTGGCTATCACAGTAATCCGTTACATTACAGCTCACCCTGTGTTGTTTTCTGTGTGTCAAGAAAAATATACAATTGGGTTGATTTACTAAAACTGAAGCGTGCAATATATGGTGCCAAGAAAAACCTGACAGCTGTATCTAAAAAAAAACATAGTTACTAAAACTGGAGCACTCAATCTGGGGAGCTATGCATGGTAGCCAATCAACTTCTAACTTCAACTTGTTTGCTTAAGCTCTGACATTAAAAAATAGAACCTGATTGGTTTCTGTGCAAAGCTGCACCATATTTTGCACACTCCAGTTTTAGCAAATCAACATCAATGTTTCCTTTTCTGCTTGCTAGATGAGAAATGTGTGTTAAAAAATTGGAGAACAAAGATAAATTAGTTGAATGAGGGTTTGATCTGTGGTGGGGTTAAAGGTCATGGGCATAGTCAGAGGTCAGGATCAGTGTATTTTAGGTATATATATATTATGTTTTGTTATCAATTTTCAAGATGCAAATGAGCAAACAGAAGTAAAAAAGAAAAAGAAATCTGGTGTGTGGGATTTTGTGGGAGTCAGGTGTATGATGAACCAATTATACCACACAGGAGTGTGTGGCCAAGACTGGCATGTGAAAGGATGCGGTTTCCACAGTCTATACGGATACTCCCCCAGCTTATATAACGCTAAGATTTCAGGTCTCCTTGCTGGCTAACGCTCTGGTCCCCCTTCCTGAACTGCCGCTAGCCCTCTGCACAAGAGGGATGACAAGAAGGGAAAGATGAGGCGGCTGCCCTGGACATACAAGATGGTGCCACTGCGGCCTTCCCGCAGTGTACACCACGCTGTTCTGAGAAGCCTAAAGATGGGGGCAGTAAATCCAACAAGTCCCTGAAGAGCCAAATTTTATATTTCACACAGAAACTGTCTAGGGCATTGGAGGCAGAACTGGTGGATGATGGGAGGGCCACCTGCCATCTTGGGTGTGGGGACCAGACACAGGCTGTTGATGCTCTCCTGCCTGACACCAGTATTGATGATATTGATGATGCTATGGGGTCACAGGCCTCTCCGCTCCTTGATCCAGAAGTGGATGAGCCTGAACAACCTACCCTGGCAGAAATACTCTGCGCTGTTAACAAGTGCACAGCATCATTTAATACCCTAAAAGATCAGTTTGGAGGTCTGAGGGCAGAAGTACCCCGGCTGAGACAAGACCTGCAAAAAATCTGTGCGCGGACAACGGCTGTGGAAAGTCGTGTCTGTGATCTTAAGGATCAGCTGCCTCCCTTAGCCAGGGAAAGGCTAACTGCACATAATTTGTTAACAGAAACTAACAGGTTGGACAATCTGGAGAATCGTCTCTGCTGCAACAATGTTCATCATAGTGGGTCTGCCCAAAAAAGCAAAGGGGAGAGACCCAATGACCTTTGTTGAAAACCTCTGTTGTCCGTCTCCTGTGTTGAGGAACCGGGGTCTGTCGGACTCAGTGATCCCTATGTTGAGAGCACGGAACTATGTTGAGAGCATGGAAATCTTCTCGGAAGATATATACCATTGTACCTGGAAGGCCTACATCTCCATGTGTGAGGAGAAAGGATGGCATCTGCACTCCTTTCCCATATCCAGGATCCTGCTGTTTCTCCAGCAAGGAGTAGACCAGAAATTGGCATTAAGCACCATCAAAGGGCAAATTTCAGACTTGGCTGTCTTTTTTTTTCAACGACCCCTGGCATCGCACTCCTTAGTGAGTACCTTCGTTCAGGGGGTACGACATGTAGTCCCTCCGGTGCGTCCAACGTTACCCCCATGGGATTTGAACCTGTTTTTGTCGGCGCTTCAAAAACCGCCGTTTGAAAATATCAGGGAGATTCTCGTGTTGACTCTTTCCCAGAAAGTGGTCTTTCTAGTGGCCATTACATCGGCCAAGAGGGTTTCAGAACTGACGGCCTTGTCCTACTTGTCGGTACTGAGGTCTGCCTGGCAGGTGGGAGGGCTGTAACCCGAGGCACCGCCCCCCTGGGTGGAACTAAGAGTTCTGAGTGTTGTGTTACAACTATGCCTAGTATTCTCCTAGTGATAAGGCTAACAACCCATTTGTTAGAGAGAGGAGCTGTCGGTCGGTGAATTACAGAGAAAAGGATTGTTTGGTGAGTACAAAAAATCCTATTTTTTTTGTAGCCACAGCCAGTTTTTTGCATTTCAGCCATTTTCTAATAGTTTGACGGTCATTTTCTTTGCGCCCTCAGACATTTTTGCTGAGGCGGCCATTTTCTAGTAGCCTCATGTAGTTTTGCCTCTAGCGCTGGGTGCTTGTTTCCTTCTAGAACTGTGTGCTTTCCACACACACCTCGTGTATGACCCAGGGGAGAGCAGACAACATCAGCACAGCTCAGTACCTGGGTCAGGGTGGTGACTCCTGCGGGGGGCCCCTCATCAGTGGCAGCTAGGAGAGTGGACTTTTTTTGTGACTTGCCTTAGGTCCCTAAGTGGTGACAGGCGAGTGTGGGTCAGCATGGTGTCAGAAGCTGGCGCTTCTTCCCCAGACATCCCCGTTATTGCAACTGGTTTCCCTGCACCTGCGGTTCCTATGGACACTCTGATGGCGGTCCTGGAGGCCTTTGTTGCCAGGGTAGAAGTGGTAAAAAATGTCTCCTCACCCCACCGTGTTCTGGGAAAAGCTGTGACAAGCGGCCCCTGTTCTGATGTATCGGAGGATGCGGACCAGGAATGTTCAGACAGTGAGGATGACTCCGGGTCAGCGCAGGAAAAAAGGCGCTTGTAGGATAGCTTATTACAGTGGTGCGGATATACTAAAAATGGAGGATATGGCGGGTCCCACAAGCCGGCCCGCGCGGCTAAGATGTTCCCTTACCCAACTTATTTTGATACGCTTATTTACAAGGAGTCAGGAAAACCACAGCGGCCCTTTTCAGTCCCGAAATGCACGTAGGTGCGTTACCATTTTGAGGAGAGTCTCCTGAAAAAATGTACATCTCCTCCGATTGTTGACCCCCCCCCCCTCTCCAGGTTAAATAAGGTAACCACGATTCCGGTGGAAGGGACTCCTGCTTTCAAGGACCTTGCCGACAGAAGGGCCGAGGCGGTTGCCTGGTCCATGTTTACAGTGGTGGGGTCAGCACTGTGGCCAGTCTTAGCCACAGCCCTGGTGTCGTACTGAATGGGCAAAATTGTTGCACCGTGAATTGGAGAAGCAACAGGCTTCCCCGGTCTTCGTGTAACTGGCGGACCGCTTTGTGCAGGGCCTTAAGTATGTCCTTGAAGTTGTTCCTTCCTTTTCATTGGACGGTGATCACAACGGACGCCAGCCTGACCGGTTGGGGGGGGGGGGGGGGTTGGGGCGTACAGTCCGCCCAGGGTCTGTGGACCCAGGAAGAGTCGCACCTGCTGATCAACGTGCTAGAACTTGGGGTAATCAGGTGGTGCCTCTCCACATGGTCACAGAGGCTACTGGAGTGTCCGGTCAGTATCCAGTCGGACAACGCCACGGTGGTGGCGTGTGTCAACTATCAAGGAGGAACAAGGCGCTTGGCTGCAGCACTGGTGGTCGCTCACATCCTGTGTTTGGCAGAGCGGCATGTGCCGGCTCGGTCAGACGTGTACAGTCTGGGCGTAGAAAACTGGCAAGCAGACTACCTAAGTCATCAGATTCTGGACCAAGGGGAATGGTCGCTACATCCGAATGTATTTCAGATCCTTTGCCTAAGGTGGGGCATGCCAGATGTGGATCTCCTGGCCTCTTGACTGAATCAGAAGGTACAGAGGTTTGTGGCCGGGTCAAAGGATCCCTGGGCGGACGCGGCAGACGCGTTGGTGGCTCCATTATTGACTGATTTATGCTTTTCCACCCACTCAAACTTCTACCACATCTGCTTCGCAGAGTGGAGGCCGAGGGCATTCCGGTAATTGTGATTGCCCCAGATTGGCCTTGGTGTCCGTGGTACGCCGACATAGTACAAATGGTGGCGGATGTTCCTTGAGAACTGCCGATGCGAGAACGAATAGGCTTTGTTTCTTCCAAAGGTTGTTTTGGCCTTTCACCTAAATGAGGACATTGTGCTTCCATCCTTATGTCCTCGGCCGTCACACTCCAAAGAGGTGGCTTTTCATTCCTCTGCGGGCTCTGCGGGTGTATATGTCTGCGACGGCTCCTTTTCGGAGGTTGGACTTGCTGTTTGTATAGGTGGCTGGTCCGAAGAAGGGACTGCCGGTCTCATTGGCCACCATCTCTCGGCAGATCAAACAGATTGTAGTTCAGGCTTATGCCATAAAGGGATGGGTGCCCCCCTTTCCTGTCACGGCACATTCTACCAGGGCAATTGGTGCCTCTGGGCTTTCCGACATCAAGCGTCCATTTGCCAGGTGTGTAAGGCGGTGACCTGGTCGTCTGTTCACACTTTCACAAAATTTTACAAGGTTGAGTTGACCGCATCTTGGGATGCTTGCTTCGGCCGCAAGGTTTTGCAGGTGGCTGTTTATGGTTGCAACTCCTCTGCTGAGGAGCTCTGGTTATGGGTTGAGTTAATGTTTGCTGTTCCCACCCCTCGTTTCTTTGACACTGCTTGGGGACGTCCCTAAGGTCAAGAAGAGCTGCGGTGTCCATCAGTGAACGATAGAGAAAATAGGATTTTTGTACTCCCGGTAAAATCCTTTTCTCTGAAGTTCATTGAAGGACACAGCACCCACCCCTCCTATTTGTTTCTACTGCTTTTGACAAACTGAGCTGCTGGATGCAGTGTGAAGGGTAATAGCCAGTAGGACTGCCCCCTTGGTGGTACTGTGCAAGCGTTGCTGTTTTTAACACTTTCTGCCTAGTCCTCTCCTAAAGCGGCAATATAACCCTAAGGTTGGGAAGAGCTGCTGTGTCCGTCAACGAACTTCAGAGAAGATTTTACAGTACAAAAATCTTGTGATTTGTATCATTGTCTGCTTAAGCTTGTAGTACGAGTTTTCATTCTACTCCTGATTCTTTGTCTGGGACAGTGCTGATCACTTGCACTCTCCCAAGCAAAACTCTCTGGCAATACACCTCAAACTGAGCATGTGCAGCCTGACTCCAAATGCTCTGTTCTTTCAAGAGATGGGTTGGAGTAATTTCAAGAGGAGGAGGATCCCACAGCCTTTATACACAATGCAAAGAATTAATCCCTTATATTCCACAGTGAATATAACAAGCATGCTTTACTGCCAAGGTTGGCAACCTGTCGTTCACGATCTACCTGTCGATTGCGGCCAGGTGATGGGTAGAACGAGTCTTTGCATTACCGACCCTGGGCTATGCTGCTCCTTCCCGTTGTTGAGAAGTCCAGGGTAGAGAAGGAGAGTGCCGGGCGGGCAGATCACAGAAGAAGAGCGCCAAGCGGGGGGGGGGGGGGGGAAATCACGGCAGGATAGTCAGGCGGGCAGATCAGGAAGGAGAGAACCAGGCGGGCGGAGCAACAAAGAGAGCTGAGCGGGAGAATCAGGCAGCACAGTGGTGTAGTGGTTAGCACTCTCACCTAGCAGTAAGAAGGGTCGCTGGTTTGAATCCCCACGACACTACCTGCCTGGAGTTTGCATGTTCTCCCTGTGCCTGCATGGGTTTCCTCCGTGTACTCCGGTTTCCTCCCACACTCCAAAGACATGCAGGTAGGTTAATTGGCTTCTGTCCAAAATTGACCCTAGTATATGAATGGGGACCTTGGCTTGTGGGCTCCTTGAGGGTAGGGACCGATGTGAGTGTGCAATGTACAAGGATAGGGACAATTGTAGACACTCACTTATGTTGAACTGGATGGACTGGTGTCTTTATTCAACCTTACGGACTATATAACTATGTAACCGGGTGGGCGGAGCAACAAAGTAGAGCGCCGGGCAGGTGGCACAGGGGAGAAGACTTGCTCAGGTACTGAGCTACCTCTCATTGAAGCAGCAGGTGTGGGCTCACTGGGGCTGCTGCGGCTGTCGGATCAAGGAAGGAGAGTCAAGGGAAGGGAGATCAGAGAAGAAAAAGGCAAATCAGAGAGAGATCCTGGCAGACAACAGGTGAGGAGGGAATCTGGGGGGCACGAAGCAGCAAAGCAGAAAGACGGGCAGGCAGAGCAGTGGAGGAGCCTTGCTCTGGCACTGAGCTACCACTCACTGAAGCAGCACAGACTTGCAAGCTCACTGGGGCTGCTGTAGCTGTCTAGGTTTCTTTAGCACTGTGGAACGCAAAAAAACAGAGGGGGCTGCAGCAGCCCCACCGAGCCCACACCTGCTGTGCTGCTTCAGTGAGAGAGGTAGCTCAGTGCCAGAGCAAGTGTCCTCTCCTACTTCTGATTTCAGTGTTGTACCCTGGGGGGGTTGGAGAGAAGGGATGAGGTTTTTCTTTCTTTCTTAATGCACCTGAACTGGGAAGGGGGGTCTGTATTGTGGGGGGGGGGGGGGTGGTTCTGTGTTGGAAAGCTGATTGGTCTGTGCTGGACAAGGAGTCTGTACTGAGGGAGTAAGCTGGCAGGGGGGATAAGGGAAGTTAGTGAAGGTCTCTTTTGCGAGGAATATGGGTAGGGAGTGACTTGCACTGAGCAGAAGGGGTAATTTTGTGACACTTTATAAAGTGGTCTGTGCGTTAGAGCTTGTTCACACTAGTGGTTGGGCCAAACCATCACTTTAGGACTCCTTGTTCTTTACGCTGAAGATAGTTCTAAATTGCGCTGGCTGTATCTTTGGGGTCATTGTCCTGCTGAAGAATACATTTGGGGCCAATCACACGCCTCCTTTATAGTATATTTGATAAGAATCTGCCTGTATTTCTCAGCAGTGAGGACACCATTGATCTGGACCAAATTTCCATGCAGCCCCAATCTACCCTCTGCTAAAGCCAAAAAATGACAGCACCTTTTTGCACCCCAGTTCCTATGTTTTTGGGGCGTAGTTGAGTCGCTTAGCCCTGTTTCCACATCGGAGGTATGGTCTTTTGCCCACAATTCGTCCATGAAGACCATTTCTGGCCAGACTGTCTTCTACAACCTCACCTTAGCAGCAGATCTTGGCTGTTCCTCACCCGGTTTTATGTCTCCTACATAGCCGTTTGTTTCAGTTAAAGGGTTATTAAACCTACAAAAGTAAAATCCGTGTGTATATGCAGTAAAGCATCTGTAGGCAACCTCTTTAGGGGGTGGAGGGCATTAAAACCCCCTCAGCTTAGCCGCAGTTTTATTACCTTCCAACCATTCCCCCTTAGGCTGCAGAGACAGCGGCTGGGGGTATACTCAAACTGTGGTCACAATTAGGGCTGCAACTAACGATTATTTTCATAATCGATTAGTTGCTCCGATTTATTGTTTTGATTAATCGGTTAATAACCTTTAAAAAAAAAAAAGTGTGGTGTATAATTTAGTTACTATGTCAAGTTTTAAAAAAAAAAGGCAATTTATTCTTAAATATCTCTATGCAGTGGTAAATATAAATAACCATCTATATGGTTAGGGAGCAAAATATCTAATCCACTTTGAGAATAACAGACAAAAGAGATGTACTGTATATACTATTAGAGAGTGAATCTGGTAAATATCATCAGACTTAGATCAATTTTTTATTTTTTTTTGTTTTTATTAAAAACAAAATCTTCCTTCAAAAAAAAAAAGTAATTTTAAGAGTGTTCGTTCTATTTTCTAATCGTTAGTGGGGTCAAACCGACGTTCATTTTCAGCCACAGTGCTGGGAAAATTTGGAAATGGAAAACTGCTTGGTCAAAGGAATTTTCGGACAGTGTATGTGGTTTTCATTCAGAAATTACATTCATTTTTAAAAACAGAATGTTAAAATCAGAATGTTTGAAATTTTCACTTTTCTTTCATTCAGCGACTGTACAAAGATTTTTCGCCTGAATATTCTCATCTGAGAATTGATGTGGCCAGCATAAGGCTCGGTACAGACCTATGCAGTTTGCTTTTGATCTGTTTCTGCTGTGCATTTTAATTTTTGCACACGTGATTTTGCGGTGATTTGCATTTTTTTTTGGCCAACTTGTTGTTAGGCAGAATAAAAAACACAAATTTTTGCAAAAACGCATTACATGTTTCTATGCAGCTTCTCTATTGACGTATATTGAACCAAAAAAGCACAGTTTTGCGTGAACGTGTCCCATAGGAAATCATGTAAATGAACTGTAGTGCGTTTCTGCAAAAAACACATAGATGTGAACCAGGTTTAAGACGTGTAGTAACGTAATGGGGTTAAAAAAAACTAAAATTAATTTTTCTTTTACTGTAGAACTGTGAAAGTAATATTTACAGTAGCAATTGTTTGCTCTTTTTGTACTATGAAGGGCTCATTTTAGTTTTTATTTTAACCCCACTATGTTACTGGCCGATTAATCAATTATGAAAATAGTAATCGATTCATTTCATAATCGATTAGTTGTTTCAGCCCTAGTCACAATGCTTTGGTTCGTGGCCACAGAAGAAATTCTATGTCTTTGCTTGTTATTGGGGTCTTGCTAGTAAAACATTTTCTAAAAATGAAAAGGCGCACCGCGGAGATCTTTGATCTCTTCCATGTTGTTCGTGTAGACCTCCACCCCCTAAAGAGGTTGCCTACCCCTGCTTTACTGCATATACACACTGATTTTACTTTTGTGGGTTTAGTAACCCTTTAACTAAAACAAACGGCTATGTAGGAGACATAAAACCGGATGAGGAACAGCCAAGCTCTGCTGCTAAGGTGAGGTTGTAGAAGACAGTCTGGCCAGAAATGGTTACATAGTAAGGTTGAATAAAGTCCATCCAGTTAAACCTGAGTGAGTGTCTACAATTGTCCCTATCCCTGTACATTGCACACTCACATCGGTCCCTACCTTCAAGGAGTCCACAATCCAAGGTCCCCGTTCATATACTAGGGCCAATTTTGGACAGAAGCCAATTAACCTACCTGCATGTCTTTGGAGTGTGGGAGGAAACCGGAGTACCCGGAGGAAACCCACGCAGGCACAGGGAGAACATGCAAACTCCAGGCAGGTGGTGTCGTGGTTGGGGTACGAACCAGCAACTCTTTTTACTGCTAGGTGAGAGTGCTAACCACTACACCACTGTGCCGCCGGTCTTCATGGATGAATTGTGGGCAAAAAGCCATACCTCCGATGTGGAAACAGGGCTAAGCGACTCAACTACGCCCCAAAAACAAAGGAACTGGGGTGCAAAAAAAAAAAAAATGATGGCAGGTGCTCCGGACTGATTAATCAAATTTGAAATATTTGGCTTTAACAGAGGGTAGATTGGGGCTGCATTTCTACAAATGGAATTGGAAATTTGGTCCAGATCAATGGTGTCCTCAATGCTGAGAAATGCAGGCAGATTCTTATCCATCATACTATAAAGGAGGAGTGTGATTGGCCCCAAATTTATTCTGCTGCAGGACAATGACCCCAAAGATACAGCCAGTGTCATTTAGAACTATCTTCAGCGTAAAGAACAAGGAGTCCTGGAAGTGATGGTTTGGCCCTCACAGAGCCATGTTCTCAACATCATTGGGTCTGTCTGGAATTACATGAAGACAGAAGCAATTAAGGCAGCCTACATCCACAGAAGATCCGTGGTTGGTTCACTAAGATGTTTGGAACAACCTACCTGCCGAGTTCCTTCAAAAACTGTGTTCAAGTGTACCTTCATTTATTTAACTGATGATAAAAATAAACTAAACACTTCTATTTCTGAAAGCATTCCTATTTACTGTATTTTTCTCAGGTGCTTAAAACTTTTCAGTAGTATATATGGAATCACTGTGATCGTGAGGAGCAGGACAATTTATTTTGGTTTGTTCTTTGGGATATCTTTTTACTATTTTTGCCAGGTTTCCTTTTGATGATAAAAAAAAACAAAAAAACGGCAGATATCCATTACCATTTAACACCAAATGAAAGCCCAATTTGTCCTAAAAATTAAAAGGTTTATTCACCTGAGTACACTAAGTACTCTTGTTCATGTTCAGGCTTCAGGATTTGTTCTACCCTCGGGCATTAGGAGGTTAACTGAATTTGTATCAATTCCTTTTTAAATTCTAATATTCTACCTTTTATAGGCCCTTGAAGAAGAAAAGTTAGTGTACAGTCGTAGCAGCAGCCGTAATATTTATCTGAATGTAGCTGTCAACACTCTGAAGAAACTAAGAAGTCAAGGACCCGTGAACAAAGCTACGTCTCAAAGTGCGTAAAATAGTATGTTTGCGTGTATAGGATTGCAGTGAAGTAAATTAATTTACAATTCTAAGATAGTTGGAATGCTGTGTAAAATCTATATATAAACAGAATGCAATGGTTTGCAAATCTTCTATACCCATATTTTGTTGACAAAACATATCAAGTATTTAAAATTAAAAAAAAAAAAACTAATTTTGAAATTGGCAGCAAAACATCTCAAAGTTGGCACGGGGCCAGGTTTACCATGATGTAGCACCCCCTCTTTTAACACTGTAAAACATCTGGGAACTAAGGAGACCAGTTGCTGTTGTTTTGGGAGGTTCCATTCTTGCCTAATATAGGATTCTAACTGCTCAACAATCCTGGGTAGTCTTTGTCATAATTTTCCTTTCAAGATGTGCCAAATATTTTCAGTTGGTGAATGGTCAGGCCAGTAAAAATCAGGACTCTTCTACTATGAAGCCATTCATTTTTCAGTTGGGGATAAACAGAGGATATTTTAATTACCCCCAGTCCATCAACTTTCAATTTTTTGATGACATAATGGTCCAGGTTGTTTATTGCTTTTTTGTACTACCTCGCTGATTGTTCTAAAACAATTGCAGGGTCTGGTCGATTTTTCTTTAACCTTGGGATTTTTCTGCGTGTTGGCTATACACACATTTGAGGTTTGGATCATTTATTATGCTGGATTGTTCATGTATATATGTATTAGCTGTAAAAGGGTAGTTATGTCTTTTTCTGTTTAGTTACCATTGCTGCTTTCCTCATGTAGAAGTGTTCCCTTACATGCCTGTAAAGTCAGATTTAAAGCAGAGTTTCACCCAAAAGTGAGTGGAACGTCTGCTTTAAGCACTCCTTGCCCATTTAAATGCCACTTGTGGCATTTAAGATTTTTTTCGGGCGGTGGGAGTGAGTACCTGGTTTTGACCACCTAGGCACTCCTCTTTCTTTCCCCCCCCCCCCCCCAGGTGGCCCTTCCATCTCTGTAATCTTCTGAGACACATCGCAGGTCCAAGGGGATTGCCTTGCCACTAGGAGAGTGCAGTGCAACTCGACTGTGAAGCCCACAGTTGCAATGACAGCGCCATGGAGAGGAGGGGGAGAAGAGTGAGGCTTCGGGGTGGACACAGCTGGACCGTGGGACAGATGAGTTTCTGTCTGTTTATTAAAAGTCAACAGCTACATTTTTTTGTAGCTGCTGACTTTTAATAAACTAAAAAAAGACAGGAGCACTGCTTTAATTATGTGTTTTTGTATTTGGGTTCTTTTCTCAGTTTAAACTTTTGATATGTTTTCAATGTAATATGGGTTTATAAGATTTGCAGATCCTTGAGTTCTGTTTTTATATACACTTTACACAGCGTCCCAACATTATTGGATTTGGGGTTGTGTATTGACACACTTGTTAGTGTAAAGTGATTCTATAAGGATTACATTGACCATCACAGTACCTGTTGTGCCAAAAAAGGCAAAATTTTGATAGTCCTGTTGTATGACCTCTTCCCTACGCTTTCAATGGCAGTGACATCAAATGAGAGTGGCCAACCTGGTGAGGGCTTTAAAGTTTAGTATGCTAGCAGTGCACCCGAATGCTAACATGCATTTCCCTAATTCATTGTGGTGCATAATTTAATAGTATGTAAAAATGGAGAAGGCTCCCCCTTAACGGGACTTTAATGGCCCAATAAATTTAAATCAATAATATCAAAAAGTAGTAAAATGTATTAGATTGACAATATTAAAACGCTAACACAAGTGGCTGATAGGTGTAAGTGTCAACATGAACATGCATAGAGAACTTGAGAAATTGAAACTATAGAGTGGTCACAGGACTACCATGATGACCCCATAGCAAATTGCATAGACCCACGCGCTCCAGAGACTTCTTTCTTCGGGGGTGTGTAAATTACTAGAGCAGATTCCTTCTGTAACGAAGGTAAACAAATTGCATGATATATACATAAAACCATATTTGTCACTAGAGGAAATATGTAACTTATATGTTGACTAAATCTATGCAGACGCATGTACAAGCCACAAATAATTTAAAACCAGACAGTCATGTTCATCCAAGGGTCCAGGGAATTAGTGCTCCCAAAGGTGGTGCCAAACCAGAGAGACCAGCCAATGTTGAATGGCAAGGATATAAAGAATATATAATTTTTCCATCACTGGATGACAATTTGTCTGCTTTTAACTTTATTTATATCTATTTTATATTGTAAAAACTCATAAAAAGACTAACGCTCACCTTGAATGTTTGGGTCAAAATAATGCAAACTATTGCTTCAGAATCATAGCCGTAAAGGCATCGTGTCAAAAACAATAAAATTCCATCAATGCAAACCCAATGAAAAAATAAGAAATTTACCATATTTCAAAGAAATGGATGGGTGCAGTCTATTCCATAAAAGGACATGGGTGCGTCCCATCACTGGATCTAGCAGATGGATAAGAGTAATTAGGCTTGCAAGATCCTTTTATGCTAGCGGGAAGCAAAGCTGTAGCTACAGTGTACTTCTGCCACGCTAGTCTGGTGTACATTCCAAGCTGGTCCCCTGGTGTGTGGCATGTGCCGCAGCCATGACCTTTGGGACGGGGCAGTGTCCCACATCATACACCCACTGACACGCATGTGGGCAGGCTGACAGCAGCGGGCCAGACCCAAAGGTTGCCAAGCAACCTGAATGAGAGCAATCGCCAGCCAAACAGAAAAAGCCCAAGATGGAAACAAGACTGCCGCTGAATTCCTTAGCACACAAGTGGCCCATGTGCACCAGGTGGAAAATCACTGGGGAAATGATGGCAAAAAGGATGGTAAAAATGGAGAACAAGGACCACAGTGGACAGACGTGCTGGTGCTACAGAGATGTAATTAAAAATGTACATAATATATATATATATATATATATATATATATATATATATATATATATATTATATACTGTAGTGTATTTTTCGCTCCATAAGACACACCTGTGACCATAAGACGCACCTAGGTTTTAGAGGAGGAAAACAAGAAGAAAAAAAAATCCGAAATCAAATGGTATACCAAAATATTTACCAGTGCCCATGAAATGCAGCCTGACCTGTGTCAAATAAATGCAGCCTAATCAGTCCCATAAAATGGTGCCTGACTTGCAGCCTTACCTGTGTCCATTAAATGCAGCCTGTTCTGTGCCTGGTGACTGGCGAGTATTTCATCAGTCGCCTGTCCACCTGTCACCGGCAGTACTCCATTTGGCTGCTGTGGCCGCTCTGATTTCTGTTTTCTTTGAGTGACGAGATTGCCCAGCGCTCGCGGGAGACTGCAGTCCTGTATTGTGACATGGCAACCAGGGGTGGGGGGGGGGGGGGGGGGGTTCTGGCTGTCCAGTATTGGCTTTATAAGACGCACAGGCATTGCTCCAGCGAAAAATATTGTTATATTTATTAGTGTGTGTGTGTTTATTTATATATATATATATATATATATATATATATATATATATATATATATATATATATATATATATATATATATATATATATATAGTGCCTTGCGAAAGTATTCGGCCCCCTTGAACTTTTCAGGCTTCAAACATAAAAATATAAAATTTTAATTTTTTGTGAAGAATTGGCAACAAGTGGGACACAATTGTGAAGTGGAACGAAATCTATTGGATAATTTAAACTTTTTTAGCAAATAAAAAACTGAAAAGTGGTGTGTGCAAAATTATTCATCCCCTTTACTTTCAGTGCAGCAAACTCACTCCAGAAGTTCAGCGAGGATCTCTGAATGATCCAATGTTGTCCTAAATGACTGATGGTGATAAATAGAATCCACCTGTGTGTAATCAAGTCTCTGTATAAATTGACCTGCTCTGTGATAGTCTCAGGGTTCTGTTGAAAGCGCAGAGAGCATCATGAAGACCAAGGAACACACCAGGCAGGTCCGTAATACTATTGTGGAGAAGTTTAAAGCCGGATTTGGAAACAAAAAGATTTCCCAAGCTTTAAACATCCCAAGGAGCACTGTGCAAGTGATAATTTTGAAATGGAAGGAGTATCAGACCACTGCAAATCTACCAAGACCTAGCCGTCCCTCTAAACTTTCAGCTCAGACAAGGAGAAGACTGATCAGAGATGCAGCCAAGAGGCCCATGATCACTCTGGATGAACTGCAGAGAACTACAGCTGAGGTGGGAGAGTCTGTCCATAGGACAACAATCAGTCGTACACTGCACAAATCTGGCCTTTATGGAAGAGCGGCAAGAAGAAAGCCATTTCTCAAAGATATCCATAAAAAGTCTTGTCTAAAATTTGCCACAAGCCACCTGGGAGACACACCAAACATGTGGAAGAAGGTGCTCTGGTCAGATGAAACCAAAATCGAACTTTTTGCCTACAATGCAAAACGATATGTTTGGCGTAAAAGCAACACAGCTCATCACCCTCAACACACCATCCCCACTGTCAAACATGGTGCTGGCAGCATCATGGTTTAGGCCTGCTTTTCTTCAGCAGGGACAGGGAAGATGGTTAAAATTCTGGATGAAAACCTGTTGGAGTCTGCAAAAGACCTGAAACTGGGACGGAGATTTATCTTCCAACAAGACAATGATCCCAAACATACAGCAAATTATACAAAGAAATGGTTCACAAATAAACGTATCCAGGTGTTAGAATGGCCAAGTCAAAGTCCAGACCTGAATCCAATCGGAATCTGTGGAAAGAGCTGAAAACTGCTGTTCACAAACGCTCTCCATCCAACCTCACTGAGCTCGAGCTGTTTTGCAAGGAAGAATGGGCAAGAATTTCAGTCTCTCGATGTGTAAAACTGATAGAGACATACCTCAAGCGACTTGCAGCTGTAATCGCAGCAAAAGGTTGCTCTACAAAGTATTAACGCAAGGGGGCCGAATAATTTTGCACGCCCCATTTTTCATTTTTTCATTAGTTAAAAAAGTTTCAAAAATCCAATAGATTTCGTTCCACTTCACAATTGTGTCCCACTTGTTGGTGATTCTTCACAAAAAATACAAATTTTATATCTTTATGTTTGAAGCCCGAAATGTGGCAAAAGGTTGAAAAGTTCAAGGGGGCCGAATACTTTCGCAAGGTATGTGTGTGTGTATGTGTATATACATATATATATATATACACACACATACACACACACACACACACACATATATATATATATGTGTGTATATATATATTATATAATATACATACATACATAGAAGAATGTAGTAGCGCAGTGCATGACAAGAACATGACCACAAATACATTTAGTGATGATGCACACTGTTCTGCTAACAATTTATATTATTATAATAAAAAAAAAAAAAAAAATATATATATATATATATATATATATATATATATATATATATATATATATATATATATATATATATATATATATATATATATATATATATATATATATATATATAATCTCTCTAGTGCCTTGGAAAAGTATTCACCCCCCTGGCATTTTTCGTGTTTTGTTGCCTCACAATCTGGAATTGCCATGGATTGTTTGAGGATTTGCTTCATTTCATTTACAGAACATGCCCACAGCTTTAAAGATTTTTTTATTGTGTAGCAAACAACAAATAGGACAAAATAACAGAAAGTAAATGTGCATAACTATTCACCCCCTAAAGTCAATACTTTGTAGAGCCACTTTTGTGGCTATCAAAACTCCAAGTTGCTTTGGATAAGTTTCTATGAGCTTACCTGATCTTAACACTGGGATTTTTGCCCATTCCTCCTTGCAAAACTGCTCCAGCTCCTTCAAGTTGGATAGTCTGTGCTTGTGAACAGAAATCTTTAAGTCTGACCACAAATTTTCTGTTGGATTGAGGTCTGGGCTTTGACTGGGCCATTTCATCACATTTACATGTTTTCCCCTTAAACCACTCAAGTGTTGCTTTTGTTTGGGGTCATTGTCCTGCTGGAAGGTGAACCTCCGTCCTAGCCTCAAATCACACAGAGTGGTACAGGTTTTTCTCAAGAATATCCCTTTATTTAGCACCATCCATCTTTCCCTCAACTCTGTCCAGTTTCCCAGTCCTGACTGCTGAAAAACATCCCCACAGCATGATGCCGCCACCACCATGTTTCATGTTTCACTGTGGAGATGGTGTTCTTTGGGTGATGTGATGTGTTGGCTTTGCGCCAGACATATCGTTTTCTTTGGACAAAAAGTTAAATTTTAGTCTTATCAGACCAGAGCCCATTACTCCATACATTTTGGGAGTCTCCCACATGCCTTTTCGCAAACTCAAAATGGGCCATTTTGTTTTTTGCTGAAAGTAATGGTTTTCTTCTGGCCACTCTGCCATAAAGCCCAACTCTATGGAGCGTAAGGCTTATTGTCGTCCTGCGTACAGATACTCCAGTGTCTGCTGCGGGAACTCTGCAGCTCCTCCAGGTTTACCTTAGATCTCTATGCTGCCTCTCTGATGCTCTCCTTGTCCGGTCCGTGAGTTTTGGTGTGTGGCCGTCTCTTGGCAGGTTTGCTGTTGTGCCGTGTTCTTTCCATTTGGTTATGATATTATTATTTGGTTATGATTTGATGGTGCTCCTAGGGATCATCAAAGATTTGGATATTTTTTTATAACCTAACCCTGACTTGTACTTCTCAACAACATTGTCCCTTACTTGTTTGGAGAGTTCCATGGTCTTCATGGCAGTATTTGGTTAGTGGTGCCTTTTACTTAAGAATTGCAGCCTCTGGGGCCTTTCAAAAAGGTGTGTATATGTAATGTGACTTCTGAAGGTAATTGGTTGCACCAGAGCTTTTTATAGGCTTCATAACAAAGGGGGTGAATACATACGCACATGCCAAGTATCAGTTTTTCATTTCAGAAAAATAATTTTATGTATATATATTTTTCAAATTTTACTTCACCAACTTAGATATTGTGTTCTGCTCCATCACATATAATTAATTTTAAAAACAAAAATTGAACGAAAGGCTGTAATGTAACAAAATAGGTAAAAAGCCATACATTTAGGACTATATCTCTGTAGTACCAGCACGTCTGTCCAATGTGGTCCTTGTTCTCTGTTATTTTTTACCATCCTTTTTTCTCTTATTCCCTCCAGCAATTTCCCACTCAACGCGCATGGGCCACTTGTGTGCTATGGCTTTTTCTGTTTGGCTGGTGTTTTCCATTCGTTCAGGTTGCTTGGCAACATGGGGGTCTGGTTCGCCGCCATCAGCCTGCCCACATGCGCGATGGTGGGTGTATGATGTGGGACGCTGCTCCGCCCCTGTGCCACACGCCACTCACCCAGAGACCAGCTTGCAACGCATGCCAGACTAGCGTGGTGAAGTATACTGCAGCCATGGCTTTGCTTCCTGCTTGCTGCCAGCACAAAAGGTGCTTGCCTGCCCCATTGATCTTATCCATCCACTGGATCCAGTTGATAGGACGCTCTTCCTCCTTTTTAAGTAATAGACTGCACCCATCCATGTCTTTGAAATCTGGTAATTTTCTTATTTCCCCTTACTAATGTCTGCGTTTTTTTTTTTTTTTTGTTTTTTTTTTTCTGTTTCTGTACTTACCGTTCAGTGGGTCGACAGGTGGTCTAGTAATG
This sequence comes from Lithobates pipiens, assembly GCF_037356315.1. Classification (NCBI taxonomy): domain Eukaryota; kingdom Metazoa; phylum Chordata; class Amphibia; order Anura; family Ranidae; genus Lithobates; species Lithobates pipiens. Next base: position 168,063,612 of record NW_027507718.1, on the reverse strand, counting down.
TCCCTCTGCAAACCATTGTGATTTTTTTTTTTTGCATTGGGTCTTGACCCAAAAATTCTCAATGAGCTTTAGTCTTTTTATGACAGTTTTTTACTATATAAAATAGATACAAATAAAGATAACAGACAAATTGCCATACAGTGATGGAACAATTAAATTATATATTCTTTATATCCTTGCCATTCTCGGTTATTTCATGTTACTATATACCCCCTTTTTTTTCTCTACATAGATTGCGGCTTGTTTGCTTTTTACATCTCCCAGTGCCTCGCCTTTTTCTGGGGCGTTCAACATTGGCTGATCTCACTGGTTTTCACTGGTTTGGCACCACTTTTTGGGAGCACCATCTTCTTGGAACCTTGGATGGACATGACTGTCTGGTTTTAAATTATTTTGTGGTTTGTACGTGTGTCTGCATAGATTTCATCAACATATAAGTTCCATACTTGTTCTAGTGACATAGGAATAAAAAAATGTTTTGTTTATATATCATGCAATTTATCTATCTATTGTTTATCTTCATTATAGAAGCAATCTAGTAAATTGTAATGTGGGCCCAATTTATTGTTCAACCACACTACCTTTTTTTCTTGATCTAACTTAATACTGTGGTTCTTCTGTGTCCCTCTTTAAACAAGACCCCAACATATCCAATCACTAACCTGTTGAATTTTTGTGAAATTCAGTGCTCCTTTTTATTTCACAAAAACCTACCTGTTTAGTAATCTCTATTTGATCCCTTACTGATTTTGTACGTTTGTCCACTGACAAAGAAATAATCAGTCTGTAATTTTAATGGTAGTGTATTTTAACAGTGAGAGACAGAATAACAGCAAAAATATCCAGAAAAACACATTTCATAAAAGTTATAAATTGATCTGCATTTTGAGTGAAATAAGTATTTGATCCCCTATCAGTCATCAAGATTTCTGGCTCCCAGGTGGCTCCTATACAGGTAACGAGCTGAAATTAGGAACTCTCTTAAAGGAAGTGCTCCTAATCTCCGCTTTTTACCTGTTTAAAAGACACCTGTCCACAGACGCAATCAAATTCCAATCTCTCCACCATGGCCAAGACCAAAGAGCTGTCCGAAGTTGTAAGGGACAAGATTGTAGACCTACACAAGGCTGGAATGGGCTACAAGACCATCGCCAAATAGTTTGGCGAGAGGGTGACAACAGTTGGTACGATTATTTGCAAATGGAAGAAACGCAAGATCTCGCCTTGTGAAGTTTCAGTGATCATGGGAACGGTGAGGATTCAGCCCAGAACTACACAGGAGAATTTTGTCAATGATCTCAAGGTACCTGGGACCATAGTCGCCAAGAATACAATTAACACACTCCGCCATGAAGGACTTAAATCCTGCAGCGCTCGCAAGGTCCCCCTGTTCAAGAAAGCACATGGACAGGTCTATCTGAAGTTTGGTAATGAACATTTGAATGATTCAGAGGAGAACTGGGTGAAAGTGTTATGGTCAGATGAGACCAAAATCGAGCTCTTTGGCATCAAATCCACTTGCCGTGTTTGGAGGAGGAGGAATGCTGCCTATGACCCCAAGAACACCATCCCCACCATCAAACAGGGAGGTGAAAACCTTATGCTTTGAGGGGGTTTTCTGCTAAGGGGACAGGACAACTTCACCACATCAAAGGGACGCTGGACAGAGCCATTTACCATCAAATCTTGTGTGAGAACCTCCTTCCCTCAGCTAGGGCATTGAAAATGGGTCGTGAATGAGTGTTTCAGCTTGACAGTGATCCAAAACACATGGCCAAGGCAACAAAGGAGTGGCTCAAGAAGAAGCACATTAAAGTCCTGGAGTGGCCTAGCCAGTCTCCAGACCTTAATCCCATAGGAAATATGTGGAGGGAGCTGAAGGTTTGAGTTGCCAAATGTCAGCCTCGAAACCTTAGTGATTTGGAGTGGGACAAAATCCCTCCTGAAATGTGTGCAAACCTGGTGGAAACGCCTGAGCTCTGTGATTGCCAACAAGGGTTTTATCACCAAGTACGAAGTCATCTTTTGCGAAGGGGTCAAACACTTAAGTCTTAATGGGTTTTTCTGGATTTTTTGTTTTTTCTCACTGTTAAAATAAACCTACCATTAAAATTATAGACTGATCATTTCTTTGTCAGTGGGCAAACGTACAAAATCAGCATGAGATTAAATACTTTTTTCCTTCACTGTATGTCCTGTGTGTGTAACCACTTTTCGCCCGGCTTATAGCAGAATGATTGCCGGGCGGTGGTTCTGTTATCCTGACTAGCTGTCATATGATGTCTTTCAGGATAACATGCCAGCGCATGCTTGTGGGGGCACACAGTGCGGGGAGCATTGGTGCTGTGTGTCACTGACACACCACATCTCCGAACGTGGTAAGGAGCCTCTCACGGAGGCTCCTTACCACGTGCTCAGCTGTGACCAATCAGCTGATCACAGCGTGAACCATGAAGTTATTATACAGGATTTATATAGCGCCAACAGTTTGTGCAGAGCTTTACAACATGAGGGCAGACAGTAAAGTTACAATTCAATACAGGAGGAATCGGAGGGACCTGCTTGTTAGAGCTTACAGTCTAGGAGGGAGGGTCAAGTGATATAAAAGGTAATAGCTGTGGGTGGATGATCTGATGGAGAAAGTAAAAGTACAGTTGTTAGGTGGGGGCCGGATAGGCTTCTCCTGAAGAGAAGGGTTTTCAGGGAATGTCTAAAAGCAAGCAGAGTAGGAGATGGTTGGGCAGATTGGGTTAGGGAATTGCAGAAGATGGGAGAGGCTCGGGAAAAGTCTGGGAGGTGACGAGGGAACTAGAGAGCAGGAGGACTTGGGAGGAATGTAGGGAATGAGTAGGTTGGTGTTTTGAGACTAGGCTAGTGATGTACCTGGGGCCAAGTTGTGGATGGATTTGTAAGTTAGAATTTAATTTGTTGGGCGACTATAAGCCAGTGGAGGGACAGAGAGGGGTATTGGACACTGAGTGGTTGGTAAGGTGGATGAGCCTTGCAGCAGCAGGCCCCGACTGGGACAAAAAATAGGCCCGGGCATTTTGGAATGAGCAGCCCATGACATTTTAACATGGAGGAGGGCAGAGAGCACAGGGGAAAGGCAGAGAACACAGGGAGGAAGAGGAGAGCATGGGGGGGCTGGAGAGCACAGGGAGTGGGGGGTTGTAGAGCACAGGGGGAAGCAAAAACGCAGGGTGGGGCGGAGAGCAGAGGGGGTAGGCGGAGATCAATGAGGGGGCTGGGGAGCACTGGGGGAGAGGGCTGGAGAGCATTGGGGGAGGGGAAGAGCACAGGGGGAGGGGCAGAGAGGGCACAGGGGGCAGCGTAAAGCATGGGGGGAGGTGGAGAGCACAGGGGGGGAAGCAGAGGGCACAGGGTGGCAGCGTAGAGCATAGGGGGGAAGCAGAGGGCACATGGTGGCAGCGTAGAGCAGGGGGAAAGACAGAGGGCACAGGGGGGCAGCATAGAGCATGGGGGAGATGGAGAGCACAGGGGGAAAGACAGAGGGCACAGGGGGGCAGCGTAGAGCATGGGGGAGATGGAGAGCACAGGGGGGCAGCGTACAGCATGGAGGGAGATGAAGAGAACAGGGGGGCTGGAGAGCACTGGGGGGCTGAAGAGCACAGGGGGCGAAGCGGAGAGCACAGGAGGGAGGTGTAGAGCATGGGGGGAGGTGAAAAGCACAGGGGGAGAGGCGGAGGGCACAGGGGGGCAGTATAGAACATGGGGGGAGGTGGAGAGCACGGGGGCTAGAGAGCACTGGGTGGAGGTGGAGAGAACGGGGGGGCTGGAGAGCACTGGGGAGAAGTGGAGGGCACAGGGGGGCAGCGGAGAGCACTGGGGAGAAGTGGAGGGCACAGGGGGGCAGCGGACAACATGGGGGAGGTGGGGAGCACAGGGGGAGAGACTGAGGGCACAGGGGACAGCATAGAGCATGGGGAAATTGGAGAGCACAGAAGGGAGGTGGAGAGCACTGGGGGGGCTGGAGAGCATTGGGGGGGATGAAGAGCACAGGGTAAGAGGCGGAGGGCACAGGGGGGCAGCGTAGAGCATGGAGGGAGGTAAAAAGCACAGGGGGAGAGGCGGAGGGCACAGGGGGGCCAGCGTAGTGCACAGGAGGGAGGAGAGCAGGGGGGCTGGCTAGCACTGGTGGAGAAGTGGAGGGCACAGGTGACAGCGGAGAGCATGGGGGAGGTGGAGAGCATGGGGGGAGGTGGAGTGCACAGGAGGGAGGACAGCAGAGGGGCTGGCTAGCACTGGTGAAGTGGAGGGCACAGGGGGCAGCGGAGAGCATGGGGGAGGGGGATATCACAGGGGGAGGTGGAGAGCACACGGAGAGAGGCAGGGGGGGCAGCAGATAGAATGGGGGAGGTAGAGAGCACTGTGGGGGGCGGGGGTAGAGAACCCTGTGGGGGCAGCAGAGATGAGCAGGATAGGAGGAGCAGTGGGGTGGCTGCATATAGAAGAACTATTTTCTCCATCTTCCTCCTGCAGTATCTGAAAGCCTGCGAGGGGGAGAGGAGCAGCAACAGACATACAGAGACTGCGGGAGGAAGATGGAGAGTGATTCTTCTATATGCAGCCGCCCCACTGCTCCTCCTATTCAGGTTACAGGGGGCCACACGCTTGCGTTCTCTCTGATCCGGCTGCAGCAGACTCCTCTCCCCATCGTGGTCACGCCCCCCGGAACCAACGCCTGAACTATACTGGCAGCCGTGGAGAGGTGTCTCCTCTAGCTCCTCCCCCTTCTTGTTACCGTCCCCTTGTGCCGATGGCTGAGCCTGAGCTGAACTGGCGGCCGCGGAAAGGGTAGGGGACTGGCGTAGGCTTAAAGAGCAGCCTGCCTTGGCCCCGAAATGCCTGGTTTGCCCTGTGGCCAATCCGGGCCTGGGCAGCAGCATTCATGATGGACTGAAGGGGGGCTAGCCTGTAATCCCATGAGAAGGGAGTTCCAGTAGTTGGGGCCGGAGACCAGAGAGTGAACTAGGAATTTTGTGGCGTCATTGGTTTGGAAGGGGCGTATTTTGGAGGTTGAAACGGCAAGATTTGGAAAGTGTTTGGATGTGGGGCCAAAAGGACAGTCCAGGGTTACACCTAGAACCTTGGCATGTGGGGAGGGGCTGATCGTAGTGCTATTGATTTTGACAGAGAGATCAGAGGTAGAGGCACATGGGGGAGTTCAGTTTTGGATAGGTTGAGTTTGAGAAAGTGGTGTGACATCCAGGCTGATATGTCTGTTAGTAAGTTAGTGATACGTGAGGATACTGAAGGAGTGAGTTGAGGAGTAGAGAGATGGATTTGGATGTTGTCAGCATAGAGATGATATTGGAAACCATAGTGCCCATAAACAGTTTTCCTCGGTTCGTGCTGCCAGTTTGTGCCGATCGGCTGCCAGTTTGTGCCCATCAGCTGCCAGTCCATGCCCCATAAGTAATGCCTGTCAGTGCCCATAAATGTGCCAATCAGTATCCCATCAGTAATGCCTGTCAGCTCTTAATCAGTGCCACCTATCAGTGCCTATCAATTCTACATATCAGTGCCGCCTCATCAGTGCTCATTAGTGAAGGAGAAAAATAATTTTTTTTAAAACAGACGAAGAAAAACTTTTTTTTTTTCTCTGTATTTTTTTGTTTGTTAAGCAAAAAATAAAAGCCCCAGGGGTGATCACATACCACCAAAAGAAAGCTCTATTTGTGGGGAAAAAGTGATAAAAATTTGGCTTGGGTACAGTGTTGTAATTATTCAAAATGCGACAGGACTGAAAACTAAAAATTGTCCTTGGCAGGAAGGGGGGGGGGGGTCGAGTGCCCAGTATTGAAGTGGTTAAAGAGGAACTGCAGTCTGCTCAGATAATTTGTAATAAAAACATATTTGCCATTCTGAAGCTTCCCTCCAACCACTTTGCATATTATTTTATATATACTGTGATTCTGTACTTGCCATATGCTGCAGAAGTCTGGCTGCAACCATTTTAACTGTGGACAGCTGAAGCTGCTGCCTGTTCACTTCCGGATTTACACAGACACACAAAGGCACACCTTCAGCTCTGCAGCTCCCATTTGCTCTCTTATGCCCCCCCCCCCCCCGGCAAATTCGCATGAGCGAGAGCACTGTGCATGATGTCATAAGATTAGGCTTTTTACCAGACAAGAAACCGGAAATGGACTGTATAAGGCATTTGCAAAGAAAAAAAATATTTTACTATTCAAAGTTAAATCAACAAGGACAGAAGATTTAATAGAAAAATGTAAAAAAATTACTGGGGGTCTGCTTTAAGGAAAGCACAAAACCTACTGGTAATCTGCAATATATAAAAAAAAAAATTGGGGTGGGTTTAGATGCGCTTTAACCACTTGCTGACCAGCTCACATAGATATACTGCAGCAGCTGTACGCCGGTCCGTGCAAGGAGGATAATGGGCACACGCCCGCGGACTCCGTCCGCTGGTGACCCGCAATCGCTATGTACATGTCAGAAACCATGAAAACAGAAGTACAGTTAAATCACACTTAAATCACACTTGTTTAATAATAAAAGTAAATATAACAAACGTAGTCAAAACATAGCCAAAGTTCAGTAACCGGAACGGATAGTCGGCCAAGCCAGAAAGTCAGGGGTCAATGTAGTGGAACAGCAAGCAAGATCTGGAGCCAGAAGGGATGTCAGCCAAGCAAGTCTTTAACTGCTTGCCGCCCACCCCGCCGTCATTTGACCATCATCTTGTTCTGGGACGACGTCATATGATGGCTCCCAGAATGGCCGCTCTTGCAGGGGCGCACAGCCACAGCCGGTCACATGTAAACAAGGCAGCAATCAGCGCCCACAAGTGCCATCAATCAGTGTCCATTAGCGATGCCAGTCAGTGCTGTCAGTCAGTGCTGCCCATCACTGCTGTCAGTGCCCATCAGTACTGCCTATTAGTGCCCACCAGTGCCGCCTATTAGTGCCTCCTCGGTGCCATCTAATCAGTGCCCGTAAGTGCCACCTCATCAATGCCCACTAGTTCAGCCTATCAGTGCCGCCTCATCAGCGCACATCAGTGAAGGTGAAAAATGACTTGGTTACAAAATGTACTGACAAAAAAGTAAAAAACATTTTTTCTCTTTCGTTCATTGACAGACACAGCTCCTTTAAATCTTGACCGTAGGGTTATCACACCACCTTCAGGAGAGGACTAGGCAGAACATGTAACACATGTAAAAACAGCAGAACTGCATAGCTCCCCTCTGGCTATAACCCCTTAGCCTGCTTCCTGCAGCTCAGTTTTTTTTCTGCCTAGTGAAGGACCTAGGCTCCCTGAAGGGACCATTGGTCCTGGGGATTTTTGGATTTTTCCGCAAGATTTTGATCCTGTGATCTTCTATCAACACCTGGCTGGGTGACAGGCTGGATAATGTAGATCCTTGTAGTCTCCCCAGCCTGGCCATCGAGCGTGAACAGTCCCTAGCTATGCGCTGGATCGGCCACGACATGCCCCTGCTCCAGGGGCGGCCGGTGAGCTATATGCTCCGGGGCACACATATGACTGGGCTACTGCTATCTGTGTCAGTGTGCCATGGCCAGCAGCCACCCCGTACTGCTCAAGCGATGGGTCAGTGGTGGAGTGTGTCCAGCAATCCCGACAGGAAGAGTAAGTACAGCTCTCCCTGCCTTTCCTTTCTCCCTATCCCTGTTTTTCCCTCTTCTCCCTGCGGCGGATGCTGCATGACTGGGCATGAGGTGCGGTGTGTGTACCTGGGCCGGGGGTCCTCCGGGGGTCTCTGTACCTTAACGAGGGCTACGCTGGCTTTTTGGGTCTGTGTTTTTTTTTCTGCCCTTTTTTTCCTCTGCGGCTGCGGTGCCTGTGTAAACTTTTCCTCAGCATGTGCTGGCACCATTTTCCAGCAGCCACCATTTTACCTTAGTTTCTTTGCAGAGCATGGCTGTCAGTCATTTTCTATAGGTCCGTATACAAGAAAGGCCGGCAGCCATTTTCTTGTAGCCTCAGCGGTTTTACCTCCAGTGCTGGGTCATTTCACCTCAGAACATTGGGGTTTTTCTCTCTGGGCACCAGTGACTGGACACAGAACACAGCGGTCAGCGGCAGCACGGCGCAGCACTCAGGGTGGTGAATCCTGTGGTGGGGCCCCTCAGTCTGTGAGCAGCTAGGAGGGTGGGATTGTGTACCTTGTCCTAAGTCCCCAAGTGTGGCAGACGAGGTGGGTCAGCATGGTGTCAGAAGCTGGCGCTTCTTCCCCAGACATCTAATGGCTAATGCTGGACTGCAAATAATGCAGTGCCTATGGACGCTTTGTCAGCGGTCCTGGAAACGTTCATTACCAGGGTGGAGGCGGTGTGTGGGCGCAAGGGGGGTAAAAAACTGCCCCCTGCCCCACCCCCTGTCCTCTGGGGAATGATCTGATTCAGACTCGGGCCCCGCAGTGTCTGGTGGCCCCTGTTCTGACGTGTCGGAGGATGCAGACCAGGACCGTTTGAACAGTGAGGATGATTCCGTGTGCGGGTCAGCGCAGGAAAAAGCGCTAGCACTTATCACCACTGTGCGGGATACCCTGAAAATACAGGGTGCATCAGGATCTTCTGCTGAGGTGTCGGTCCCGTAAACCGACCCGTACACCTAGGGTGTTTCCGTATTTTACTTATTTTGATAAGTTCATCTAAAAGGAATGGGGAAGCCCGCAACAGGCCTTTTCAGTCCCAAGATGAATGGCGGTGCGTTACCCCTTTGGGAAGAGCCTCCTTAAAAAAATAGACGGCTCCTCCGAACGTTGACCCCCCGGTATCCAGGTTGAATAAAGTAACCACGATTCCGGTAGAAGGGACTCCTGCATTCAAGGACCCTACCAACAGAACAACCAAGGCAGTGGCCCGGTCCATGTTTACGGTAGTGGGGTCAGCATTACGACCTGTACTGGCCAAGGCCCTGGTGTCGTGGACACTTACTAAGTAGGCAAAGCTATTTCACAGGGAGTTGGAGAAGCAACAGTCTTCCCCAGTCTGCATAGAACTGGCAGACCAGTTGGTGCACAGCCTTAAGTATGTCTGTGATGCGGCCCTGGATACAGTCCCCCTGCTTTCTAGAGCATCGGTATCGGCAACGGTGCTACGGCGCTTGATTTGGCTGAAATTCTGGTTTGCGGACCAAGCATCTAAAAAAGCTCTGGCGGATTTGCCCTTCCTTGGTGAGAGGCTATTTGGAGCTTCGTTGGACAACATTAACCACTTAAGGACCGCTTCACGCTGATATACGTCGGCAGAATGGCACGCGCCGCCGGCGCACTCGCAATCCGGTCCTGAGCTCCATGACCGTGTCCGCGGGAGCCGCGGACCCAATCGCCGACTATGTCCCACGATCGGGTCACAGAGCTGAAGAACGGGGAGAGGTAAGTGTAAACAAACCTCTCCCCGTTCTTCCTAGTGAGCCTGTCACTGATCATCTGTTCCCTGTCATAGGGAAAGATGATCAGTGACATCACACGCCAAGCCACGCCCCCCACAGTAAAAAAAATCACGCACACACACTTAACCCCTACACTGCCCCTTAGTGGTTAACCCATTCACTGTCAGTGACATTTTTACAGTAATCGGTGCATTTTTAATCTCTGTATTAATGCCAATGGTCCCAAAAATGTGTCTGACGTGCCTGCAATAATGTCGCAGTTACAATAAAATCGCTGATCGCTGCCATTACTAGTAAAAAAAAATATTAATAAAAATGCCATGAAACTATCCCCTGTTTTGTAGATGCTATAACTTTTGCGCAAACCAAATCAATAAGTGCTTATTGCGTTTTTTTTTTTTTTTTTTTTTTTACCAAAAATATGTAGAAGAATACGTATCGGCCTAAACTGAGGGGAAAAAACTTTTTTTTATATATTTTTGGGGGATATTTATTATAGCAAAAAGTAAAAAATATTGAATTTTTTCAAAATTGTCTCTATTTTTGTTTATAGGGCAAAAAATAAAACTGGAGAGGTGATCAAATACCACCAAAAGAAAGCTCTATTTGTGGGAAAAAAAGGACGGCAATTTTGTTTGGGAGCCACGTCGCACGTGCAATTGTCAGTTAAAGCGACGCAGTGGCGAATCGCAAAAAGGGACCTGGTCCTTTAGCTGCAAAATGGTCCGGGGCTTAATTTGTTAAGAATGTTACAGGTGGGAAGAGCACTTTACTTCCACAGTCCAGGAAGGATAAGGAGCCATGCCGTAGGCAAGGGCCCTCCTTTTCAGCTTAGAAACTGCTTTTTTGCGCATCTGGGACAGGTAAGCGACAAAGTCTGCTGAAGGACAAAAGCGTCCCTGGCAAGCCGGTGAGCAAAAATGCTACCACATGAAGGTTTGCCCCCACCCGACACTCGGTATCTTTTAAAGCGCTAGTATCTTGTGGTGTTTTTTTTTATCACAGCTAGAATTGTTAGTATAAGGGGCATGATCCATCCACCCAACCCACGGTTTTTTAAGGGACCATTGTAGCTGACCCGTAATGAGTCTCAACCAGTACCATAATATCCGCTCGCATTTGCTTGAAGTGAGATAGCACCGCCACCCTCTTAGATCTATCTCGTATGCCACGCACATTCCAAGTAACCACCTTAAGGGACGCCATTGCAAACAGATATCACATTACAGGGCAGTTGCAACAGGGGGTGATCGCCCAGGCCCACAGTCTCACAAGGTGGGACCCTCACAGGGGGCAGTGCACAGGGTGGCGACAACCCCCCCCACCGCAGACCCACCCTGCACCCACACCCATTAATTTCTCCCGCATCAAAAATAAAAACCAAGGGTAGTGCAATTAATTCCTGGTACACAGAATCAAACAGTAGAGCATTTGTCAGACATAGCTTGGAAAATACAAACATAAAAAAAACGTAGAACTTAAACTTGAAACAAAACCAGAATGTGGTAAAGTGCAGCTTAACAGTGCCTACGCTGGACCGGCAAGGCAGGGAAAGTACACAGCAGCCCAAGAAATACATGAGAGCTGAGGCCGGCCATGGAAACAACTTGGAGTGGCAGGGAGGAGTGCACTCGGCCACGAGGGACAATGAGGGGGAACGTCCAGGTGCAAAGAATGTGCGTGGCCAGGTGCACTCCCCGCCAGGAACGGGGACGAACTAAAGTCAACTGTGCTGTGCGGCCGGGTAGGTAGTCTCAGCATATGGAGGTCTCTGCCGAGAACAGTGTCCAGATTCCCGGCTGCAAATTTGTCTATGGAAAGGGAGGACCCACATGGAAGGACATAAGTGGTATATGGCATAAACAGGGGTTCAAATAAGGCATCAGGGGGCGCACATAGACATGTGTAAGGCACACCAGTCAGTGAAGGGCCAATAAAACAGGAGAGGGCAACAGGAGCCCAAGGCTACTCACGGCTGGTAACATGGCTGTCCCTCATCCACGGAGGACAAGATCGGGGCCTTTGAAGTACATCCTAATGGCCAGCAAAGTTAGGCAGGGGCATCATCCGGGCGTTGTTCCAGCCAGGAGAGTACAGCAGCAGGGTCCTCAAAAAAGTGGGTCTTGCCGTCGCGTACAACACGGAGCCGAGCAGGGAACATCATTGCATATGCCAGGTGACGGATGCGGAGCTGTCGCTTGGCTTCAGTGAACTGAGCCCTCTTCTTCTGGACCTCGGCGGAGAAGTCTGGGAACACCGCGATACGCTTGTCCTCATAGGGGATGTTGCCCTTCACGCAACAGCACCGCGTCCTGATCACGATAATTGAGCATCTTTGCGATAAAAGTGCACGGCGGGGCACCTGGAGGCGGGGGTCTTGAGGCCAGGTGGTGGGCGCGCTCAACCGCGAAAGTAGAGGAGAAGGCCTCCCAGCCAAAATTTGCAATCAGAAGGCGTTCGAGAAAGGCAGGGGGGTCAGAGCCCTCCACCCTCTCAGGTAGTCCCACGAGGCGGAGATTACAGCAGCGCATTCTGTTCTCAAGTTCGTCCTGTTTGCACAGGATGGCGGTTAGTTGGTGCTGCAGCCTTTCTGTGGAGATCTGAAAGGGGGGGATATCATCCTCCACCTGCCCCAGCCTGCGCTCCGCTTCGCTGACCCTCTCTCTGTTTGTGGAGATCCTGGCGAATGAGGGAGATGTCCACCTTAACCTCCTCGATCCTAGAGGTAAGGGAGGTGCGGCAGAGAGTGACAGCCTCAATAATGCGAGCTGTGTCTCCAGAGGGGGGATTCTCCTCAGTCGGGCCCTGAGCGGCGCCATCTTCCTCCACGAGGTCCGGAACGTCCGCTCGGAACTTTCCGAGCCTAGCGATCGCGCCCTGAGACTTCTTTGGCGGCGACATAGGTGCTGGGTGTTCTCCCGGAGGAGGTAGGATAATGCGCCGTAAAAAAAGTTCAAATTGGTCCACAAGGATGATAGAAAGGATGTAGTGCAGCCGGAGCTCTTACAAAGTGCGTCCTACACCATGCAGCTGCAGGCCATGCCCCCCTGTACGCCCAATTTCACACTCTAGTCTTGCAGAAGGAGATCCTGTCAAAATGAAACAAATCTCCATTATCCCTGGATCTTCAGATTCGAATGAGCCAGTTAGTCAGGGATTCACTCCTCTGGTGACTGAGGTCTCCGGCCCTTCGGTCCGGGAGATCGTTCCTTCCTATCCATTGGCCAGTGATCACAACAGATGCTAGCCTGACCGGCTGGGGTGGAGTGCTGGGGGTACAGTCGACCCAGGGCCTCTGGTCACGGGACGAATCCTAGTTGCCAATCAATTTGCTCAAACTTCGGGCGATCGGGCTATGCCTCTCCACATGGTCAACAAGACTACAGGGGCATCCCATCAGGATCCAATCAGACAACGCCACGGCGGTGGCATATGTCAACTATCGCGACAGGTCGCTTGCATCCTCCTGTTAGCAGAACGACATGTGTCTGCCATATACATCCCGGGTGTAGAAAACTGACAGGCGGACTACATAAGTCGCCAAATGCTGGACCCAGGAGAATGGTCATTGCATCCGTAGGTATTCAGGCTTCTTTGCCTGAAGTGGGGCACACCAGATGTGGCTCGCTTGGCCTCTGGGCTCAATCGAAGTGTGCAGAGGTTTGTGTCCAGGACAAGAAACCCCTGGGCGGACACGTCAGACGCGTTGGTATCTCCATGGGAACAGTACTGGCTGATTTATGCCTTTCCTCCACTCAAACTGTTACCATGTCTGCTACGCAGAGTAGAGGCAGAGGAGATTCTAGTCATACTGATTGCCCCAGATTAGCCTCAGTGTCCTTGGTACGGCCTAGTATGCCTGGTGGCGGCTGCTCCTTGGAGGTTGCCGATGCGAGAAGACCCCCTAACGGAAGGTCCCATACTCCATCCTGCTTTATCGTCGCTGGTTTTAACAGCATGACTGTTGAAAGCCAGGTGCTAAAGGACCGAGGTCTGTCAGACTCGGTCATTTCCACTATGCTGAGGGCACAGAAATCTTCTTCTCTGAAGATTTACCATCGTACGTGGAAGGGCTACATCTCCATGTGTGAGGAGATGGGGCGGTATCTGCGCACTTATTCCGTTTCCAGGATCCTACTGTTTTTACAACGAGGTGTGGATCAAACTTGCCTTAAGCACCATCAAGGGACAGATATCAGCCTCTGCTATCTTTTTCCCTACCTCCGTGGGATCTGAACCTGTTGCTATCAGCGCTTCAGAAACTGCTGTTTGAGAACATCAGGGAAATTCCCTTGTTGACCCTTTCCCAGAAAGTTGTCTTTTTAGTGGCTATTACATCTGCCTGGAGGGTTTCTGAGTTGGCGGCCTTTTCTTGCAAGTCGCCATATCTGGTTATCCACAATAAGGCGGTGCTACGTCTGCGACCTTCTTTTCTTCCAAAGGTGGTTTCGGCTTTTCATCTTAATGAGAACATTGTATTACCATCCCTTTGTCCTAAGCCGACACATCCTAAAGAAGTTGCCCTACATTCCCTGGACGTGGTCCAGGCTCAGAGTATATCTGTCTGCTACGGCTCCCTTCCGGAAGTCAGACTCTGTTTTGGTGACCTGTCCAAAAAATGGTTTGGCGATCTCGTCGACCACCATTTCCCAGTGGATCAGACAGATCGTGGTCCAGGCTTACGCCTTGAAAGGGCAGGTGCCCCCCTTTCCTGTCACGGCCCATTCCACCAGGGCAATTGGGACCTCCTGGGCTGTCCGACATCAAGAGTCTGTTTCCCAGGTGTGTAAGGCGGCGACTTGGTCGCCCGTTCACACTTTTACAAAATTCAACAAAGTTGATGTAAGCACATCTTTGGATGCTTGCTTTGGCCGCAAAGTTCTGTGTAAAGTTGCAATTAACACCTTTTTTCTTTAAGAAAAGTTAAAATTTTGTTGTAAATGCATTTTTGATGCATACGTTGGCCACAAGTTCTGGTTCGGCTGTTTTCAGATGGCAACTCCTCCACTGAGGCGTGCCTCTGGTTGTAGGTGAAGGTGGCGTGATAACCCTACGGTCAAGATTTAAAGGAGATGTGTCCGTCAATGAACTTCAGAGAAAAGGATTTAACGGTGAGTACAAACATTCTATTTTTTCATTTTTGGTCTTTTTATTTTTTATAATAATAAAATAAAAAAAAAACAGCAGTGATTAAATACTGCCAAAAGAAAGCTCTATTTGTGTGAAGAAAATTATAAAAAAAATTTGGTTGCAGTGTAGCACAACCGTGCAATTGTCATTCAAAGTGCGGCAGCGGTGAAAGCTGAAAAATGGCTTGGGCAGGAAGGGGGTAAGTAACCAGTAGGTAAGTGGTTAACCACTTAAGCCCCAGACCATTTGGCTAGCCAAATACCAGAGGACTTTTTGCGATTCGGCACTGGGTCACTTTAATTGACAATTGCGTGTGACGTGGCTCCCAAACGAAATTGACGTCCTTTTTCTTTTTCTCACAAATAGAGCTTTCTTTTGATGGTATTTGATCACCTCTGCGGGTTTTATTTTTTTCGCTATAAACTACAATAGAGCAACAATTTGAAAAAAAAATGCATTATTTTTTGCTATAATAAATATCCCCCAAAAATATAGAAAAAAACCCTTTTTTTTTTTCTCAGTTTAGGCCGATATGTATTCTTATACATATTTTTGGTAAAAAAAATCGCAATAAGCGTTTGGTTTGCGCAAAAGTTATCGTGCCTACAAAATAGGGGATAGTTTTATGTCATTTTTATTTAATTGTATTAATGTTTTAGTAATGGCGGTGATCAGCAATTTTTATCGTGCCTGCGACATTTTGGCAGACACATTAAACAATTTTGACACATTTTTGGGATCATTGGCATTAATACAGCGATCAATACTATAAAATTGCATTGATTACTGTAAAAGTCACTGGCAGTGAAGGGGTTCACCATTATGGGGAGGGGTTAATTGTGTCCTGGGGAGTGATTCTATCTATTAGGGTATGGGCTACCAGTGACATGACACCGATCGCTGCTCCCGAGGATAGGGAGCAGACCATCAGTGTCCTGTCACTAGGCAGAACGGGGAGATCCACGTTCGCACAACGGAAAATTCAAAGTAATGTACAGGTACGTTACTTTGCCCAACCATGCTATTCCAGTCCTTAAGTGGTTAAACAGGAACGGCGCAGATAGTTTCTGTGATGTTGACCAAGACGAAGGCAGAGATCTTCTGGACTGGATGGCTTAAGTAAATAGGACAGACTAGCAGGATATCATCAACAGCTTAGTAATGGTGGAGAGAAGCTGGCAATTGGTCAACAGCTTAGTGGCCAGCTCTGAGAAGGAAGGGCAGAGCCCAGCACAGACAGTACAGAGGCAGAAAGGGGAACAAGGCGATTCCCCATTCTGTTTAATGACATGTCAGACATCTTTTGTTCCCAAGTGTTAACCCCTTTCCTGCTAGTGTCATTTTTACATTGATCTGTCCATCTTTATAGCACTGATCAATGTAATAAAAATCAGCACCTCTTGCCCAATGTCACTGGTCCCCAATGTCACTGGTCCCCAAAAAGTGTAATTTGGGGTCAGATTTGTCCGCGGCAATGTCGCAGCCCCACTAAAAATTGCAGATCGCTACCATTAAAAATAAAAATCCCTAAATCTATTCCATAGTTTTGTAGATACTAACTTTTGCGCAAACCAATCAATACTGAGATTTTTTTATATATTTTTTTTGTATTCTAGCAGAAAGTAAAAAAAAAAATTTTTTCCCCCTAAATTGGTGTGTTTTTGTTTATAGCGCAAATAAAAAAAATGCAGAGGTGATCAAATACCACCAAAAGAAAGCTCTTTGTGGGTAAAAAAGATGTCAATTTTGTTTGGGTAGAGCATCACAGGACTGCTCAATTGTCAGTTAAAGCGACGCGGTGCTGTATCAAAAAGAAATGGCCTGGTCATTAAGGAGGCAAATCCTTCCAGGGCTGAAGTGGTTAAAGGCAAACTCCACTTTTGTTTTCTACATATTACACCTGTATTTAGTGTGTAACATGTTGCTAAATAAATGGTACTATTTTGTAGATTTTTTCTTTTTTCTTTTCTTTCTTTCTTTTGGGCAAGAGGTGCTGATTTTTCGTGTGGTGAGCTGAAAGCTAAGCAGCCAGTTTAGAATTTACCATCAAAAACATAACCAGCAAGCATATAATCCTGGTTTCACTTTGTTAAAGGGCACAATTTACCCAGGTTTTGGCGCCAGGTTATTCTTTTTTTAATAACTTTTATTCTTTCTTTACATTGTTTTTCAATGTGATTGCTTTTTTACACAGATCTCCTTCAATCCTTACTGCTGAAGCTGTAAATAGATTGTAGGTGGCAGCAGGGAAAGATTGTAGACATACTTTTCTTTTTTTATCACAGCGATTAATCATAAAGATCACTTGCAGTCCAATTCTTGCATTTGGAGTGGAAAATAACACTTTTTAAATATGAACTCTTATTTAAATATGGGAAAGAACACTTTTTAAATATGAGCTCCAGGGAAAAAAAATACTATCAATTCCTCAGTAGCCACAAAGGATTTCCATCCTCTTTGTGTGCCTTTGTAAAATTAGCATTGAGTGACATCAGTACTGTGCTTTACATGGTCTGAGAAGAGAGCAGAGCTATAAGCTGGTCCACCTACTACAGCCTGCCTGCAGAAAATGGAGGGGGGTGGGACAGACTGGTCTTTATTACAGGAAGCTCCTGCACAGAGGCAGGGTTTCAAACTGGATTGCTGCACAGATCTGAAGGATAACACACAGCACACCAAGATTCGTGTATGAAAGCACATGCCTCTTTTAGTTAGACAATTTTTGCTTATCCTGAAGTTGTGCTTTTAATTACAATTCTCCCAGCACTGACACCTGCTGGGGAGGGCAGTAATGTATTCTAGTGCTGGCGGGGGAGGTTTAAATGTATTTTTGTTTTATGCATGTGGAGATTGCTGGACTTATGTTTGTGGGTACAGAACTAAAGCTTTTAAAATAGTTTCCTGTTTCAAAATGTTATTTGGAAAGGTTTGGCAACAGACTCGTTTTTACATTTTAGAATACATTTTTGTAGACTGGAATTAAATAATAAAAGAATAAACAAAAATTGTCTAGTTTACTATGGCAGCAGCCACTTTTTTCCGACATGACTGATTTTGTATTTAGAAAGAAGAGTATATTGTTCATATTTGTACTTTTACCCTTTTGTTTTACTTCTAGAAGTTGCTAACAAGAAAGCAATTTCCCATAAGTCTGTCCTTGATGGAAAGTTGGCAACAAAGACCAGCTTCACTGTACAACCTAGTGTTCATCAAGAGGAAGATAGGACAGGTAGGTAACATTTTGGTTAATAGTTTTTGTCTTCTTTGTCCTTCCTCTAACCCAGCCTCTTTACAGATAGTAAAAATATAAATGGTGTCAGTGGGAACTTATTTGAGAGGCAGAAATTGGCCAATGCTGAAGGAATCCCTAGCAACCTCTGGAGGAACCCTAGGGTTCCACAGAACCCTGGTTGAGAATCAATGCTGTAACCTTTTAACTGCCAGGGATGTGTCCTACACATCATGCCAATTAGTTTTAAACCAAGTTCACAAGCTTTAGCATGCTCCTGGCCTTATAGACTAAGTCAAAGTGCATGTAAAACCACTCTCATCCTTTCTAAACTACTGCAACATTGGTTATCTAGAAGGATATACATGTTTCCTGCATGTATACTTATCTGTCAAATGTCTCCCCTCTGTCTGCTATGTGACCCGAAAAAATTCAGATTTTGTGGGTGGGTCTGTTTTCCAGGGCTCAGTGGGTGGAGTCGTGATGTTAGTAGACTCCCTGCCCACCTCTACACTCCCCTTATCAAAATGCATTTTGTCTTGTGTATTTCTTACACTGAACTACTTCTATGATCTCTAAAATCCAGTGAAAACACAGGTAAGTCCCCACATGACTCCAGCATTCCAAATCATGCTGAGGTGTGGAACAGCCAATCCTTGCAGAGCTGCTGAAGAAAGGAGTGGGGGTGGGAATTAAAAAAAAGAATGCATGTCTTAGGCTAGTGCATGAGATATGTAAATCACCTGTCAATCACAGCAAGGGGGAAGAACGGACAGATTTCAGTTTTTCCGTTTTATTTCACTGAAAAAAGATATGAGGATTGCTCAGAGCTGGATTAACTCTTTGTGGCAAGATTGGGCACAGCTGATCTGAAATCCCATACTCTATTGTGCCAGACAAAAAAAAATTGAGTTTACATCCACTTTTATGTTAGTAATAAAATGCACTATGCAGTCAAGGTCCCTAGTCATTTTAAAAACAACTTATAGCTTTACAATTTGGATTTAATTTGAGTGCAGTACCTGTAGGCTCATTGTGGCTTACCAGCACCCTGGCCGAAAAACTACTAATGGAAGAGGTATTGGCTATGATCTTGTACATCCTGTACATTGGAAGCACTCTGCATCATTGGAATGAGAGCTCTCCCTCTTTCAAGACTCATGCGTGTACAGTGTGCTCTCCTTCCCCTGTTGCAACAGCACCAATCTCAGCTCTTGTTGCTACAATCTTGAGAGGGGGAGAGCACTTGTTGCAGTGCTGAGTGTACCCAACTTCCCGGATCCCAGAGGCATCCCAGATCATAGGTAAGACCGCACAGATCTCTCCCATTAGTAGTTTTTCAACCAGGCTGTGGGTAAGCTGTGATGCTACACAGTGTACCACTTGACTACATTATGTTACCTTTTGTAAGCTATCTTTGTGAATTAATTTATTTATTTTTTTTAGCTTTTTTCTAGACTATACTAGATGCATTCCTAGGATTCTGAAAGGCATGCAGCACCCTCAAACAGACCAAAAAGAGGAGATTAGCAGATTGTGGCTGCATTTTACTGCTCAGTGGGCATGGCTTAGAAGAAAATTGAATGTAAAGGCAACTATACATGGATCAGAATTTGGTCAACAGGCATGGGGGAATTAGATCCTTTTTTTTTTTTTTTCTGTTCAAGTTGCTGGCTGAATGAAAAAAATGATTAATGTATGGCCAGCTTAAGCTTTATTGATATATTCACTGCACTGCACATCTACTGTATGGTGTAGCCTTGTATCCACAAAATATTAATTAATTACTAGACAATGAGCAAGATTGTAAAGCTAGCTAGCCATAGTTTTTCTTTTTGATCATCCACCATGCAAGCGAGGTGGATGGAAGAATCCTCCCTGCAGTGCTATATTGTATTCTGACAGCTGGGATTTCTCCGCTATCAGAATACACTAATCGGTCCTGCAGCAAAGTGTACATAATTTACCCCTGTAGAGATTTTAGTTCTGCTAAAAGACAGGTTTCCCATCTGAAACCAGCTTTGATCATAGGCAAGGTGGCTTTAAAAAAGGGATATACTCAGTGTTGTGGATTCCGTCCGCTAACCAAACTTTCTCAAGCAATTTCATTTCCTCTTTTTTTTTTTTTTTTTTTCAAAGAAAATCTGTAATTTCTAGCCAGTTATAATAGCGCTCAACTTCCTACATGTGCAAAACACTTTCATAGAAAATATTTACGCATATAAAGTGTACTTTTTAACAACATATCTGACACTAGGGAAAGGACTGGTTGCCATAAGGACACTTACGAACTCTCACAGCAGACTTTTTCTGCTTGCACTTCTGCTTGTTAAAGGAAATCTATGGTTGCAGCACACACACAGGTTTACTTATTTGGGGGTTTGCTTATCTCCAAGGGTTGTGGATTACCTTGGTCTGAATCTGCTGCCTCTGGTGGATCTCCTCAAAAGAAAAATTGAGATATGGAAGAATCTCCCTCTATTGGTGCTAGGACATATAAACCTTCTGAAAATGAATATACTGATGTTTTTTAAATATTTTTTACATAATTCCCCCATTTGGATTCCACTCAAATTTTTCCATTGGGTACATGGTATGTTTGGTTCTTTCATATGGGGAAAATCCCCTCTCAGAATAGGCCTTACTGTACTTCAGGAGCCATGGGGGACAAGGGGGCTTAGCTCTCCCTGATCTTTATAAATATTTTTTGGCTATCCAGGGAGTTTTTTCACGTAGATGACTTCTTGGGGATGATGGGGATTCTGCCACAATCTTGGAAGCACCGGTGTTGGGCTCCTGAGAGCCTGGGTCTCTTCGTGTAGCAATGCTCTGGGGCTAAATCTCCTCTGACGGGTACTATGCGAGCCACCATTAAGGCCTGGGACAGTGTTCAGGACTTACTGGCGCCTTCCCCACTTGCTCACTATAGCAGATCCAATAATATGGGTGTCAAAGGGGATAAAAACCTTGAGTGATGTCACTGTGGGGGGCAATTTGTTACAATTTGCGCATTCAAAATTGAAATTTGACCTACTGCATCTCTTTCGCTATCTCCAAATGAAACACATTTTCATCTCCTAGTTTGGCTCCATTAAGCTGGAACTTAGGTCCTCAATTCTGTAGAATATTACACTGGACGAATCCATGAAAAAAACATAATCAGAACTATAGAAAGAACATTCCTGTCTCTCCCCCCTCGGGAACCAGGTGCAGGGAGCAATGGGTGGCGGAGGTTTCTGGATTTGGGTGGATCGTCCTTTCCACTCAATTGGTGTCAGCTAAAGACCGCTTAATTCAAGTTCCTACACAGGATATATTTCACACCAGCAAAGTTGTCGAAAATGTACCAGGGAACATCGGCAGAATGTTGGCGTTGCTCACAATCTCCAGCTAACTTTAGCCACATTTTTTGGGATTGCCAGACAGCGAAGGAGTTTTAGTCTGTCGTTTGGCGCTGTGGGATGAAGATTGCCTCTGTGCCCGTGCCTTTGACAGTGGCAACATACTTGCTTGGCTTAGTTGAGGATTTAGCACCCACTAGGGCGCAGCACATTTTGCTTAGCCTATTACCTAAACCCACGACTCCCCCCACTATTGTACCGGAAAGGGCTTGTGAATAAGGCGATTCTGTTCTATAAAGCAATGTATCTGAGCAGGGGATGGGCAAAAAATGTTTACAAAGTTAAAAGATCTGGTTGGAAAGCCTAATTTCCGTAGCCTAATGACTATAAGGATCATACTACAGGGGGGGAGGTCTGGGTGGTGTTGGATATGGGTGCATATAAATATATAATGTGTCATAATACTGGGATTATTTAGGAACTGATTGCTGCTTAAACAATTCTATGTAGCTGGGATCGATGTCCTTATTGCCTCGAGAACTGCGAAACTACTATATTTTAGTTTGATATGTTGGTATCACTGCCCACTTTTTAGGGGACATGCTCACCAGTACCCCACGAAAATAGAATGCTACAAGAAATAGGGTTTGCAGGTTGTTGATTCGGCTATTTCCTTTTTGAATGGCAGCAGCTTTGCAGCCTGCATTGACTGCTGTAGGTCTGTGCCAAGCCGTTAAAGTCATTGTAAAATCTTGTTTTTCCTTTCGCTATAAAAATAACAAACATGTTCTACTTACCTGCTCTGTTGCAGTGAATTAGCACAGGGCAGCCCAGAGCCTCCTCTTCTCGGGTTTCTCTTCTGTGCTCCTGGACCCTCCCTCCTGTTGAGTGACCCCACAGCAAGCAGCTTGCTGTGGGAGCACCCGAGCTGAGTCGCAGCTCCCTGTGTCCATTCAGACATGGAGCTGTGACCCGGCCCCACCCTCTCCCTCTCCTGATTTGCTTTGAAAACAGCAGGAGCCAATGGTTTTAGCCAATCAGGAGGGAGAGTCTCGAACAGCAGAGATATTTGTGAACATCGCTGGACAGAGATGGGTATTAGGGGGGCTGCTGCACACCGAAGGCTTTTTATCTTGATGCATAGAATGCAATAATAAAAAAATCCTATGACTTTACAACTCCTTTAAAGTCCAGGCAGTGCAGATATTCCATTCCAAAGAATCTGATCCAGAAGAACCTGCCATTTGGTAGCTACAGCATTATTTTCAAAGAACCCTGAGCTTCTTGTAGATGCCTTGGAGGATTCCATATAGCGGCTTTTACGAGTAGGCATTATGTCTGTTTACATGAAAAATAATCATATGGCTTCAGTATTGGTTAGCGGAACATCGGTACAAGAACTACATTGAGAGGCATCCCTTTTAGGGCAGGTAAAGGTGACTGTAGGGAAGAGTACTCTTAGTTACAGATCAGAAGCCAGTAATGCCTTAAGAGTCCAAGAGGAGTTCTTTTTCTTCTCTGCTTTCCCTCTTCACACTTTATGTGCTTTAAAGTGCTTTTAGATCCATGAAAGAGCGGTTTTCTCTGCAAGGCCTGGAACAATTACTGTCCCAAGGGGTCTTTGCACCTGTGCTGCTAGAGAAGTCTTGGGGCTTTTCCTCCAACCTGTTTCACAGTTCCCAAGCCAGACCTACCCTAGATCTCAAGGGTTTCAACCAGTTAGTGAAAATTGAATTCAGGGTGGAGTCTTCCCGTTCTGTGATTGCTTCACCTGATCAGGGGAAATTCCTGCTGTCAGTTGACACCTTCGAGTCTTCTCACCGATTTTGTGCACTTTGCAGTACCAGTTTGTGATGTTAGACTTTAGCCGGTCCATGGCCTCCAGGGTGTTACCAAGGCTCCAAGGCTTCTGTTCTGGGGTTGGGGCTGTTGAGAACCTGAGGGATTTATAGGATACCTCAATTAATTTCTCCTTTGAGAACAATCAAATTGAAACCAGATGCACAACATCCAGATTTGACATACAACTGGTTTTGGCTGGAAACAAAACCATATTAAGTTGGACTTGATTCTGACCGAACGCCTGAAATACTTGGGATTAATCCTGGATACTTCTCAAGCAAGGGTGCTGCTTTTGCCAGAAAAGTGCCTGCCTTTTCAAGCCCAGGCGACTTCTTTAAAGTAGAACTAATATGCAAAACCTTTTTTTTTTCCATTTTGGATAGTGTAAGGGAGGGTTCTAATCCCTGTCACATTTTTTTTTTTTTCGCCATCTGTCCCATTGCGGATATTACCTTTCACTTCCTGCCCCATAGCCAAACAGGAAGTGAGAGAATATCCCTGCAAATTAAGGAAATTATTTAGGGACCTCCAGGTCACCAGGACTAGTGTCCCCATTGGAAGATTGCTTTTCTGGGGACAACTCGGAGTGGGATTTTCTTTACTTTCAATAATAATGGTAAACGGGACAAATAGAGAGGGTGGATCCAATCCCTCTCCACGCTATCCAAACCTAAAAAGAAAAAAGTTTTACATTTAGTTCTACATTAAGGATGTTTGGAAGGTCCTTCGATCCAGACATGCATGAGTGTGTTGAGGGTGATGGTATTCGCCTTCATGGGGGTCCCCTATGCACAGTTTCACTCAAGTGCTCTGCAGCTCAGTATCCTGGCAGTAGTGTCAAGAGTCATTGAAACAGCCAATGCATCTAACCTCCAAGACCAGAGCGGCTCTGAAATGGTCGATATCAATGCATGTGCTGAAAGTAGGGAAATCCTTCCAATGAAGTGGAAGGTCTTGATGACGGACACAAGCCCATCAGGCTGGGGAAGGTGTTCTGCAGAACTTTTTGGTTCAGGGAACGTAGACGTCAGAGGAGCGGAGGTTGATGATCAACATCCTGGAATTTTGGCTGGCTCTCTTGCACTGTTCTGTCTGCCTTCAGAATCTCCCTTGCCGTCAGACAATGCCACTGTGCTGGCATATATCAACCATCAAGGAGGTACAAGAAGTTATTCTACTTGGGAGGAAATGGGCTTAATTTTATCTTAGGCAGAACTTCATGTTCTGGCCATCTCCACTGCCAACATTCTTGGCGTAGAAGACTGGTAGGTGGATTTTCTCAGTCTTTAACATTTGAATCGGGGGTGGGGAGGGAGAGAATACCCCTTTCTCTTGGAGGTTTTTCATAAAGATTTTATCTGCTGTGGAGAATGCCAATTTGTGAATCTCTTGGCATTCAAATTCAACCACAAACAGGACAAGTTTGTGTTTTGGCACCAGGGATCCACTGACTTTTGCGGTGCATGCACTGGTGATTTCCTAGGATCAGTTTCCTCTAATCTGTGCCTTCCATCCACTTCAACTTCTTGCTCAATTCGTTACACAGGATAAAGATGGGGGACATTTCAATGATCCTAATAACCCTAAGCTCATCAAGAATAACATGGTATGCAAACCTAGACATTTTGGCTGTGTTGTGGGTTTCTCCAGACTGACTGAACCTGCTGTTTCAGGGGCCAATATTTAATCCTCCTTTACGGTCACTTGCTTTGACAGCGTTGCTTGTTAAAGCCCAGGTCTTGAGTGACGGGGTTTGTTTCCACCTCTGATTACTACCCTTCACAGGGTAGAACATTGACCTGGGAAGGTGTCCCATAATTCCTGGAACAATTATTTAATGTGTGTTAAATTACAGTGTGTTGTGGGGCAGATTCTTGCTTTTCTATAGTCTGGTCTGGAGATGTACTTTTGGCTTTGAATAGCATCAATTGACAACTCCTTGTCAAAACCCTTGGCCATGCTTTTTCAGAGACCTGTTTTCTCCTTTCTTGGTGAAAGCTTTTTTTCAGCGTTTGGCTTGGCTTATTCCTCCTGTGTGACCTTCTTGCAGTCTTCTCCCTTTAAACCACTTTGAGAGATTCCCTTGCCACTGCTTAAGTGTAAGTTTATCTTTTGGTGGCCATTACCTTGGCTGACAGGGTCTTGGAGTTGGCTGGGTTTTCCTTCAATAGCCCTTTAATGGTTCTCTAGGAAAAGGTGCTATTGAGGTCTTCTATCCCCTTTCTTGCCGAAGGTGGTTTCTTTAACGTGAATCAGGGCACTATGTTGCCATTCTTTTGTCCTACTCCTAAGCATCCAAAAGAGAAGGTGCTTTACACTTTAGTTTTTCAGGCTGTTTACATTTATCTGAGGTTTATAGCTTTGTTTCGAAAGTCTAATTCCCGGTTTATTTTTCCTGAAGGACCCTGTAAGCGTCAGGCAGATTCTAAATGCACTATTTCCAGATTAGTTTGTCAGCTTGTTTCCTCAAGCTTTATTGGGTCAAGGGTGAGGTTCTGGGCCATTCACCATCAAGCTTCTGTTCAAATTTGTAAAGCTGCTGTCTGATCTTTCCTTCACATGTAAATTAAAGCGGAGGTCCACCCTAAAATACACTCCTAGGTCTATGTGATCCCCCCTTCCCTAAACGCTATGTAACCCCCTTACCTTTCAGCTGTCTTCCTCCGTTTTTTTTATATTTCAATTTTTCTGTCCCAGTGAATTGCGGAAAGGGGAGGAGCCGATGCGGAAAGGGGCGGGGCTTAATCGGCAGGTCACTTGTTCCGGTCTGCCGCATGGGCTCCTGGGATCTTTTTTTTTTTCCCCAGGAGTCTGTGAGATCTAGGAGTCTAGAGATCTCGCGCGAGTCATAGAAGGGAAGTGATGTCTTTGTATCATTGTTTATCTCCGTTGCCATGACAACGGGGCGGGACTTCCGACGAGAACACCCGTTGTCATGGCAACCGGAGCTGTTGACGGCGCTCGATATTGCGCTTACTGCGCATGCGCGAGATCTTTTATAGATCGGGCGGTGCATGCTGGTCATTTAGCATCACACACTCCCGGAAGAGGATGCCTGTGGGCTTCACATGCCCACAGGCAAAATGGAAACCGTCGGGAGACGGTTTTATAAAGTCATTTATGAGGAGACAAAGGCATGCTGCTGATGGCAGAAACAACAGAAGTAAGTGTTAGCCTTCTTAATAATATTGATTTTCACTATGCCTAAAAAAAAAAAACGTTAGAAACGGTGGAATCCCGCTTTAAGTTCTACCAGGTTGATGTTTTTTGCCTTTACAGATTCCAGGTTTTGAAGACTGGTCAAGTTTCCACTTTTCTGTTTAGGGATTGGGGGTTTGTTAGCCTTGTTGCTGTGATGCCCTCCCTTCCATTTCATTGCTTTGGAGCATCCCATGTAGACTTCTCTGTTTCCTGTGATGTACGATTAAGACATTAGAAATTAGCTTTACCTGTAAAATCTTTTTCGTACATTTAGGACATAGGATACTTTAACCACTTATGGACTGCCCCTCATGCATATGCTGCAGCAGGGCGGCCCTTAAGCGCAAAATCACGTGCCTGTACGTGATTTTTTTTTTTTCCTTCAGGGTCTGGGGTGCACACGCGACCCAATGTCTGCTGGGACCCACTGATCATTCCCAAGGCATACAGAACAGCAGTCTGCCATTTTGTGAAAGGAGAAGACCGAGATCTTGTGCTTCTGCTAAGCAGGAACATGGCTCTCTGTCATCTTACAGTTAAAGCACATCCTTCACAATTAGAAAGCACCCCCTAGGGACACATTTAACCTTTTAATTGCCTCTGATGTTAAGTCCTTCCCTGCCATTGTCATTAGTACAATGACTGTGCTTTTATTTTTTATTTTTTTAGCACTGATCACTGCATTAGTGTAACTGGTCCCCAAAAAAGTGTCCCTTAGTGTCCGATTTGTCTGCCGCAATGTCGCAGTCCTGCTATACGTCTCTAATTGCCTCCATTACTATAAAATAAAAAATAATGAATAAAAATGCCATAAAAATATCCCATAGTTTGTAGACACTATAACTTTTGCGCAAGGGCAGTGGGAACGACAAGTGTACACTAATGCCCCATTCACACGGTCGGACATTCCGACCACAAAATCCGTCTTATTTTTTTAGATGGATTTTGGCCGAAACACTGAACGAGGTGATGTCAAACACGTACGTCGGGACTATAAATGGGCCAGTAGCCAATTGCTGTCGTCTTAGTTTATTCTGAGCATGCGTGGCACTTTGTCCGTCGGAATTGTCTACACATGATCGGAATTTATGCAATCAGGTTTTGTTGGCGGAAAATTTTAGATCCTGCTCTCAAACTTTGTGTCGGAAAATCCGACGGGAAAAGTCAGATGGAGCCCGCACATGGTCGGATTTTCCGACAACATGATCCAATCGCACATTTTCCATGTGTATGGGGCATTAGTCTTACAAGATTTCTTCTCTCTGCCTGATGTGCTTCTAGTACCGTAAAGTGAGGGGAAATCACTTCAGACTGACCAAACATAACATTAAATAACCTGGAAAAGGTTCTAAACTTTTGTAATCTACAACTATGTTTGTCAGGCGTTCCCCTTGAAGCACTGAAATTCAGTGTAGCCCAATATAAACTAAAATGACTGGTTTTGATCATGATTTTTTTTTTTTTATGCATACAACTGTTTGATTACGTATTGCAGGTCAAGTAATTTAAACAAACAATATTTTATCTTTGTATTCCCTTACCTCTACATAGACATAACACTCTACAAATCAATGAAGAATTATATCCTGACCCCTGAGCAGCTGAATGAACATGGCTATCCCATGGCACACCCCGAGAAACCTGGGAAAGCTGTTGTTTTTACAACAGAGGAAAAGAAAAGCCCAGCTGGTGAGTAATTGTGGCTTTTGTTCTGGACAGTCATATGGGATAGATTTGTTCTCTTGTATTGCAGGTGACGAGACAAAAGCAATGTTTAATATATACAGAAACTATTTTTCCTGTGCTACATTTTGAGTGAATGAGTTTGGCAAAAATTCCAGCTTTTGTTGCCATAATTGCATAGTGCATTTTAGTACTTTAACTTTTTTTAATTTCTGACAGCCTCCTGCCGGATATGCTGCCGTTGTGGGGTAGAGTATATGGTGACGCAAAGTGGATGCTCCATACGCCAAGAGGAATGTGTTCATCACTGGGGTCGTCTCCGAAGGCAGAGAGGTGCCGTCTGAATCATGAAGGGGCAGAGTGATCTGCAAACAGTGTGTGAGAATAATGGGTTCTGAAAATGCATTAATATAAGATTGTGTGTGTGAGAGCAGAATTATAAAAACTTGTTTTACAATGAAGAATGATGTATGAAATCAACATAAAAAGATATAAGGGTTATATTTATGTCTAGAAATTCCCAGATTGTTGTGATGTTTGGAAAGTTGTCTGCATGACATTGCTATAGTGAATGAAAACTATTAATATTAGGAAGTTTGGGTGTATGTACAGTAAATATCTATATATTGAATAATATGTGTGTTTTATATAAAGAATTCCTTTTTCTGTAGTACCTGGAGGTTGGGAAACTCAGTATAACTGCTGCTCTAGTGGAGTTGGATCACCTGGATGCCAAGTAGCCAAGGTTAGATTACTTTAAATTTTATTACGTGAAGCAGGAATATCAATTTTTATTTTATTTATACAATGTATTTTTTTTTATCTTCATGTAAAATGGGAATATTCATAAGCCTTGGTTTTGCTGTTTGGTTATTGCTTTAAATGTTTTATAAAGTAAAGCTGACCATACACTAATAGAAATTTAGCCGGTTCAGCACGGACTGGAATATTTTTGATCTGTGCATGGGCTCCCCCCTTGACAGAAGTTGATTGTTTAATCAACTTCTGCTGAAGGGACTTGAGTTTTCCTGTCACAATGCAATGTCCATGCAGGGGAGGAGGTGAATTTCTTTGCATGGTTAAAGGAATGCTATTCGCTTTTTTTGTTGTTTTTTCTTTTTTTCGTTAAGCCTGCAGATTAACTACAGAATACATCTCTTGTTCCTTGCAAATTTCTCTGCTAACTTTCTTTTACATGTTGTAAGTCATTTATACTATGTGTATATCCTGCTTATTGGATCACTTTATCATCTATAGGAAAAAACAAAAACCTACCCCTTTAAAATTATCTCTGGGTCTGACTCCCTTCTTATATCTTATATTTCTCTCACTCACTTATAAACCATCTTTTTATTGTATGTTTTGTTTTTGTTTTTTTGTTATGTTTTTTGCATTTTAACCTCCTCGCGCCCGCCCTATAGCCGAATTACGGCCGTAGAGCAGGCGCGTTCGTTCGGGCGGTCGTCCCTGGACGGCCTGATGTTTACTTCCGCAATGCGCGCCGCCGCGGGCGCGCATCGCGGAAGTTCTGTGTTCGCCGTGTCCCCCGGGGACAGGCAAACACAGATCGCTGTAAACGGCCAATCACAGCGGCCGTTTACAGCGTGATCGGCGTGTCCAATGGGAGATGATCTCATATGTAAACATATGAGATCATCTCGCAGCGCCGCTCTCCTTCCTCGCACAGACAGTGCGAGAGGGGAGAGATGAACGGCTGCAGCGGCAGCCGTTCTGATTCTGGAAAAAAAAATAATTAAAAAAATGAAATAAAAAGTGCCATCCGCCCCCAGCAGTGCCATCTGCCCCCAGCAGTGCCATCCGCCCCCAGCAGTGCTATCTGCCCCAGTGCCATCCACCCCAGTGCTACCTGCCCCCAGTGCCATCCACCCCAGTGCTACCTGCCCCTAGTGCCATCCACCCCAGTGCTACCTGCCCCTAGTGCCATCCACCCCAGTGCTACCTGCCCCCAGTGCCATCCACCCCAGTGCTACCTGCCCCCAGTGCCATCCACCCCAGTGCCACCTGCCCCCAGTGCCATCCACCCCAGTGCCACCTGCCCCCAGTGCCACCTGCCCCCAGTGCCACCTGCCCCCAGTGCCACCTGCCCCCAGTGCCACCTGCCGTCAGTGCCACGTGTCATCAGTGCCACATAGTGCCATCTGTCATCAGTGCCACGTATCAGTGCCATTTGTCATCAGTGCCACCTGTCAGTGTCACGTGCCATCTGTTGTCAGTGTCACGTGCCATCTGTTGTCAGTGTCACGTGTCATCAATGCCACTTATCAGTGCCATCTGTCATCAGTGTCACGCGTCATCGGTGCCATGTATTAGTGCCATCTGTCATCGGTGGCACATATTAGTGCCACGTATTAGTGCCATCTGTCATCGGTGCCACGTGTCATCAGTGCCACGTATAAGTGCCACGCGTCATCAGTGCCACATATTAGTGCCATCTGTCATCAGTGCCACATATTAGTGCCATCTGTCATCAGTGCCACCTGTCATCATTGCCACGTATCAGTGCCATCTGTCATCAGTGTCACGTGTCATTGTCCTGGTGCTTCAAAAGTGTAATAAATAGTCAACAAGTTAGATGTGTAACTTATGTTCCTAGAACACATGATGGCGCTACCTGCATGTTGGGCCTCTCTATGTGGCCAGGCTGTGAAAAAGTCCCACACATGTGGTATTGTAATACTCAGGAGGAGTAGCAGAATTTTTTGGGGGGTGTCATTTGTGGTATACACATGCCACGTGAGAGAAATAACCTATTACAATGACAATTTTGTGGAGAAAAAAAAAAAATGAAAAATCTTAATTTTGCAAAGAATTGTGGGAAAAAAATGACAACATCAAAAAGCTCACTATACCTCTTACTAAATACCTTGGAATGTCTACTTTCCAAAAAGGGGTCATTTGGGGGGTATTTGTACTTTCCTGACTTGTTCGGGTCACAAGAAGCGAGATAGGCCACCAGTACATCAGATGTGATCAATTTTGTGCGATTCGCACCACAGCTTGTAGACTCTCTAACTTTCACAAAGACCAAATAATATCCACTAATTTGGGTTATTTTTACCAAAGACATGTAGCAGTATAAATTGTGACCAAAATTTATGAAGAAAAATTAATAATTTGCATAATTCTGTCACAGAAACAAAGAAATATGCGTTTTTTTTCAAAATTTTCGGTCTTTTTTCATTTATAGCGCAAAAAATAAAAACCCCAGAGGTGATTAAATACCACCAAAAGAAAGCTCTATTTGTGGGAAAAAAAGGATAAAAAATTCATTTGGGTACAGTGTTGCATGACTGAGTAATTGTCATTCAAATTGTGAGAGCACCGAAAGCTGAAAATTGGTCTGGGCAGGAAGGTGTTTAAGTGCCCTGTAAGCAAGTGGTTAAAAATCATGTAATTTGCTATTTCTTTATATTAATATTTGTATTTTGATTTCTCATCCTGCTATGTTATATGCCAGTTCTTCCATTATTTTTTTTTTTATGGTTGACATTGGGGAATACCGTAATGAAGAAAAATGCGTAACAACTTTATTCAATTAACATACATATTTGGGAATGGAAAGTATAACCAGACACCCCTGGCAACAGCCTAACCTGTGGTGAAAAATGTCTGGTCAAAATCTTGTTTTCCCAATGAGATCCTCTGGGGGGCTGTCTGATGCCGCCTTCAGAAATCAGTTTGAGGGAACAATTATATCATTTCTTTACCTAGCAACATTTATTTTATTTGATGCATCCACTACAGGTCGCATTGTTTGCATTAGAAAATCATCACAAATGCTTCTATGTAGGTATGTTTATACTTGCTCAAACTGCACATTATGAAGCCATCAACATCCTCCTGATCTCTAATATAATTGCTAATGTGGGTTATTAAAGTATAATAAAAGTGAATGGATTATAAAATGGAATTAACTGAATGTCAACAAGGCAAAGCAAAACAGAACAAGCGCCCATGTGCTAAAGTACTGTACATTTCTGACGATAACAAACCTGAGACAGGCATCAAGGGACTTGCTTAAAAAATAAAAAAAGACAAAGGTAGTGGTTTTCAAGTTAAAAGTGACATGAATGCATGCAAAAGTCTAGTTTTGAGTCTAAGGCTAGTTGTGAGTGCTAAGAGTTTACAAACTTGCATGCCATATAAAGATGTTAAAATGTGATTGATAACTTTCTTTGAAGACTTGACCTGGCCTTACATAGAGTGAATTTGGTGGTTTCTTGTGAACTGACTGAAATGTGTTCTGTAGGTGGCCCTGTTGGTACCCACGTGCTTTGATATCCTTCAATTAAAAAAAAGAAAGAAAAAAAAAATACCAGGTAAAAAATTGTAAATTCAATCCGATGCAGGCACTGTTTGGGTATTCTTGACAGCCAGCAACATCCACAGTGGAAGATATAATCAATCTCCACCATTTAGCTTAGATGGAAGAAGAAAAATATGCACGTATGGCCAGTCTAGGTTTTCAAGGACAATGCTAAAATATGAACATTCTGTTTATCTGTGTGAAACAGTGGGCATTTAAATTGTGTTTGATTATACCAACAGTTTTCTTTGTATCTCTGTGACAAAAATAATTTCTTAAGATTCTATTTTTGTTATCTGTATTAATTACCTGTGATTTTGTGGCTTCAGGTAATGATTGCTTATGTATTCTGATTTTTACTCAGCAACATGTGCATGATGGTCGTAAGGAAAATCTAGATGGATTTGTGAAGACCTTTGACAAGTTGAATGAGTCTGAGAGTCCTGGAGTATATGCTTTGGATTGTGAAATGGTGAGTTCTTTAATGCTTATGTTGTCACTCTGTTTATAAATACAGTGTGTATGTAATGTATGTGTGTGTGTGTGTGTGTATGTGTATGTATGTATGTATGTGTGTATATATGTATATATGTATGTATATATATATATATATATATACACACACACACACACACACACACACACACACACACACACACACACACACACACACACACACACACACACACACACACACACACCTGGTGTTCTGTCAGATTAGGCGACCCGCCAGAATTGGTAAAGGAAATGATGTTCAGTCGCCGCCATCTTGCTACACCCCGCAATCCTCCACAGTAAGGGATACACTGAGAAGGGGGCAAGTGGACATCTTGTTGCACCCACTGGCATTTTGCATTTCACAGTTATTTTTAACAGGAAACGTAGCATATATGGTGAAATACAGCATTTCAAAATCCATGGACTTTTTACATGTTGAATTCTAAAAGCAGCACTGTTCTTTCAGATTAGCAAACCTGAGATCAGCAGATCAGCAGGTTTTCCGCTGCTTTTAAAATCAAATTCAACATCTAAACAGTCCTTCGGATTTCTAAATACTGTATTTCACCTTATAAGCTCAGTTTACTGTTAAACCCACTGAATTTTAATGTTTCAGTTATTTTTAACTTTTTCCTTCCCCCCTTCTCGGTGTATAGTTACTGTGGAGGAGTGTGGGGTGTAGCAATATAGCGGCGACTGAATTTCACCTCCTTTAGCAATTCTGATGGGTCGCCATATCAGACGGAACATCGGCCCTACCCATGGGTCCATGGGACCCAGGTGGCTGTTTTAAGAGGGGCGGGACTGCCCGAGGACCCATAACAGTGTAAATTTGCTGTTCCATCAAAATAACTCAACACACAGCCATTCATTTCTAAACAGCTGGTAACAAAAAGTGAGTACACCTCTAAGTGCCCTGCGGCCCAGTCTCCGAAGAGAGGGGATCATGCTCTGCTTCAGTATGTCACAGTACATGTTGGCATTTATGGTTCCCTCAATGAACTGTAGCTCCCCAGTGCCTGAAGCATTCATGCAGCCCCAGCTTGACTTGTAGGCAGGACACACTTGTCTTTGTACTCCTCACCTGGTTGCCGCCACACACGCTTGACACCATCTGAACCGAATACGTTTATCTTGGTCTCATTAGACCACAGGACATGGTTCCAGTAATCCATGTGCTTAGTCTGCTTGTCTTCAGCAAACTGTTTGCGGGCTTTCTTGTGCATCATCTTTAGAAGAGGCTTCCTTCTGGGACAACAGCCATACAGACCAATTTGATGCAGTGTGCACCATATGGTCTGAGCACTGACAGGCTTACCCCTCACCCCTTCAATCTTTGCAGCAATGCTGGGAGCACTCATATGTCAATTTCCCAGAGACAACCTCTGGATATGACGCTGAGCACGTGCACTCAACTTCTTTGATTGACCATGGCAAGGCCTGTTCGTAGTGGAACGTGTCCTGTTAAACCACTGTATGGTCTTTGGCCACTGTGCTGCAGCTCATTTTCAGGGTCTTGGCAATTTTCTCATAGCCTAGGCCATGTTTATGTAGAGCAACAATTCTTTTTTTTTCAGATCCTCAGAAAGTTCTTTGTTGTGAGGTGCCATGTTGACCAACCAGTGACCAGTATGAGAGGGTGACAGCGATAACACCGAATGTAACACACCTGCTGCCCATACAGACCTTATAACACTAACGAGTCACATGAAATCGGGGATGGAAAATGGCTAATTGGGCCCAATTTGGAGATTTTCACTTAGGGTGTACTTACTTTTGTTGCCAATGGTTTAGACATTAATGGCTGTGTGAGTTCTTTTGAGGGGACAGCAAATTCACACTGTTATACAAGCTTCATTCTAATCTCCAAAATTATGTTAAGTTATGGAGGCACTCGCGGGTCTTGCCAGTGGTAATGAATCAGACAGAATTTTGTCAGCATTTCAATAGAGCTCAGTCCATTCTTCTTAAGACACTAAAACATGGAAGTGAATCAACTAATGAGCCCCAAGTCCCACCAACCAACAACATCCCCTATTGAGCACATCACACCGTGCAAAAGTAAACAGACGCATTACAATTTAGCAGTCAAAAAGAGGTCACCAATGGAACAAATCACAATAGTCCATCAAAAAAACAGAAAATTGAATGCTTACCTTTCCGTAATTTTTCTTTTCTGGTGCCTATCCATGGCAGCATAGGCCTTGCTGCATACATATGATTGGTTCCCCCACTCCCAACCAACCCACAGGTCCAATTTGACTGTATAGAGTCAGACCCCCCCCCATGCTCCATTCTTGCAACTAGACCCAAACATTCAGGGATTCTATTAAAAAAGGGAGGGCTTATGCTGCCATGGATAGGCACCAGGAAAGGAAAATTACAAAAATCACAAAAATTACATTTTCTGTTTTCCTGGTGCCTTCATGGCAGCATACACATGGTTAATAACTTGCTCACAGGGAGGGTTGCTGCAAAAAAAAAAATGTTTAGATTATAGAGCAGACAAATGGAACGTTTTTTTTTCCCAAAGTCACAAGAGGTAAGCGCGGCTGGATCTAAACTATATGAAAGTTTTGAAGGATGACCAGCTTGCCGCATGACAGTTTCCGGCGAGACATGCACTTACCTGGAGTTGCAGCCCCCTTACCTAGTGGTATGCCGAGGATCTTTTTGTGATACTGGACTGCGGTAGGTGGCTGCCAGTGTTAATTTTGGCAGCAAATTTAGTTTTAGTCTTAGGACTAAAATGGCATTTTAGTTTTAGCCCCATTTTAGTCTTCTGCAGTTTTAGTTTTAGTGGTATTTAGTCGACTAAATCTCCAGTTTTAGTCATCTAAAATCGAATGGGTGTAATTAAATTGTAATGCATTCGTCTTCTGTATGTGTGTGGATGGATATATATATATATATATATATATATATATATATATATATATATATATATATAATTTTTTATTTATTTTTTTTCCTTTAAACAAACAAAACTCGTAAACATTTCAAAGTTTCATTAAATACCTTGGGCTGGCACCATCATGTCACAGCATGAGACTGCCAGCAGATGTTTTCCCACTGAGATCCTCTGCCATAATGAAGGCACATAGCTGACTTATATAGCCAGCTTATGGTCAGGGTGTACCAAGATGGCCGCCGAAGGCTTCACGGCGCTGCCGTGCATGCGTCTGTGACATCACACCCCCGCGATGCAGCTCCGCCTCTGTAGGACGTAAAGCACACAGAGGCGTGCAAAGCGCAGCGACATATACAGGGCGGGGAGAAGCAAGTGGACTCAGTTTTTCAGCCACTCTGGACCTCTAGTCATTACAGCTATCCTCAGCGAGCCATTTAGCCATAGTCACCTCTAGCCAGAACCAGCTCAGGAAGCATGAAACTGGGGAAAGCCCAAACAAGAAGAAGCTGTCTCAATCCAGGAGCAAAATACATGCAGAATCCCATAGGGAAGGCCTGTGCTCCTAAACCCCCAAAAATATCCACAGAAAAGCTGGTTCCCAAATCTATTGTCACCTTTAGCTGCCTAAGTATTGGAACTGCATATACAGGGGAGCATGAACCTGCAATGGTGTACCAACATAGTGGTATGGTAAGGGCTGTATCCATGAACCACAATCCAGCCAGTCTGAAATGGACCACCCACAATAGGTAAAAAAAAATTATAATAAAATAACAAGTGATCTCGTTGGAAAATGTACAAAAAAACACAAAAAACGCTGCACAAGAACAAACAATCCTTATATGTCCAAAATAAACAAGTGTGAGTGTGAATAGCACCCTACACAGGACAAACAGTGGATACGCAAAAAAACATGGATGGTGCACAAAGATGGCAATACACACAAATATTTGTAATGTGAATTACAGTGAGATAGTAGAGAGGGAGTATATGTCCTAATGGACATACACTATATTACCAAAAGTATTGGGACGCCTGCCTTTACACTCACATGAAATTTAATGGCATCCCAATCTTAGGCTGTAGGATTCAAGATGGAGTTGGCCCACCATTTGGGAAGGCTGTCCGCAAGGTTTTGGAGTGTGTTTATGGTAATTTATGAATGTTTCTTCCAGAAGTGCATTTGTGAGGTCAGCCATTGATGTGGACGAGAAGCCCTGGCTCGCAGCCTGCACTCCAATTCATCCCAAAGGTGTTCTATCAGATTGAGGTCAGAACTCTGTGCAGGCTAATCAAGTTCCTCCACCCCAAACTCACTCATCCATGTCTTTATGGACCTTGCTTTGTGCACTGGTGCACAGTCATGTTGGAACAGGAAACGGGCCATCCGCAAACTGTTCCCACAAAGTTGGGAGCATGAAATTGTCCAAAATGTCTTGATATGCAGACGCCTTAAGAGTTCTCTTCACTGGAAATAAGGGACCAAGCCCAACCCCTAAAAAATAACCCCACATCATAATCCCCCCTCCACCAAATGATTTGGACCAGTGCACAAAGCAAGGTCCAGAAAGACATGGATGAGCGAGTTTGGGGTGGAGGAACTTGACTGCCCCGCACAGAGTTCAAACCTCAATCTGTTAGAACACGTTTGGGATGAATTGGAGTGGAGGCTGCGTGCCAGGCCTTCTCGACCACATCAGTGCCTGACCTCACAAATGCACTTCTGGAAGAATGGTCAAACATTTCCATAGACACACTAAGCATTGTGGACAGCCTTCCCAGAAGAGATGAAGGTGTTATAGCTGCAAAGGGTGGGCCAACTCAATATTGAACCCTACAGCCTAAGATTGGGATGCTGTTAACGTTAATGTGTGTAAAGGCAGGTGTCCCAATACTTTAGGTAAATATACATACACACACACACACACACACACACACACACACACACACACACACACACACACACACACACACACACACACACACACACACACACACACACGTGTGTGTGTATATATATATGTCTGTCTCATAGACCTCACTAAGAAATGGACATAAAGTGTCAGACTTACAGACCTACTGTATGTAGTATCAGACACATGCTCACCTGGAAACTATAAAAGTGTGATACATCACACCACACAGGAGAATCAATCAAACAGTAGATAAATGGCAAAAGTAACAATACTCCACCTGTAAGTGAAGGAGGTCACCAATGAGATCAGGGCCAGAACACATAAGTATAACGCGCGCCATCGACTGTATACCCACCCAGTCAATGAGCATATGCACTCACTGGACAACTTTTATTCGGTACACTTGTTCAGTTGGTGGTAACAATCATCCGGTCACATGGCAGCAACTCAGTGCATTTAGGTATCTAAATGTGGTGAAGACAAGGGATTTAAGTGGCTGAATGTGGCATGGTTGTTGGTGCCAGACGGGCTGGTCTGAGTATTTCAAAAATTGCTGGGATTTTCATGTGCCACCATCTCCTAGGGCTTACAGAGAATGGTCACAAAAAGAGAAAATATCCAGTGAGCGGAAGTTGTGTGGACAAAAATGCTTGTTGATCTCAGTCTTCAGAAGAGAATGGGCAGACTGGTTAGAGATGATAGAAAGGCAGCAGTAACTAAAATAACCACTGCTTACAACCGATGTACAAATAACATACTGGTGACACCACAATGGGGATAAAACATTTCCACGCAAGGGAAAAATTAAAAGAGAACTTTAAACTGTGTAGGAAATTCTCTTCCACAAAACCAGTGGTTTCAGCAGGGAAAGCCTCAATAATTTCAAAAAACTATTAGATGGGCACCGTAACCACTTCAGCCCTGGAAGATTTAGCTGCTCAGTGACCAGGCCATTTTTTGCGATACGGCACTGCGTCGCTTTAACTGACAATTGCGCAGTCGTGCAATGCTGTACCCAAACAAAATTGACGCCTTTTTTTCCCCCCAATAAATAGCTTTCTTTTGGTGGTAATCGCCTCTGCGGTTTTTATTTTTTGCGCTATAAACAAGAGCGACAATTTAGAAAAAATCTCAATCTCTTACTTTTTGCAAGCATAAATATCCCACATTTTAATAAAAAAAACTAATTTTTTCCTCAGTTTAGGCCGTATTCTTCTACATATTTTGGTAAAAAAAGAAACGCAATAAGGGTATATTGATTGGTTTGTGTTATAACGTTTACAAAATAGGGGATATATTTATTGCATTTTTATTATTATTTTTTTTTTTTTACTAGTAATGGTGGTGATCTGCAATTTTTATCGGGACTGCGATATTGAGGTGGACAGATTGGACATTTTCACACATTTTTGGGACCATTGACAAATATACAGCGATCAGTGCTATAAAAATTCACTGATTACTGTATAAATGTCACTGGCAGGGAAGGGGTTAATACTAAGGTGCAATCAAGGGGTTAAGTGTGTTCCTTCATGCTGTTCTAGCTGTAGGGGGGGTGGGACTGTCTAGGAGGAGAGAGATCAGTGTTCATACATAGTATGAACACACGATCTGTCTCAACTCCCCTGAGAGAACGTGGATCTGTGTGTTTACACTCTCTCATGAGCGATCGTGGGAATACGGCATTCATCTCGCCCGCCGGGCACTCTCATCGGCTCCAGGCATATGCTGCGGGTACGCGCGTGCCTCTAGTGGCCAAAAGGCGAAGCGACATAAGGTATTGTCGTTCCGCCCAGCCGAGCCATTCTGCTGCAGTAAAACTGAGGCTGCTGGTAGGCAAGCGGTTAACGACCACAACAGAAGGGGATATACAATGTAATATTAACGTAAAAGTGCACACACAGTTTGGACTTGATGGACTTGTGTCTTTTTTCATCCTCACCAACTACATAAGGTATGCATAATACTATCTCTGACCACACAACACATAGAGCCTTTAAGCATATGGGCTACAGCAGCAGAAGACCACACCGGGCGCTACTCCTGTTAGCTAAGAACAGGAAACTAAGGCTGCAATTCTCACAGGCTCACCAAAATTGCACAATAGAAGATTGGAAAAACGTTGCCTGGTCTGATGAGTCTCTATTTCAGCTTAGACATTCAGATGGTAGGGTCAGAATTCCACATTAACAACAAAGCATGGATCCATCCTGTATCAATGGTTCAGGCTGGGAGAGGTTTTCTTATCATACTTTGGGCCCCTTAGTACCAGTTGAACATTGTTTAAATTCAACGGCCTACCTGAGTATTGTTGCTGACCATGTCAATCACTTTATGACTACAGTGTACCCATCTTCTGATGGCTACTTCCAGCAGGATAATGCACCATGTCACAAAGCTCAAATTTCAAACTTGTTTCTTGAACATGACAATGAGTTCACTGTACTCCAGTGGCCTCCACAGTCACCATATCTCAATCCAATAGAGCATTTTTGGGATGTGGTGGAACGGGAGATTGCATCATGGATGTGCAGCCGACAAACCTGACAGCAATGTGCAGCCGACAAACCTGTAGCAACTGCGTGATGCTATCATGTCAATATGGACCAAAACTTTTGAAGAATGTTTCTAACACCTAGCTGAATCTATGCCACAAAGAATTAAGGCAGTTCTGAAGGCAAAAGTACAACCCGGTACTAGCAAGGTGTACCTAATAAAGTGGCCTGTGAGTGTATACCACTAACTATTACTACCCATCATTTTTCCCTTAATCAGGGTGCCAAAAGCACCAATAGGTAGTCACCAGAAGTTGCAAAAGATCATAAAAGGCAATTGAGGCTAAGCTTATCAAGTCTTTTAGGGGGCAATGTTTGTAATTCATGGATCCATTGAGTTTCCTGTGTAACAGCAGCTGATGGCAGTCACCCCCCTGCATAAGGAGGGAGCACAGGATCAATAAGCACTTTAAAGTGACGCTAAATTCTATTTTTTTTTTTTTTTTTACCTCAGTCATTCTAAAATATCAAGAAACACTATCATTGTTTAAATGTTACAAAGAATATAATCAAATATGTAAACGGGAACTCAAGTTTGCAAAAAATTCAAAACGAACAACATATTGCAAAATTCTTCAAATGTATATTCTTCATAATAAAAGGTCAGGTCTGAGCATGTAGGCCCTTTACAAAATAATCAAGAGTGGGTGACTGGGTACAAAAAGAAGGCAAATTTATTAAATACTTTCTTTTTCACAAGAAAAATGTTTATTCAAAGTTTTACAGTACAGGCGATGCATTTAGTTACAAATGTAATATTTATATAATATGGATTGCACTATCGCCACTTCTATACCAGCTCATTAAATACTGCTTTCACAGTGCCATAGACAAACTTAAAGTGCCATACATATATTGAAACTTCTATAATTTCCTCAACACACCCTTAATGAAGACATATATATTTCATACCACTATATAAAGTGCAATTCCTTATTGTAAATAATACCAAAATAAATATAAAATAAAAAGGACAGAAAAATTATTCCAGTGCAAATGAATGTCCTGAGTAGGGATGAGCCGAACACCCCCCCCCGGTTCGGTTCGCACCAGAACTTTCGAACGGACCCCAAATTCGAACGAACTTTAGAACCCCATTGAAGTCTATGGGACTCGAGCGTTCGAAATTAAAAGTGCTAATTTTAACGGCTAATATGCAAGATACTGTCCTAAAAAGGGTTTGGGGACCTGGCTCCTGCCCCAGGGGACATGGGTCAATGCCTAAAATGTTTTTAAAAATGGCCGTTTTGGCGGGAGCACTGATTTTAATGACGATTAAAGTGAAAAATAAAAGTGAAATATTCCTTTAAATATGGTGCCTGGGGGGTGTCTGTAGTATGCCTGTGAAGTTCCACGTGTTTCCCGTGTTTAGAACAGTCCCTGCACAAAATGACATTAAACGGAAATAACGCCATTTAAAACCTGCTTGTGGTTTTAATGTTATATCTGGTTCCTGCAATATGGTTGAAAATCATTGAGAAAAATGGCATGGGTAGCCCTCCCTGCCCATTACCAGCCTATTTGGGTCTTGTACGCATATTAAGGGGAACCCTGTACCCATATTAAAAAAAGGAAATGCGTGTGGCCCCCAGGCCCTATATACTCAGAACAGCAGTATACAGGCGGTGCAAACAAGACAGGGACTGTGTAGGTTTGTTGTGTTAAGTTGAATCTGTTTGTAATTTTTAACTGGTACATTTTTAAAGTGTAGCTCCAGTCAAAAAAAATATTTTTAAGCTTTTTGGAAAACATAGGGAAGGGTTATCACCCCTGTATAATTTGTTTTGTCGTCCATCTTTTTTCATCTCACTTGCTGTTGTCTCCTTCCGTTTGCAAGTAGGAGATGTTTGTAAATTGGATGTTTGAAAGTAGGGGCCTGCCCTATATGCTCTGCAGAAATGGCGGAACAAGGTGTTGGTTTTGCCACAACATTGTAAGCCCTCAAAGTGACTCTTGGTGGGCGCTGGAGCGCCCTGCTGTGAACGATTATATCAAGAATTGTAATTACATGCCATTGTTGAACAGTGGTAGAAAAATTGACCTTTGGTGGTTGTGGTGCTGGTGCCACAACACTATAAGTCCTCACCGTTACTCTGGGTGGGCACAGGAAGGGGCCCTCCTGTGAAATATTATATCAAGAATTGTAATTACATGTCCCTGTTAAACAGGGGCAGAAAAATTTGGCCTTAGGCACTGCTGCTGGTGCCACCACACTGCAACCTCTGCCATACACTCTAGTTTGATTGCAGGAATTAGCCCTGCTGCAAAGCATTGCATCAAAAATTGTACTTAAACGCCCCTGTTAAACAGGGGCAGAAAAATTGGGCTGATGGCATGAACCAGAAATGTTCTTCCAACATATCAGCGGAGGAGGAAGAGGATAGACAATCAACATAACAGGACAGTCACAGTCAGCATAGGCAGTCTTGAAGGGATGTGATATTTCAAAAAAAATTATTCTGTTACATCAGCTTCAGGTGCTTGGTAGCTGTGGGTGATCCAAGACTGATTCATCTTGATGAAGGTCAGTCGATCAACTGATTCGGTGGACAGGCGCACCCTGTGATCGGTAACAAAGCCACCAGCAGCACTGAAGGTGCGTTCCGAAAGAACGCTGGATGCAGGACAGGCCAGTAGCTCAATTGCATACTGTGCAAGCTCTGGCCAGTGATCCATCCTCAAAACCCAGTAAGCCAGAGGATTTTCGGTGGGAAAGGTATCCAAGTCTGACCTTGCCCCTAGGTATTCCTGCACCATGTAAATCAGACGCTGGCGATGGGTGCTGGAACCGATCCTACATTGGGGCTGCGGACTAAAAAATTGTCTGAAAGCATCAGTCAGACGGCCACCTTCTCCACCGCTCCTTCTGACCGATGCCTCAGCAACACGTTGTCCAGGACCAGGAGTTTGTAACCTCCCAGTCTCTGGGAACGCGTTGCACAGACCTTTCTGCAAGGCCTCCTGGAGATGTCTCATCCCCTGCTCCCTCTGCGATGGCAAGATAAGGTCGGCAACCTTACCCTTGTACCGTGGATCAAGGAGAGTGGCCAGCCAGTAATGATCCCTCTCCTTGATCCGAAGAATACGAGGATCCTTCCGCAGGCTTTGCAGGATCAGGGAGGCCATGCAGCGTAGGTTA
Organism: Lithobates pipiens; assembly: GCF_037356315.1. Lineage (NCBI taxonomy): Eukaryota > Metazoa > Chordata > Amphibia > Anura > Ranidae > Lithobates > Lithobates pipiens. The sequence continues at coordinate 168,020,437 of NW_027507718.1, read as the reverse complement.
GCTGAGGCATTTGGTCCGGAGTCCTCTGGGTCACTAAGGACAACATGATCCGCAGCTACCTCCTCCCAGCCACGTACAAGTCCACGTGTTTCTTGGGACTGTAAATCATCCCTACAAGACTGCTGCTGATGCTGAGTGCCAGCCTCCACCTCCATGCTGACACAATCATCCTCCTCCTCCTCTTCCTCCTCCTCATCCTCTTCCTGTGTGATGGGTGGCACAGCAGGAACACTGTCTGGATAAAGGGGGCCTTGAGAGGCAAGGAAGTCCCCTTCCTGCCTCAAGTGCCCTGTCCATTATTCCACGCAGCGTATGCTCCAAGAAGTGGACAAGAGGTACAGTGTCACTGATGCATGCACTGTCACTGCTCACCATCCTTGTGGCCTCCTCAAACGGTGACAGGACAGTGCATGCATCCCTGATCATGCCCCACTGGCGTGCTGAGAAAAAACCGAGCTCCCCTGACCCTGTCCTGGTGCCGTAGTCGCACAGGTACTCATTGATGGCCCTCTGCTGCATGTGCAGCCGCTGCAGCATGGCCAACGTTGAGTTCCATCTGGTGGGCATGTCACATATAAGGCGGTTCTTGGGCAGGTTCAACTCCTTTTGGAGCTCAGCCAGCCGAGCACAGACATTAAATGATCGGCGGAAATGCACACAGACTTTCCTGGCCTGCTTCAGGACATCCTGTAAGCCGGGGTACCTGCCCAAGAACCGCTGCACCACCAGGTTAAGGACGTGAGCTACACAGGGCACATGGGTCAGTTGTCCCTGTCGGAGGGCGGAGAAGAGGTTGGTGTCATTGTCACAAACCACCATTCCTGGCTTAAGCTGGCGTGGCATCAACCACCTCTCGGCCTGCCCCTGCAGAGCTGACAAAACATCCGCCCCAGTGTGGCTCCTGTCCCCCAAACAAACCAGCGCAAGCACGGCATGGCATAGTTTTGCCTGCGTACTTGCGTAGCCCCTGGAACGCCTACCAAGCACCGCTGGTTCTGAGGACAGAGCACTGGAAGAGGCCATGGAGGAAGAAGAAGAGGAGGGGGTGGAGGAGAGAGGTGTGTCACAACCAATAGTAGCATTTTGGAGGCGTGGGGGCGGAACAACTTCCAACACTACTGCACCTTGTCCTGCATCCTTCCCAGCTGCCAGAAGAGTGACCCAATGGGCCGTGAAAGACAGGTAACGTCCCTGCCCATGCCTGCTGGACCATGAGTCAGCGGTAATATGCACCTTACCGCTGACCGCCCTGTCCAGCGAGGCAAGGACATTGCCTTCCACATGCCGGTAGAGAGCCGGAATCTCCTTCCGTGAGAAAAAGTGGCGTTTGGGGACCTGCCACTGGGGAACCGCACATTGTACAAACTCACGGAAGGGGGCCGAGTCTACCAACTGAAAAGGCAGCAGTTGAAGTGCTAGCAATTTAGCCAAGCTAGCATTCAACCGCTGGGCATGTGGATGGCTGGGAGTGAACTTCTTTCGCCGGTCCAGCAGCTGGGGCAGGGACATTTGCCTGCTATAATCGGACGTGGGTGTACCGCTAGCAGAGTTCCCGGAAGCACTTGGCTGTGACACACCTAATTCTACACCTTCATTCCTCTCAGAGCAGGTTTCAGAGAGGACTGAAGGTCTAGTGGGGTTGGAGATGCCAGCTGATGAGGAGCAAGGAGAGGTCCGCTTTGTTCTTTGGTGTGGGTCTTTGAGGTACGCTTGCCAACGAGCTGCATGGCAGGTCAACATATGTCTGGTCAAGCATGTGGTGCCCAAGCGGCTGATGTTTTGGCCACACGAGATACGCTTGAGACATATGTTGCAAATAGCAGCGGTGCGATCTGATGCACTAGTCTCAAAAAAGGCCCACACCAAAGAACTTTTAGAATAACGCGCAGAGGCAGCGCCCTGCACAGGCGGAGCTCTGCGGTGTGCTGCCCCTAAGCTGGCCCCCGGAGGGCATCCTGCCTCGTTGGACATGTGCCGCCTCCTCCTCCTCCTCCTCCTCCTCTCTCCTTCCAGGCACCCACGTGGAGTCAGTGCCCTCATCATCCCCTCCCTCTTCATCGCTGTAGCAAACCTGGCAGTATGCTGCAGCTTGTGGAACATGACTGCCAGATTGCTGTCCTTCTTGAGCATCCCCTCTCTCTGCGCTCACGCTACTGCCTTCCTCTAGCTGAGTGTCATCATCAGAGCCCACAAAACACTGGGCATCCTCCTGGAGCATGTACCCAACACTGTGCTCAAAGAGTTCAGGAGACTCCTCAGGAGGACGTGGTGGGTCTAGGGAAGGAGTCACTGATGATGACATTGAGAGGAGGGAAGACTATGCGTTGGCAGCTGCTTTGCTAGTACCCTGAGACTGGGTGAGAGAGGATGAGGAGGATGAAGAGGGCTTGGTCATCCACTCTACCAAGTCGTTGGCATGTTGCGGCTCAACATGTCCAGCTGCCGAAAAGAAGGACAAGCGTGTCCCATGGCCACGTGCTGATGACAATGCACCGCGTCCGCGACCAGCACTGTTGTCTCTAGACACAGAGCCTGCTTGCCCTCTTTTATCGGCTCGCGCCTGTCTGCCTCTCCTTGCTGGCCTTCCAGACATGGTAATGGCCTGAAGGGAGTTGGGTAAAAAAGCAGTTGGGTAGTGTATATTGTGCTAGAGGCACACAACACCCACTAACTCCTGCAGATGCCTTTATTATAGAACACCAGAGATAAAGGGGTATATACAGATGTATACTGTGCTGTGCTGGAGGCACACACAACTTCCAATAACTCCTGCAGATGGCAAGTGGGCTCAAATAGAGAACAGCTATGTAGGTGGATATAGCGGTATGTACTGGGTACAGAGCACGCAGACAGCACGCACAAGCTCCTAACACTACTGACTGCAAGCTCTATTATAAAAGATAGATCACTAGCTATATAGGTGAGGTGAATATAGCGGTGTATACTGCGGTCAGGGCACGCAGACAACAACCACTACACAACAGCAAGATCGAAAATCGGCCGAAAACGATCGGTGTGTACTGTGTTGAAGGTACACAGAACACCCACTGCTTCAGACGCCAACACACTACACAAGGCTGCTGCGCTGGTGGCCTTGTATAGTGTGGGGCGTGCACTACATAGCCTGAGCTATGATTGGCCACAGGCATCCTGTGTGGCCAATCATGGCTCTCCTCGCTGCTGGCGCTGCGATTGGCCAAGCATGCGGGGTCACAGTGCATGCTTGGCCAATCATGAGCCAGCAATGCACTGCGCCATCGCAGTGCATTGTGGGCCGTGAGCGGCACACGAATTTGGCGCGAACGGACCAAAATGTTCGGACTTCGACGAACGGACGAACAGCCGATGTTCGAGTCGAACGTATGTTCGACTCGAACACGAAGCTCATCCCTAGTCCTGAGTGATCATTTCAGTGCCAGTGTATTACTCCTATATAAAGTGCTTCTTTTATCCACCAAATGAGTGACTTCACCACCACCTGCTGCAATGGCCACTCACCAGATAAACCTGCATATGCACCTTTGGTTCATTTAGGACAGGCATGTCCAAAGTCCGGCCCGTGGGCCAATCGCGGCCCGGTTTTGAACGGCCCGCTTGGTTATTTGGACATACATATCTTTTGTGGCCCCCGACGATCTCCCAGCGCCGGGGCCACAAAAGATATATATGCTTGGGAAGGTACAGGGAGGACAGGACCGAGCGCCGTACACAGGAGAATTTCCTGTTTACGGGCGGCCTCTGTAATAGGAAGTCCTTCTCCTGCACTGCCATTGGACGACTGTTCTGTCCATCAAAGGAGGCGGGACTTTCTATTAAAGAAGCCGCCGTGTAAACAGGAGATACTCCTTTGGCGCTCGTCAGTGCATTCCTGGCAATGGTGCTGTGTTCCTGGCAATGGGGAGGCATTCGTGGCAATGGGGAGGCATTCGTGGCAATGGGGAGGCATTCGTGGCAATGGTGCTGTGTTCTTGGCAATGGTGCTGTGTTCTTGGCAATGGTGCTGTGTTCTTGGCAATGGTGCTGTGTTCTTGGCAATGGTGCTGCGTTCTTGGCAATGGTGCTGCGTTCTTGGCAATGGTGCTGCGTTCTTGGCAATGGTGCTGCGTTCTTGGCAATGGTGCTGCGTTCTTGGCAATGGTGCTGCGTTCTTGGCAATGGTGCTGCGTTCTTGGCAATGGTGCTGCGTTCTTGGCAATGGTGCTGCGTTCTTGGCAATGGTGCTGCGTTCTTGGCAATGTTGCTGCGTTCTTGGCAATGGTGCTGCGTTCTTGGCAATGGTGCGTGCATTCCTGGCAATGGTGCGTGCATTCCTGGCAATGGTGAGGCTACATTCTTGGCAATGGTGAGGCTACATTCTTGGCAATGGTGGGTCTGCAGATGTTCACTGATTAGGCTGCATTGGTGGGCACTGACCATTATTTTGCTTCACAGTTCTTTATTTAAACATTTATTTTTTTTTCTGAAAATTCCCTCTTAAAGTGAAGGTGCGTGTTATACGCCAATTAATACAGTATGTACAAATACGCCCAAGCTCATCTCTTCCCACACACAGCCACAAAGGCAAGAGAATTCTTGTTGGGCAGTGTATTAGAGCTCGAACGAACACACTTAGGCCGAATTTTAACGGTTCAAAGAATGTCAAGCAAAATGGTCGGCCCTCGCGCATGTTCACTTCATCAAATCCGGCCCTCTTTGAAAAAAGTTTGGACACCCCTGATTTAGGATAACCACTCCGTTATGGATTTCACCAACAGCCTTTCCGAGCAGTATGTAAATGCCTCTTGCGCTATTTGTATCTCATAAAGATATATAAATGCCCATCATGGTGTAGTATGTACGGTAATCAAAATTTATTTAAAAAAGCATAGTTAAACTCACATGCACCTGTGCCTATATGCTGGCACCAAGCATATCCAGCCATGTACGTGGGGATGGGGTTCAAATCTGTCACCCTATCTCTCCTATTGCGTTGTGGAATACACGCCGCTACTTGGAGAGGATAGGAGAGATAGGGTGAAAGATCTGAACCTTATACCCACATACACGGCTGGATATGCTTGGTGCCAGCATATAGGCACAGGCGCATGTGAGTTTAACTATGCTTTTTTACCTTTTTACCATTTACCTTAAATACATTTTGATTACATACTACACCATGATAGCTATTTATATATCTTTATGAGAAACAACTAGCGCAAGAGGCATTTACATACTGCTCGGAAAGGCTGTTGGTGAAATCCATAACTGAGTGGTTATCCTAAATGAACCGAAGGCGCATATGCAGGCTTATCTGGTGAGTGGCCATTGAAGCAGGTGGTGGTGAAGTCACTCATTTGGTGGATAAAAGAAGCACTTTAGGAGGAATACACTGGCACTGAAGTGATCACTCAGGACATTCATTTGCACTGGAATCATTTTTCTGTCCTTTATTTTATATTTATTTGGTATTGTTTATAATAAGGAATTGCACTTTATATAGTGGTATGGAATATATATGTCTTCATTAAGGGTGTATTGAGGAAATTATAGAAGTTTCAATATATGTACGGCACTTTAAGTTTGTATATGGCACTGTGAAAGCAATATTTCATGAGTTGGTATACAAGTGGTGATAGCGCAATCCATATTATATACATATTTTTTTAATTTGTTTACTCATGAGGTGACATTCATATTAGATTGCAGCAAACTAGGATATAATCTGTTGGTTCTTTTTTTCTGCCGGTAGCCTCTTGTTTTTTTTTTTATACAAATGTAATATCGCATAGATTGTCACAAGACAGTTGATTTGATAATAACAGGAGAGAGGTATTCAAAGCTGTTTTATAGCATTACAATGATATACTGTATGGAAGTAATAGGTCTCAGCAGACTGACTTAAGGTCCAGAGGGGAGAGAGAAGGCGAGGAGTAGGATAAATAAAAACAATTGGGGGAGGGGAGGAGGGAGGGGCTTCATCTGAGTATTGAATTCACACAATATAGACGGTATATGGTTACACGGGAAATCATATCAGTGGTCTATTATCATGGAGCAAGTGCATCAGCAATGTCTTCATTGTCATCTGCCAACTCTGTACCCCCGAGCATCTATCCATCCTGACCATATCTAGTCAAATTTATTAGGACAATTTCGATTAGCATAGGTGATTTTGTACAGTGACAGCACCAAGTTCAATACTAAGCACCATGAGGACACTGTAGGAGGCGTAATGTCCTTCCAGTGGAGGAATATCTCCCCTACGGGCTTAAAATGTAGCATAGCTTAGGAATAACTTGGTGTATTTGCCAAGAAATTTTTGCAACATCGGTTTGGGGTTAATTCCCAGATCCAAAGAGGTAATCTGGTCAAGGCCGTCAACTATTCTCGACCAATAGTCTCCAAGGCAGGGGCAGGACCAGATCATGTGGAAGAAGGAGGCGGACCCCAGACCACATCTGGGACAGGCCATCAGGGCAGTAGGGTTCGTAATTGTCAGGCGATTTGCGGTGTAATAGGCTCTGTGGAGGAACTTGACCTGCATGAATCAGTCTCTTTCAGAAATCATATTGGTAACAAAGGAGGATATACATGTTTCCCATTCGTCCTCTGACAGGTCAGGAATATCCATTTTCCATTTGTCCAGGGTTTTTTCAAGTTTCTTTGTGGGAGCTAGGGACAGATGGAAATATAGGGAGGATGCAGGGGTTTGTCTACGATCTTGGCAGTAAGCAATCCCTCCACAGTCTGATTCTAGTGTGAGGAGTGGCGGGAACGGTTTCCTATATGCATGACGGAGCTGGTAATACCGAAACAACATCCAGCCTGGTAGTGAGTAGGCATCCTTGAGATCAGAGAGATCTTAATTTACCTCCTATGACTGTGTTTAAGTTTTACTATTCCCTTTCTCGCCCGGATCTGAGGATCTGGAACAGTGTTCATATGTGGTAGGTTAGGGTTAACCCAGAGGGGGATATGTGGGGAGTATGTCTTGGGAGTTAAAGCGGATCCTGGCCCTATGCCATATTGTGATTGTTGTACGCATCAATTCCGTGATGCCAGGGTGGGATCTCACCACCCTGAATACCACGTTGCTAAGGGAGGATTTTGACCCCATTATAGCTGCTTCCAGAGTCACCGCTGGGTTATCTTGAGGTTGGGAGAACCACCATCTAACCGTCACCAGGACGGCCACCCAGAAGTAGACCTGGAAGTCCGTTAGGGTGACGGGAAGTTGAAGGGTAGAGATCGCCAGTTGTGGGGGGGCCTCCCGTTCCAGACAAAGGATGATATTACATATATTAGAATGAGGCGGGGGAATTAGAGGGGAGTCTCAAAAGAAATAGAGAAATTTAGGCAAGTATACCATCTTAACCAAGTTTACCCTACCCACCAGTGAAAGGGGAAGTGTCTTCCAGGCCATACATTTCTGCAAGAATTTTTTTAGTAGTGGTTGGAGATTCAGCTCAAAATATGAGGACAGCGGGGTTCCAACCCTTACTCCTAGGTATTTAAACTCCGGTGTCCAGTTAAGGGGGGTGCCTGTTGGTGGGTGATGACCCGTTGCATTTAGTGAGAAGAGGAGTGATTTCCCCCGGTTGACTTTGATGCCCGAGACTGAGCCGAACACGTCTACTATTTGAAGTTCTGGTGGAAGGGAGGAAACATCTTTGAGGAAAAGGAGGGTGTCATCGGCATATAGGGATATTTTATCTGTTATTGCCCCCACCCGAATTCCCTCCACCGATGGCGCAGATCTGATGAGGGCCATCATGGGTTCCATGGCTAGCGCAAACAGTCCAGGGGAAAGCGGACAGCTCTGTCTGGTGCCCCTGGACAGAGGGAAAGGTGATGACAGCGAGTTGCTTATGCGGGCTGTGGTATAACGTCTGAACCCATCCTTATAAAACGGGGGCCGAACCCAAATTTACGTAGGATGGCCCAGAGGTAGCGCCACTCAACTGAGTCGAAAGCCTTCTCGGCGTCACAGGAGGCTACCACCTCCGGACTGTCCCCGCTTTCCCTGGAGAGATGTGTGAGGAGGCGTCTGATGTTTATATTGGTTCCCCTGCCTGGTATGAATCCAGACTGGTCAGCATGCACCCATACCGTGATCACAGTGTTCAGTCGTCCAGCCAATACCTTGGCTAATACCTTGGCCAACAACTTGGCATCCACATTGAGGAGAGAAATTAGTCAGTACGAGGAACACTGTTCAGGGGGCTTACCAGGTTTAAGAATGACAATAACCACCTCAGCCATTGTGGGGGGGGGGGGCAGAGAGTTCCCCTCCATGGCCTTTTGGAGCATTAGTTTAAATCAGGGATCTGCAACTAGCGAACCTCCAGCTGTTGCAAAACTACAAGTCCCATCATGCCTTTGGGTGTCATGCTTGTGGCTATCAGTCTTGCTATGCCTCATGGGATTTGTAGTTCTGCAACAGCTGGAGGTCCGCTAATTGCATATCCCTGATTTAAAGGATGGGAGTATTTCTTCCGCATATGTTTTAAAGAATTCTGGGGTTTTGCTATTTTGTAAGGAGGCTACGGCCTGCTGGAGCTCCGCAATATACAGTGCCTTGCAAAAGTTTTCACTCCCCCCTGGCGTTTTTCGTGCTTTATTGCCACATAACCTGGAATTAACATAGATCTAGGATTTGCATCATTTAATTTACAGAACATGCCCACAACTTTGAAGATGGTGTTTTTTTTGTTTTGTTTTCTTAATGTGAAGCAAACAACAAATAGGACAAAAAAAACGAAAATGTCATTATGCATAACTATTCACCCCCCCCCCCTAAAGTCAATACTTTGTAGAGCTACCTTTTGCGATTATCACAGCTCCAAGTCGCTTTGGAGAAGTCTCTATGAGCTTGCCACATCTTACCACTGGAATTTTTGCTCATTCCTCCTTGCAAAACTGCTCTAGCTCCTCCAAGTTGGATGTTTTGCGGTTATGAACCGCAATCTTAAAGTCTGACCAGATTTTCTATTGGATTAAGGTCTGAGCTTTGACTAGGCCATTCCAACACATTTACATGTTTCCCCTTAAACCACTCAAGTGTTGCTTTAGCAGTGTGTTTGGGGTCATTGTCCTGCTGGAAGGTGAACCTCCGTCCTAACCTCTAATCCCACACAGAGTGGTACAAGTTTTGCTCAAGAATATCCCTGCATTTAGCACCATCCATCTTTCCCTCAACTCTGACCAGTTTCCCAGTCCCGACTGCTGAAAAACATCCCCACAGCATGATGCTGCCACCACCATGTTTCCTTGTCAAAATATTTTATGTATTCAAAGATAAATTATACAAGTGTACAATATAATCTGTTATCAATCAAATTAATAAATCTCAGTTATGTAAATGCAAAGAATAGTATAGATTGCTATAATATATTATTACCGTATTTATCGGCGTATAACACGCACCCCAAGTTTAGGAGGGACCTTAAAAGAAAAAAACTTTTAGGAGGGAAGTTTAAGGAAAAAAACTTACATTTTAAATGCACATCAATGCAGCCTTGTCAGTGTCATTTGCAGCCTTGTATTGCAGCCTTGTCAGTCGTATGCAGCCTTGTCAGTCTTATGCAGCCTTGGCGGTTGTTTGCAGCCTTGTCAGTCGTACGCAGGGGTATTTTGGGGTATTTCCGGCCACACTTGGCCGTTCTCAGCAGCTTTCGGCTTTCCGAAAGCCGCCGAGAACGGCCGAGTGCAGCCGAAGATAGCCGAGTGCGGCCGAAAATACACGGAAGACGCAGATAGGGCTTTCTGCTGCTAGCAACAGCTGGGGATCGGCGTATAACACGCACCCCCGATTTCCCCCTGATTTTAGGGGGAAAAAAGTGCGAGTTATACGCCGATGAATACGGTAAATAAAAGTAATAGTAGTAGTAGTAAGTTATAAGCAACTGTTGATCTGTTTTTGAATGAAATATCTTAATTTATACAGTTACAATTATAACTGTAAAAATTCTATATGATCATAGGTAGTATATGTGGGAGCTTCCAAATTCAAGAAGTAAATATGGATATAAATAAAGATAAGGGTAGAAGGAAAGAGGAATGTGTTAGGAAATTCCCTTGTGATCAGTAAAAACTTCAGGTGTTCTGAGAAGCAGGAAAATTTATTTCTGATGTGGCCCACAACAGGGAGACATGCTTACAGGACGAAAGCTGAAGAAAAAATCTCAACAAAAGAAAGTGTTCCGCCCTCACATATCCCACAAGAATAACATCTCCGTGCTTCTATTGGCTGAAAGAACATAAATAACGTGTCATGGCACAGGCTTGCACTTTATAAGCTATACATGTTCCCTGTACATTCTTAGGCTATCATATTTAGTTAAATCTAATCATCCTACTTACTATGGAGTTAATTAGGACAAAACAGTACAATGAGTTAATACAATAATGTGCTCAGAAGTAAGCTTTTTAACAAATCAGTCTCAGGACTATTGTTTTTCTAATAGTCACACAATAAACATTTAAAACTTTTCTAACATTCCCTCCTCTTTGTGTGACTATTTTATCTCCACACATTTCGATGAAAGTCCCTGTGTTATACACTTTCGGACTGTATGTCATTAAGTTGAGCTTTAATGTCCACATAGGTCTCCTCAGAGGTAGAGAGGGTTTGATACATTGTTCTTGAGACTGCAATGAGTTTTTGTGAAAGTCCTCGAATACAGGGAATGCAGCAGCATCCGCAAGTGACCAAAACGGCCAAAGCCACAGCGATTGAGATCAAACATGATATGATAAATCCAGTCCATTTACCGAACCATCCTTCAAGCCAAGTTGTGAATGGATCATTAATACCTGAGTTTTCCGCCAATTCATTCGATAGCGCAGTCAGTCCTTCCAAGGCTCTGGTCACGGTCCCTCCAGGAGCTGTATTGTTAGGGATAAAAATACAACACATGCTACCAAACATTTTGCATACCCTCCTCTTTCAGCTAAGACCATATCTAAAGCCATTGGGTTCTGCCAGGCCATTAGAGATGTGGGGGCCAACTGTTCTGCTAGGCCCTTCACAGCATCCCTAGTATAGTTTACAAATCGTTGTTGGTTATAATATATATAATTAATCCAGTCAACATTTTTATCTATAGTCACCCACCAGAGAAGAGACTCAAACCCAGCTGTCACCTGATTCCTGGCTTTAAACTCGTCCGGCACCCCGCGAGGAACCCCAATCTCATCTATGTAGATCTGAGAGTCAAATGACCCCAAGGGAGAGGTGTCCCTACGATACTGTCGGTGACTCTTAGTCCACGGGTATTCTGACAGGATTCTCAGGGGCATAGCCAGCTGGACCATAGCGCAATCCCCTTGGGCATTGGCCGGTAGTCTAGCTCGCAGTTTCTTATCCCCAAACATCCACCAGACATCAGCTCTCTGAATGTCATGTTCAACCCAGTCACCGTTGTCCGTGTTAATCCTCTCCACACAGTAGTCATCAGGTAATGACCCAAGATCCACCGCGCTACGGTTCCCTGGGAGTGCAAAACAAGTAAAGTTGCCCGTATAAGCGGTAACCGCTGGAGGTATCTGAGGTCTCTGTACTGGGGGGAAACAACAAACTCAATGTGTGACAAGTAGAATTTATTTCAGGTTTATAGCTCTTATTATACAATTGCAACATACATTTTAAACCTTCTGGTTCTGTATTGTGATCTAGAGGAAAAGGAACTGTTGCTAAATGTGGTCTGGCTCCGGCACAAACTAAACAGTTCTCCTTTTTTAGAGTTCTAACCGTGTACCTCAACCATTCTAACCACTCATTTTTTTCTTGGTCGCCCGTCTCCAAAGCTATGGCATCTTCTATTGTTAGATTAGTGAATCTTATAGTTATACTCAGAACTTCTATTTTAGTATGGCCTACTTCTTTCCCTTCTGAGTCTACTTTTTCCTGTTTAATTTTATTAGATAGTAATACCTCAGGGAAAAATGTTCCTGAGGGGTCAGTTCCTGACACCCATGCTCCCATGGAATACAACCGCTGATCTTCCTTCCTCGGCTCCTTTAATGTTATTAATAGTTGGTTACAGTTCTTACTATTGTAAAGGGGGAGTTGGCTGCTTTTGTGATTACAAGTCTCTCCTTTATACCACTCTTTTTTAGCCCCTGGTTGATTATACCCCCAATCTTGATGCGCTGTAGTCCACGGGGCCTGATCCCATGCTTGACATCCTGCCTTATTCCAGAGCCAGCAGATATATTTATTTGCCCATAGAAGTCCTCTAGCCCCAGTTGTATCCCCACAATCTGCAATCTGACAGAAGTCTACCAGTATAGTGCTAGTTATTCCCTCTATAAAGGTTAGATTTAATGCTTTTCCTGTTCTTTCCCAATCCAAAAGTTCCTCTACTCTTCCATAGCGCCTACCCCCTCTTATGGATGCCTCTCCTAGAGTCACCAGTAACCCAAGGATAATTACTGTCCCTTTCATCCTAACCAGCTACAGAGTTCCAGCGGATAGGATAGGGGAGTTGGAAGGGGAGGGAGACTTCACCGGTTTGAGACAAGTCCCACCTTGTGTGAGACCTCCCTTTGTAGCCGGACTTTCTGGACCTCTTGTAGCCAACTGGCCCTACTCTGCCTGTAAAACGTTTTTACAATGGGACTGGTGAATCCAGATAGACCTCTCTGCAATCCTTATCACAGTAGGGGTAGTTAAAAGGACTTTGAAAGGACCATCCCACCTTGGGGAGTACCACTGCTTTTTTCTTATTACTTTTTATTGAGACCCAATCTCCCACATGCACCTTTTTCATCTTCTTTTGGGGGTGTGATATACATACTGGTCACAGCTACTAGTAAGCAATACATCCAATTATTTTTACCTATTTCTTCCATAACTTTTCTCAGTTTGCTTTTTAGAATGCCATTATGTCTTTCTACCAATCCAGCTGATTGGGAATGATAGGCACAATGGTATTTCCCTTTAATTCTCATCACTTCTATCAAATGTTGTATATTTTTTAATTACAAAATGGGGTCCATTATCACTGTAAATCCTTTCAGGGATTCCAAATCTAGGAATAATATCTCTTAGTAATGCTTTGGCTACAGTCTGTGCATCTGCACTTCCTGTCGGGAATATCTCCTCCCATTTGGTCAGGGTGCCTGGGTACCAAACAATATTTCTTCCTTTCACATTTGTCTAATTCAATAAAATCCATGCAAATGTGTTGGAATGGATATTGTGGTGTAGGGAACTTCCCTTTCTGTGGTCTTATACCTCCCTGAGCATTGTGTCTTGCACATATAAGACATTGAGAGCAAAACGTTTTTTTTTTTTTTTTTTTTTTTTTAATAATTTGTGAATCCATAGGCTGTACATACTTTATTTAACATCTCAGTCATCCCCCTGTTTGACACATGCGTTACTCCATATGTCAATACTGCTGCATACCCAAATAAAGATTTTGGTAATACCGGTTTCCCTTCAGGTGATGTGTAAATATCATCAATTATTGTGTAACCCTTTGTTTTCCAATATTGTTTTCCCCAGGGGGGGCATTTTGCTGCATATCAGTAAGGACTGTATGATCTATCACTATGATTTCTCGTCATTATTTTATGTGCAGCTTCATCTGCCCTTTTATTTCCCTTTGAGATGGGGTCCGTATATTTTGTGTGTGCTTGACATTTACAGATTGCAAGCTTTTTTGGTAACTGTATTGCATCTAGGAGTTCTAAAATGAAGTCCGTATGTAAAATTGGTTTACCACTGGAGGTGACCATCCCCCTGTTTTTCCATTGTTGTGCAAAAACATGCACTGTTGAAAAGGCATATTGACTGTCAGTGTATGTGGTTACAGATTTCCTTCTGACAGTATACATGCTCTTGTCAGTGCTACAAGTTCTGCAACTTGTGCTGAATAATGTTTTGGTAGTGGCCCCGCTTCCAAAATCTCATCCTGTGTCACTATTGCATATCCTGTTGCATTTGTGCCATCTGGATTTTTCTTACTAGAACCATCAACAAAAAATATCATGTCAGTGTTAGATAATGGTACATCTTTCAGATCACTTCGTGGCAGTACCTTTTCAGCGATGGCAACAGTGCAGTCATATTTATACCCGTCAGTAGAAAATAGTAGTAGCGTGGATGGGTTTAATGTAGTACACCTCTGTATTGTTAAGTGAGGTTGTGTCAAAAGTATTGTCATACAGGAAAGGTGTCGTGCTGGGCTCAAATATGATATCTTTTGCTGTAACAGGATAACAAACACTGCATGTGGTACCTTTTCAGTTAGTAAAGTTGAATAAAGACACCAGTCCATCCGGTTCAGCCTGAGTGAGTGTCTAGCCTCTACCCCTGTACACCCACATCGTTCTCCACCCCCAAGGATCCAACGTCCCCATTCATATACCAGGGCCAAACCGGAACAGAAGCCAATCAACCCACCTGCATGTCCCCGGAGTGCGGGAGGAAACCAGAGCACCCGGAGGAAATCCACACAGGCACAGGGAGTACATGCAAACTCCAGGCAGGCAGCGTCATGATTGGGATTCGAAACCAGTGACCCCCTTCACTGCTAGGCGAGAGTGCTAACCACTACACCGCTGATGCTACCAGTGCTTGTACACAGGGTGGAAGTACTCTCGTTGCACTGTTTATTTCTGTAGAGTAATCCTTCCTCTATAAGACCCCTCTGGTTCTGCCTCAGCAGTGTACTCTTCTGCATCCTCCTCCCTTTCATCACCTTGCATAAGAACCTTTACTTTCACATTCTTTTTTGCTTTTGCTTTCAAATACTTCTCAGAATGCTTAGCATATTGTAAAACATCTAAAACTGATACAGTTCGGTAAGTAACCATGTTTTAAACAATGTAATCCTTATGATCCTGTTTCAATCCATTTAAAAAAAGCAATCTTTAGCTGTTGCTAATATGCACTATACACATCTTCAGCTTCGGGGAGCCCGGAGAACACTCTAAAAATCTCTCGTAATTTATTTAGGTAGTCACTGACACTTTCTTTGTCTTCTTGTACTGTCATATTTATTTATTTTTTTGCCAATCAGTCCGTTATACCCATCTAAGCTGGCATCTGTTCAGTAGGGCAGTCAACCTGTTTCCTAAGTCTGGGCTTTCTGGAGGCAATGGATCCCCCCATCCATGTGTATCGCTGGGGCGCAGGGGTCCCAAACCCCCCTTTACCGAAGCCCAATCTGACCCTAATACTCTCCTCAGGGCTCTCTCTACTTCCACCCCATTCAATTTATAACTGTTCCGTAATCCCTCTATGTTTTCAATGAATTCAGCTGGACCTAATTTTGGATGTTTTATGTGTTCTGTAGCCTTTTGTATATCACTGTCAGTCCATGGTCGAAAAACAGTGATAGTCAAGGGATATGGCTGGCCCAGTGCATCATTCTGTCCTCCCCTTGGGTTTGGGACCTCTATCAAGGGGTATTCCTCACCGTCCTCCACACCATACCTAATAGGAGGTTTACTTAGTCTCTTGGCTCCTGCTGGGGCACCTAGTACATGAGTTATGGCGTCAGTTAATGTTTCAAGGATCGATCTGTTCATCTCCAGGACTAAACTACTGTCTGGAGAGATTGAGGAAGTGGAGTTGGGGTTTTGTTCAGAGGCGGTTCCTTTGACAGGGGTGGATGTCACAGGGAAGGTGTTACTCTGGGCAGTTACTTGCACCTGAGGGGGAGGACCACCATAGGGAGGTGGTCTCTGGGTACAGCAGATGAGATCATCCTCTTTGTCCACTAGGGGCAATTGGGCTTGGCATTTTTCCTTTGTCCTTCTACCCTAATTTTAGCATGCTGAAGCCAATACGCTGCCATTTTTAACCTATACTTTTTTTGAACTTTGCCTTTTGACTTTATAAATGTACCCAAATATAAACAGCATTGCATCATTAACACTCCACAGTTGAAAGTCTATGAATTCTAAAAATAACTCCAATCCAATATAAATATTTACTTTAAGACTATTTTTCAAACTCTTTTTCCCACCAAAAGTCCTAATATTTTCACAGATGCACAAATTAACCTCTGTCAGGCAATCTGCATTTTCTTGTTTCTGAGAAACAGCTTCTTGACCTTCGTAGCAATGAAAAAATCCTCAGCCTTTTTTTTTTTTTTCATTTCTTTTCACATTCATCAAGCCACCTGATAATTCTACAACATTCATTCTATTTACTCCAAAATGCCATCTACCTTCTTTTTCTTTTATGCTAAGTTTCAATATATACAATATAACCCTTCTGTATTGTCATAGCTAATCAAGGGTTAACTTTTACAATGTCTTGCAGGATCAGGAGAAATTCTTCCATGAGGGGAGGGGGAGGGGGAGAGAGTTCAGTGAATTTGCCTTCTTATCTGCTGAGAAATACCAGCACAAAAACCATGTCAATACAAGAGAAAAAAAAAAACAACAACCCATTCCCACACTATCGAGAGAATCAGAAAGGGTTAAACATGAACCATACACATAAACATGAAACACACACAGAAGAAAATTAGCCTTGCGATCTTTGTAGATCACTTAAAGTGGTTGTATACCCACTTTTTTAACTTTTACCTACAGGAAAGCCTATAATAAGGCTTACCTGTAGGTAAAAAAAATATCTCCTAAACCTGTACGGTTTAGGAGATATTCCCCTCGGTATGCGCCGCTGACTGCAGCGGCGCATGCGCACAAGGGGGTTCTCTCCGTGAAAATCCGGCAGCGCTCGTCCGGCCGGATTTAAATCTCCCGCGCGCATGCGCGGGAGTGACGATATCGCGGCTCCGGCCACTCACAGCGCCGGAGCCGCGATACCCGGAAGAGACGCCGAGGGAGCATGTCGGCTCCCTCGGCGTGGATCGGGCGAGATGTCGGGGCCTCGTTCTAAGGTAAGTATTTCATAATGAGCTAGTATGCGGTGCATACTAGCTCATTATGCCTTTTGCTTTGCAGGTTTTAAAAAAAAAAAAAAATTGCGGGTTTACTACCGCTTTAACTAAACAGCGCTAAAAATAGTCAGGCAATAAACCTCTGACATTCGGTATACCTCAAATCTTTTTGTTATCTGTCCGGACAGCGGGCGACGTAATTTTTTACCTTAGACAACGTCCCCAAGTGTCTCTGTCTACGAGCACTGGATCATCTAGATATTATACGATCAATACCAATGTCGGCAATTACAACACATTAAACCAGAAGCAAGAGAGAGAAGAAAAGACTCTTAGAAAGAATTAAGAATAATTTAAATTATCTTACCTCTCAAACACCTGGACTGGATCACACAAGGTTCGGAAACAGACAGTGGAATTCAGATCTATGGCCCCGCCCCTTTTTCACCAAATAACATTGATTGGGGGGACTTGTAAGGTTCGGTGAGCTTCAAAGTCCAATACTCACCGAAGATTTGTCGGGCCGTCTGATCTGAAAACCAGCGTGTTGCTCCCGGCTCGAAAGACCAAAAATGTTAGGAAATTCCCTTGTGATCAGTAAAAACTTCAGGTGTTCTGAGAAGCAGGAAAATTTATTTCTGATGTGGCCAACAACAGGGAGACATGCTTACAGGACGAAAGCTGAAGAAAAAATCTCAACAAAAGAAAGTGTTCCGCCCTCACATATCCCACAAGAATAACATCTCCGTGCTTCTATTGGCTGAAAGAACATAAATAACGTGTCATGGCACAGGCTTGCACTTTATAAGCTATACATGTTCCCTGTACATTCTTAGGCTATCATATTTAGTTAAATCTAATCATCCTACTTACTATGGAGTTAATTAGGACAAAACAGTACAATGAGTTAATACAATAATGTGCTCAGAAGTAAGCTTTTTAACAAATCAGTCTCAGGACTATTGTTTTTCTAATAGTCACACAATAAACATTTAAAACTTTTCTAACAGAATGTATAGAGAAAGGGTAATGAAATCCACAGAGTTCGGTCGGGAGTCACCACAACATCCTTGAACAACCATATTTGAAACAAAACCTATCAAATTTAGTACCATGGTAATAGTACGCTGTTATCAAATGTCGATGGCAAAAAAAATTCTATCAAAGGTTGCCATATTTTTTCGTATTTGAGGATTTGGACCGTTTCAAGAGCTAACATTTTTGCTTGTATCATAGTATTATACATTCTATTCACAGTCTCATTGACTTCCAAAGTCGAGGATCTCCACGCTTTCGCCAGTGTTTGTTTTGCCACCGTGAAGAGCTGTATCAACAATTTAAAACGGCTGCCACCACGTTTCATGTTTCACTGTGGGGATGGCGTTCTTTGGGTAATGTGATGTGTTCTGTTTCATAGCGTTTTCTTTGATGGCCAAAAAGTAAAATTTTAGTCTCATCAGACCAGAGCCCCTTCCTCCATACATTTTTGGAGTCTCCTACATGCCTTGTCGCAAACTCAAAATGTGCCATTTTGTTTTTTGCTGAAAGTAATGGCTTTCTTCTGGCCACTCTGCCATAAAGCCCAACTCCATGAGGCGTACGGCTTATTGTCATTCTATGTACACATACTCCAGTCTGTGCTGTGGAACTCTGCAGCTCCTCCAGAGTTACCTTAGGTCTCTGTGCTGCCTCTCTGATTAACCACTTCAGTCCCGGAAGATTTGGCAGCTCAGTGACCGGAGGACTTTTTACAATTTGGCACTGCGCTGCTTTAACTGGTAATTGCACGGCCATGCAATGTTGTACCCAAACGAAATTTGTGTCCCTTTTTGTATTCAGCCATATGTCTTTGGTAAAAAAAAATTCAATAAGCGTATATTTGATTTGTCCAAAAGTTATAGCATCTACAAACTAGGGTACATTTTCTGGAATTTACGCAGCTTTTAGTTTGACTACCTATCCCATTTCTTGAGGTGCTAAAATGGCAGGGCAGTACAACCCCCCCCCCCCCCCCCAAATGACCCTATTTTGGAAACTAGACACCCCAAGGAAATTGCTGAGAGCCATGTTGAGGAAAAAAATTACAAAGTTGTCACTAAATGATGTATTACTCATACATGTAATGGTTATATGTGGAATTACACCCCAAAATGCATTCTGCTGCTTCTCCCGAGTATGGGGATACCACATGTGTGCGACTTTTTGGGAGCCTAGCCGCGTACAGGACACCAAAAACGAAGCACTGCCTTCAGGCTTTCTAAGGGCGTAATTTTTGATTTCACACTACCTATCGCAGTTTTAAAGGCCATAAAATGCCAAGATAGCACAATATCCCCCTAAATGACCCCATTTTAGAAAGTAGACACCCCAAGCTATTTTCTGATAGGCATGTTGAGTCCATGGAATATTTAATATTTTGCCACAAGTTGCGGGGATATGAAACTTTTTTTTTTTTTTTTTTTTTTTTTTTACACAACATTGTCACTAAATGAAATTTGTTCAAAAATGGCATGGTTATATGTGGAATTACACACCAAAATACATTCTGCTGCTTCTCCTTAGTATGGGGATACCACATGTGTGGAACTTTTTGGCAGTCACCGCGTACAGGACCCCGAAAACCAATTGCCGCCTTCAAGCTTTCTAAGGGCGTAAATTTTTGATTTAACTCCACACTGCCTATCACAGTTTCAGAGGCCATGAAATGCCCAGATAGCACAAAACCTCCCTAAATGACCCCATTTTGGAAAGTAGGCACCCCAAGCTATCTGCTAAAAGGACTTGAGTATTAGGGTGTTTTGTGCTATCTGGACATTTCAGGGCCTCCGTAACTGTGATGGGTAGTGAGGAGTAAAATCAAAATTTTACGCCTTTAAAAATCCTGATGGCGGTGATTGGTTTCAGTGGTCCTGTACGCAGGTAGGCTCCCAAAAAGTCCCACGCCTATACACAGGAGAATCAGCGGAATGTATTTTGGGGGTGTAATTCCACATATAACCATACCATGTTTGAAAAATATATAATTTAGTGACAACTTTGTGTAAAAAAAAAAAAATAAAATAAATTGTAATTGTGGCAAAATATAAAATATTCCATGAACTCAACATGCCTCTAAGCAAATAGCTTGGGGTGTCTACATTCCAAAATTGGGTAATTTTGGGTGGGGGGGGGGGTTGAACTGTCCTGGCATTTATGCACAACATTTAGAAGCTTATGTCCCACATCACCCACTCTTCTAACCACTTGAAAAAATATTTTTTGGTTTGCAAGAAAATTACTTTGAGTCCCCAAACATATATATTTTTTTAAAGCAAAGGCCCTACAGATTAAAATGGTGGGTGTTGCATTTTTTTTTTCACACGGTATTTGCAGAGTGATTTTTCAAACGCAATTTTTGGGGGGAAAAAAACACACTTTTGAATTTTTTTAATGCACTAAAACACACTATATTGCCCAAATGTTTGATGAAATAAAAAAGATGATCTTATGCGAAGTACATGGATACCAAACATGACATGCTTTAAAATTGCGCACAAATGTGCAGTGGCGACAAACTACATACATTTTTAAAAGCCTTTACAGGTTACTTTCTTAGATTTACAGAGGTCTACTGCTAAAATGACTGCCCTCGATCTGACCTTCGTGGTGATACCTCACATGCATGGTGCAATTGCTGTTTACCTATTACACCAGACCGACGTTTGCGTTCGCCTTTGCGCACAAGCACAGGGGGACAGGGGTGCTTTTTTTATTATGCCTTTTTATTATATTTTTAAACTGATCGGTGGGTATGCCCACCATTAGAATACTGCACTTCATCCACACACTTTTAATGATGGGCCTACATGCACCATTTTTTTTTAACTGTGGTGGTGAAATCGCCCCGTACAGCGCTGGAGTCACTGATTTACGTATCGTGGGAGCAATGCTATTGCTGTCCAGATAAATATATCGGTTCTGCAGCTGAATGGCGTACCTGCTAAGCAAATGATGGTTAACAAAACAAAGTAACATTACAGTATAACAGTAATGCCGCGTACACACGATCAAACAATCAGGTGGAAAAGTCTGGCAAACTCAATTCCGCCGGAAAGTACTTTTGCACTCCAATCTTCACGCCGGACTTGCATTTCGGCGGACAATCCGGCCGTGCGTATGCCAGTCCGCCGTACGTTTGAAATGAACGGACTTTTCCCGCCCGGAGAAAAGGCCGCTCATTTTGAGCCGTCTCCAGGTAGGTGGGGCCCGCGAAGGATGCGTCGCTGGCCCCGCCACCTGGTATGGACTTAAAGGGGAACCCCAACGCCAAAAAATCGGCCTCCACATCAGACCCTTGTCCGAGCACGCTACCCGGCCGGCCAGGAAAGGGGGGGGCGAGCGAGCGCCCCTCTCCTGGCCGTACCAGGCCGCGTCCCCTCAACATGGGGGGGTGCCTTGGGGAAGGGGGGGCCACGTGGCCCCCCACCCCAAAGCACCTTGTCCCCATGTTGATGAGGACAAGGGCCTCTTCCCGACAACCCTGGCCGTTGGTTGTCGGGGTCTGCGGGCGGGGGGCTTATCGGAATCCAAGAGCCTCCTTTAATAAAGGGGCCCCGGGATCCCGGCCCCCCACCCTATGTGAATGAGTATGGGGTACAATGTACCCCTACCCATTCACCTGTAAAAAAAAAAAAAAAAAGTACAAAAAAACACAACACACAAGGGTTAAAATAGTTTATTGCACAGCTCCGGGGGTCTTCCGTCTTCGGGGGGTCTTCTTGCCGGACTCCTCCGCTATCTTCTTCTAGCTCTTTTACTAGTGGTGGAGCCCGGCTTTCTTCCTCGCCGCCACCCTCTTCTTCCGACTTCGGGGGTCTTGTCCCCCTCTTCAGTTGTTCTTGCCGGGCCACCTTCGTGGGCCCCGCCTACCTGGAGACGCGCTCAAAATGAGTGGACTTTCCTCCGCGTGTGTGGGCGAGTCCGTTCATTTCAAAAGTACGGCGGATAGTCCGGCGGACTTAGTACGCCATATTAGTCCGCTGAAAAAGTGCCGTGTGTGGGAAAGTCCGCCGGATAGTCCGCTACGTGTGTATGCGGCATTAGTCTTACCATACCTGCAAAGCAAATACAATAAAACATAGTAAAAATAAAACATTTTTTAACGCAATCTGTGCCTAAAAAATATATGCTGAAGCATGGGGGCATCTGCCCCTAATGTTAGGAGCAAATTGCTCCTCCACCCCTGCCCCCATGCTTTGGCATATATGCTCCTTCTTTTTTTTTTTTTTTTTTTTAACTGTGGTGGTGAAATCATCTCCGACAGCGTTGGAGTCACGGCTTTATGTATCGTGGGAGAAAACGCTGTTGCTGTCAAGATAAATAAACCCATGCTGCAGCTGAATGGCGTACCTGCTAAGCAAATGATGGTTATTAATAAAACAAAGTAACATTACAGTATAACAGTAAAACTTGCCATACCTGCAAAGCAAATACAATAAAACATAGTAAAAATAAAACCCGAGAGAACGATAGATATAGAACAATGAGTGAACAGTAGCGAGCGAACATAAGAGAGAGAACTATAGAGAGAGAGAAGAAAAATACAACCACAACGATTTACTTTTATAAAAACTGTATAAAAAACTATAAAGTGAAAGTTAGATTGGGGTCTCTCAAAATGTGAGGGCCATCACATCTTTCGAGACCCCAAGACCCTGTGTATGTGTGCCTATGACTTTGTGGTGCTATACCCTATGCCAGTGATGGCGAACCTTGGCACCCCAGATGTTTTGGAACTACACTTCCCATGATGCTCCACTTCACTGCAGAGCACATGAGCATCATGGGAAATGTAGTTCCAAAACATCTGGGGTGCCAAGGTTTGCCATTACTGCCCTATGCTAATACTCAACTAGTGTGTGATAGCGTTCAAAACAGTCACCAATGCAAAGACCAGGTTGGTCAGGACAGGAGGGACAATAAAAGCGAGTGTCGCACCTAAATCCACGCTTTCTACGGACACAACCTCTTCTTTAGGGGTTTCTTTGGGCAGGGATACCAGAGAGGACATGCAGAAAATGCCTCTCAGGCAGCAGGCTTACTACATATGTATTGGGAAGTTGGGCACTGTCTGGAAACAGAAGGGCTTTGATCTCTTCCTGGAATTTAAGGAAGGATCCAGTTCATCCTGAAGCTTTGTATAGCACAAAAGCATTCAGAAAAGCCAATTGAAATAAGACGCTTTTTTGTACCAGAGTCTGCCCTTGCGGGCAATTGGGTACGGCGCCAACAACTGGTCATTGAGATCCACCCCTCCCATATTAAGGTTATATTCGTGGACACAGAGGAGTTTCTCCACAACACCAGTCGCTGTAGAAATTTGGACAGTCGTGTGTGTGAAGGGAGGCCAGAAAGAAAACATTCTTATAATCCCCCCACAGCGAGTAAGTTATTACATCTCTAGCAGGCTCTCTCCTCCAGCCTAAGACAGGAATCGTGACTGGTGTAAGCCCCAGCGATTAGATTGCACGGTGCCACATGTGCCAATTTGATGATCAGACAATCTTACCAGTGCTCCCTGTATAGTCAGGGCAGTTCTCCGGCTCTATGTAACTATCTCTTCCCTCGTAAACCATAAAACTATATGTATAGCCTTTGGCCCTGTCACAGAGCTTCTACATCTTGACCCCATACCTGGCACGCTTGCTGGGAAGATACTGTATGAATGACAAGTAGCCAGAAAACTTAAAGTGGTTGTAAACCCTTACAAACCACTTTGACCTACAGGTAAGCCTAGATTAAGGCTTACCTGTAGGTCCAAGAAATATACCTCCTAAACCTATACGTTTTAGGAGATATTTAAAAAAAGACAGCCACCACTGTCTATGGCGCATGCGCCATAGACAGCGGCACGCAGGTGCACTGGGCAGGCCACAGATCGCAGCGATATGCTGCTCGTGACGGCTCCCGTGCGCATGTGCGGGAGCGACGTCCTCACGGCTCCGGCGAATCACAGCGCCGGAGCAGCGAGACCCAGAGGTCACTCCGGGATACATGGCAACAAGAAGACGGAGGGGGCTTCGTTCTCAGGTAAGTTATTCATAATGAGCTAGTATGCTATGCATACTAGCTCATTATGCCTTTTCCTTGCAGGTTTCTTTTTTTTTTTTTTTCCAACTGCCTTTACTTCTTCTTTAATTAGGGTTTCATCAATGCAGACAACTTGATGTGGAATAAACAAGGCTTCAAAACGTTGGTTCAAGTGGTTTTACGAGGGGCTTTATTTTTGTAGAGCCGATCAAATTCAGGGTCACCCCAAGGATGACAGAGTTCATTATCGTTGAAATGCATGAAACGCAAGATTTGCTCGTATCGTGTCCTGGTCATGGAGGCAGAGAACATGGGTCAGTGGACCAATATGACCGAAACTCTCTTTAGTTATGCCCATGAGGAGGGACAGGCCCAGCAAGTTCTTAAATTCGGAGATCGTAAATTGGTTATCAATTTTGGGCAAGAGTCAGCTGGGGATTTGTGGTGATGAATTGACCAGCATATAAATTGCTTTGGTCCACAATAGATCTATAGAGATCTTTGGTGAAAAACAGTGAATAAAAATCAAGTGACATAAAATCAACTCTTTCCACCTGAATTCCGGGTTGGCCAGTGAATGGGGGAAGTACGGGTGCTGCAGAAGTGGTGGGTTTCCAATTAGGATTGGCGAATGCAGCAGGAAGGGCACTATGGGCTCGGTCTTTTTCTTGGTGGCAGGGGGACACTACTCGTGCATGCCACCTTGCCAGCTTGAACTGCACTTATAGGGCTCTCCACGTCACCAAGTGTTACTGCAGTGCTGGATGTATGACCAGGATGTACTAGGCCGCTGTTGCTTGCCAGTTCACCAGAAGGAATAGCGGCGCTAGTACTGGCTCTCTGCTCCACACGAGTGACCTGCGGTTCTTGCACCTCAACGACAGCAGAAGATTGGGGTCTGGTACACCTGACTTTGGCAGGGACCACAACATCGTCGTCAAAGCTATCTGTCGGGGTGCCGCTGCTGTCTACAGGTTCGTATTCTGAGCCTGAATCTGATAGATGAGTGACTTCCTCTTCACTATCTGTCATGCTCAGAAACATGTAGGCCTCTTCACTAGTGTACCTTCGATTTGACATTTTTGTCTTTAAATTTACTAGTAAACTTGTGAGATTCACAGGTAAAAAAAAAAGCTACTGACTGTTGGTGACCGATTCAAACACTATAAAAAAAAACTGTTAGCATTCACAGGGATCAGGCCTGACTCTGAGAACGCTGCAGTTGTGTGTTGTGTTTTGTAAGTGACAGTGATTGATTGATACTGCACTTGGGTGGGCTGGGCTGGGAAGAGGGGTAAATGCAGGTGCTAGCAGGTATCTGGGCTGATCCCGCTAACACTGTTTTTGGGAACCCTAAAATGTTGGGGACGCTAATATAGATCTGATCAGATATCGGTCCGTTCAGACACTATACTACTAAGGGACAGGTGGTGAAGGGGTTGACTGGGGGCGTGATCGGGGGGGTCAATTGTGTGCCTATGTGACCTGGTGTGTCAGTGTAGCGTTGGTGCAACTCACTGTTTGATGCTCTCTTCTCGAGCTGGAATGGAAAAGACCAATACGAGGAGAGATGACATCACTTCCCCCTGTCAGTGTTACACTTACATGACAGGGGAAGGATCTCATTCACCAGGTCCAGGCCAGATTTTATTGGCTTGGGCATTGATCGATTCCTGATTGAATCCGATCGTTGCGAGGGGGCACGTACTCGCACAAACCAGCCCCCCCCCCCCCCCCCGGTCCGATGTAACATGACGGCGGTTCGCCTGCCTGTGCCATCCTGCCTCAGTACAACAAATGGTCGGCAAGTGGTTAATGCCCTCCTTGCCCAGTCCGTGAGTTTTGGTGTGGCAGGTTTGCTGTTGTTTGTGCCATGTTCTTTCAATTTGGTTATGATTATGGTTTTATAACCTAACCCTGACCTGTACTTCTTAACAACATTGTCCCTTACTTGTTTGGAGAGTTCCTTGGTCTTCATGGCAGTGTTTGGTTAGTGGTGCCTCTTGCTTGGGTGTTGCAGCCTCTGGGGCCTTTCAAAAATGTGTGTGTATGTAATGACAGATCATGCAACACTTAGATTTCACACAGATGGCCTTCATTTCACTAATTCTGTGACTTTTTATGGGCTTAATAACATAGGGGGTGAATACATACGCACATGGCAATTATAATTTTTTTTTATTTCTGAAAAATTATTTTATGTATATATTTTTCTAATTTTACTTCACCAACTTTTAATATTCAATATTGTCTTCCCAGTTCTTCTCGCCAGGTCAGGACAGATAGGGTTGGCGGGGAGAAGCTGAGGAAGCCGTGGAGGGGTTAATGTGGTGGGCGGGGCCGTCACCATGGAGGGGTGAGTGCGGTGGGGGGCTGTCACCATGGGGGTGGGGGCCACCATGGAGGGGTGAGTGTGAATGGACCTGGGGAGTCTTACTATGTGTTAAAAAAAAAACTATATTACTTTTTAATTATTTTTTTTTTTTGGTGAGATGGCACCAAACAGACCCCTGTATCTCTATTTCTGAGACAGAGGAAGGGACTTTCCTTTTTCAGTAGCTCTTTACTTGATTGAATGAGGAATCTGTATAGAGATTCCATTCATTCAAAAAATCAGTTTGACACATTGTAACACTCGCGGTTACAATGATCAGACAGAGCGATCGCTGCCTATATTCACTGTACTGCAGGGTGGAGCTTAGTTAACACATGGTTACTAAAGCCCCCGCCAAGCTCTCCAAGCTGACAGATCAGAGATCTGTGCAGGAAGAAGCTGCAGAGGGAGGGAAGGAGAGATGCCACTCAGCGCGGTAATGGATCGGGGGTGCGGAGGCAGTTGGGGGTGATCTGACTGTGGGGGGGGTTCCATCTGGATCCCCCCCCAAGCATCACCTGAAGCTGGTGGGAGTGGCAGAGGAGGGATGCCGGCTAATGGTGGGTGCGGGGATTTGGTTTGGGGGGGTCGGATCGGGTGGAGGGGGGGTTCAGTGCTGGGGGGGGGAAGGAGGGTAAAGGGGAGAGGAGAGTGGGGGGGGAGTTTAAGATGAAAGGGAGTGGCAGGAGGTGGAGTGGCAGGGGACAGGGAAGCAGCGTAATCCACTGATCAGAGTTATAGAATTGTTCTGTTCTGAACAATTTTGATATAAGCTTATGGTCATTGAAGTGACCATAAGAGAGGGCCGTACTGACTTGGCCACCTGCAGGCACTTTCATAGGTCTGTACAGCCTTGACAGTGAAAGAGTTAATGACTAGATTGGCGTAGGGCCAATGTGGCGCACATATTTAAAAAGGGGATCAAAGTCTTTACCAAGTAACTCTAGACCTGTTAGGTTAACTTCTATAATCTGGAATATACTGTAGAATTTAATAAAAGACCACATAGATGAGTTCTTGCTGGAAAAAAATATTTTAAGCAACAGACAGCATGGATTCATGAAAGACAGAAGTTATCAAACAAACCTGATTTCTTTTTATGACATGGTAAGAAAAAACCTTGGACAGAGGGGTGTCTGTGGACGTGGTATACTTCGATTTTGCAAAAGTGTTTGATGCAGTTCCCCACACACGGCTCATGTGTAAGGTAAAGTCTACAAGCTTGGAAAAATCAGTATGTAAATGTTTACAAAACTGGCTAAAAGACAGAATTCAGAGAGTAGTGGTTAATGATTCATTCTCTGGTCTAAGGTTATCAGTGGTGTACCCCAAGGTTCAGTGCTGGGACCCTTACTTTTTAATATCTTTACAAATGATATAGGGTCTGGGATTAAAAGTACCATTTCAGTCTTTATAGATGACACCAAGCTATGCAGTGGAATAACGTTCTTACAGGATGTCTCCACCTTACAAGCTGACCTCAGTGCTCTGTGTAATTGGGTAACTATGTAGCGGATGAGGTTTAATGTTGAAAAATTTAAAATGTATGCACTTGGGGTATAAGAATATGCATGCATGCATGCATCATACATACTAGGGGGAGTACAACTGGGGGAATCAATGGTAGAGAAGGATCTGGGTGTTTTGATAGAGGACAAGCTTAAAGGATATCTAAAGCTTTGGTTAAAAAAAAAAAAAAACATACATGTCATACTTACCTCCTCTGTGCAGTTGGTTTTGCACAAAATGGCCCTGATCCTCATCTTCTGGGGTTCCTCAGCGGCGCTCCTGGCCCTGCCTCTTCTCTAGTGCCCCGTCGGGGAGCCGCTCTCCCTCAGGGCAGGCGTGCACTCCTGTCTACTGCTGCTGCATCTATTGACACAGACAGCAGAACCTGGCCCTAGCTCCCGTGTCATTGGATTTGATTGACAGTAGTGGGAGCCAAAGGCTGCGCTGCTATCAATCTAGCCAATCAGGACCTGAGACACCGGCTGGAGCTGGTGTGCTCATCCCCGTCTGAGGGGGCTGTTGCATTACAGGAGGTTTCTCACCTTAATGTATAGAATGCTTTAAGGTGAAAAACCTTGAAGGTTTACAACCCCTTTAATAATAGCTTGCAATGCCTAGCTGCGCTTTCCAAAGCAAGCAAAATCCTTTCTTGTATTAAGATATAAACTCCAGAGAGATAATTTTGCACCTGCACAAATAATTAGTAGGACCTCGTCTGGAATATACAGTTCAGTTTTGGGCACCAGTTCATAAAAAGGATATTTGGAAACTGGAAAAAGTGCAGAGAAGGGCAACAAAACTGATAAGAAGCATGGAGGAACGCATCTAAAAGAAAAGATTAGAGGAACTTAATTTATTCTATCTTGAGCAGGGGAGATTAGAGGGGTTGTAAACCTTCAGGGTTTTTCTACATTAAGGTGAAAAACCTCCTTTAGTAAAGCAGCCCCCCTTTTACTTACCTGAACCCTATCTTTGCATCGCCGAGGATGAGCACACCCGCTCCAACTGGTGTCTCTGGTCCTTTTTAGGCTCAGCCATTGGCTCCTGCTGCTGTCAATCAAAACCAATGACAATGGACGCAGCAGCTGGACTCGAGTGTGCCCGTATCTCCAGGGAAGCGCTTCCCAGGTGGGGGCACTCTATGCGAGGAAGAGTCAGGAGCGCTGCGGGAGGGACCCCAGAAGTGGAGGATCGGGGCCACTCTGTGCAAAACGTTTGCACAGAGGAGGCGAGTATAACACGTTTGTTTCTTTCTAACTGAATCGTTAGAATAACTTTAAGGGGGATATGATCAAAATAAATATATAAGTTGTCCATATAGTGAACTTGGTGTTATTCACTTTAACCACTTCAGCCCCAGAAGGATTTGCCCCCTTAATGACCAGAACACTTTTTGCAATTTGGCACTGCGCTTTTTTAACTGGTAATTGTACGGTCATGTAATGCTGTACCCACATGAAATTTGTGTCCTTTTTCCCCACAAATAGAGCTTTCTTTTGGTGGTATTTGATCACCTCTGGTATTTTTATTGTTTGCGATTATAAATGAAAATAGACCAAAAATTTTTTATAAAAAAATTATATTCTACTTTTTGTTATAAAACAAAAAATCCTATCAACTCAATTTTAGTCATACTTTTAGGCCAAAATGTATTCAGCCATATGTCTTGAGTAAAAAAAAAAAATCGATAAGCGGATATTTATTTCTTTTGCGCAAAAGTTACAAACTATGGTACATTCAGTTTGACTGCCTATCTCTTTCTTGAGATGCTAAAATGGCAGGGCAGTACAAACCCCCCCCCCCCCATTACCCCATTTTGGAAGTTCGACACCCCAAGGAAATTGCTGAGACACATGTTGAGCCCATTGAATATTTTATTTTTTTGTCACAAGTAATGGAAAAATAAAAAATAAAGTGACTGAAATGATAAATTGCTCACACATGCCATGGGTATATGTAGAATTACAATCCAAAATACATTCTGCTGCTTCTGAGTATGGTGATACCACATTTGTGAGACTTTTTGGGAGTCTAGCCACGTACAGGTCCCCAAAACACAATCACCGCTTCAGGATTTACAAGGGCGTAAGTGTTCGATTTTTCTCCTCATTACCTATCACCATTTTGGAGGCCATAAAGTAGACACCCCAAGCTGTTTGCTGAGGAGACATGTTGAGTATTTTTCAGATCTCGCTTTTTGTCACAAAGTTTTGAAAATTTTAAGAAAGAAAAATATTTCCCTTTTTCTTTTTTCTTCATTTTCCAAAACAAATGAGAGCTGCAAAATACTCACCATGCCTATTAGCAAATACCTTGGGGTGTCTACTTTCCGAAATGGGGTCATTTGAGAGGGGGGGGGGGGGTCTTGTGCTATCTTGACATTTCAGGGCCTCCAAATCACCATTTTACTCCCTTAGAAAGCCTGAAGGCCGGTGATTGGTTTTCGGGGTCCTGTACACAGCTAGGCTCCCAAAAAGTCTCTCGTGTGGTATCCTCATACTTGGGAGAAGAATGTATTTTGGGGTATAATTTCACATATACCCATGCCATGTGTGAGCAATATATCATTCAGTGACAACTTTGTATAAAAAAACAAAACAAAAAAAAACGTTTCCGAAACCTGTGGCAAAATATTAAATATTGCGTGGACTCAATATGCCTCTCAGAAAATGTCTTGGAGTGTCTTCTTTCCAAAAGGGGGTCATTTGGGGATGTTTGAACTGTCCTGGCATTTTATGCCCAACATTAGCAGCTTATGCCACACATCGCACACTCTTCTAACCACTTGAACCACCAAGTCCTTTTTGTTTACATGAAAAAATATATTTTTTTTTGCTAGGAAATTTTTAAAGCAGAGGCCCTACAGATTAAAATGGTGGGCAATTATTTTTTTTCTCACAAAGTATTTGCGCAGTCATTTTTCAAACGCAATTTTTTGGGGCAAAAAACACTTTTTGGAATTTTAATGCACAAAAACACACTATATTGCCCAAATGTTTGATGAAATATAAAAGATGATCTTATGCCGAATACATGGATACCAAACATGACATGCTTTAAAATTGTGCACACACATGCAGCGGTGACAAACTATATACATTTTTAAAAGCCTTTCCAGGTTACGACTTTAGATTTACTGCTAGAATTGCTGCCCTCGATCTGGCATTTGTGTGGATTCCTCACATGCATATGATGCATTTGCTGTTTTACATACAACACTAGACTGACACTTGCGTTCACCTTTGTGGACGGGGAGACAGGGGTGCTTTAATTTTTTTTATTTTTTTTTATTCATTTTGCTTTTAATTTTATTTTTACACTGTCCCTTTTATTTTTGATCATTTTTATTATAGGGAATGTAAATATCCCCTATTATAGCAATATGTAGTGACAGGTACTTTTTTTTTTTTTTTCTTAAATGTGGGGTCTATTCGACTCTAGATCTCTTCTCAACCCTTAAAGGATCTAACCACACCAAGATCGGTGTGATGAGATGCTTTCCCAATGGTGCTATTTATATCTGGCAAAACCAAAGTCATGAAATGCTCGTAGCTTCTGATTTCTTAAGCCATAGGGATGTTTGGAGCCATTCTAGTCTCCGATCAGCTCTATGGGCAGCTGGCGGAACCACTGGCTGCATTCTCGGGATCCCCGGTGGGACAGGAGAGCCAGAGAAAACAATGGAAGACAGCAGGAGAGGGGGGAAGTTCCCTCCCACTGCTTGTAAAAGCAGTCTAGCGGCCAATTAGCCACTAGGACTGCTTTTACATGAAAGCCAATTGCCGGCTGAAAAAAACAATACCAAGATGATACCTTAACCGCTTCAGCCCCGGAAGATCAAAATCAATTTCTAACCATGCGCTCCGTTCGCATGACGTCATTCTGGTCGGTCATGTCCACTCTGAGGGGAGGAGAATTTCTAGCATCAATAGACATCAAAGATGCATATCTGCATGTGTCAATTTGCCCCTCATCAGAAATCTCTGCGATTCAAGGTGGAACAACGCCATTTTCAGTTCGTGGCCATGCCCTTCAGATTAGCCAGTCCAAGAAAAGGTTGTTTTTGCCTCAGACGAAGGTCAGGGCTATAAGAGATCTGGTCCGTGTGGTCAAGGGAAAGAAGGATTCCTCCATTCACCTTTGCATGTGGTTGCTAGGGAAAATTGTGGCTTCCTTCAAAGCTATTCCCTATGCCCAGTTTCATTCAAGACTGTTGCAAAACAGTATTCTATCTGCTTGGAACAAGAGGATCCAAGCCTTAGACTACCCAGTGTATCTTTCCTCAAAGGTGTGCCAGAGTCTCAGTTGGTGGTTTATAGGCAGAAATTTGCAGAAAGGGAAATCCTTCATGCCGGTAGCCTGGAAGGTAGTAACGACGGATGCCAGCCTCTTGGACTGGGGAGCAGTTCTGGAGAAGGCCAGAGACCAAAAAAGCCTTGCCCATCAACATTCTAGAGATTCGGGCAGCTCATCTGGCTCTAATATCCTGGACTTTCAGGTTGCAGGGTTGTCCTGTCAGAATACAATCGGATAATGCTACGGCTGTGGCTTAAACCAACCACCAAGGGGGTACCAGGGGTCAGGCGGCCCAGAGGGAGGTGGACCATATTCTGACATGGTTAGGGAAGCATGTGCCTTTTCTGTCAGCAGTCTTCATTCCGGGAGTGGAGAATTGGCAGGCGGACTTCTTGAGCCACCAACAACTGTCCCTGGGGGTATCCCGAGGTTTTTTCAGCCATATGCCAAAAGTGGGGTACCCCGGACATAAATCTGTTGGTGTCCAGGTTCAGAAAATGTTGGACAGCATTGTGTCAGACAAGGGATCTGCTTGCATTTGGGACAGATGCGCTAGTGACTCCTTGGGATCAGTTTTCACTGATTTATGCATCCCCCCCCCCCAGTTCAGCTGCTACCGTGGCTTCTATGCACGATCAAGGAGGAAGCTGGTGATACTGGTAGCCCTGGCATGGCCCATATGATCCTGGTATGCAGACAAGGTTGGCAGTAGGGAGACCGTCCCATCCATCCCATCCAGACTTGCTTACACAAGGACCGGTGTTCCATCCTGCCTTACAGTCGCTAGGTTTAACGATTTGGCTATTGAAGCCCACATTTTTAAAGGATCGGGGGCTTTCAGATTCAGTGGTGACTACCCTGATTAATGCATGGAAGCCGGCTTCTAGGGCCATTTATTATAGGATCTGGAGGTCCTATATTTCCTGTGTGAAGCCAAATGATGGCATCCTCGAAAGTATGTCATAGGAAGAATTCTTGCCTTCCTGCAATTCGGAGTAGAAATTAGGCTAGCCTTTAATGCCATCAAGGGTCAGATCTCTGCCTTGTCAGTATTTTTTCAAAGACCGATTGCTTCGTATTCTTTGATATGGGCCTTTATACAACGGCTAACTCGTATAACTCCTCCGACAGTCAGGCCTCCATTGTGCCCATGGGATTTGAATCGACTTTAATCGGTCTTGCAAAGACAACCCTTTGAGCCTTTGCGCCTTATTCCCTTGATCCTTTTGACAAAGTGTTTTTTTTTTTTTTTTTTTGCAGTAACCTCGGCAAGGATAGTGTCAGAATTGGCAGCTTTTTCCTGTAAAGAGCCATACTTATTCATAAAGACAAGGTGGTGTTGCGTCCTCACCCAACCTTTCTGCCTAAGGTAATGTCCAGTTTTCACTTGAACCAAGCTGTCTCCCTGCCTTACTCTTTTTTTTTTTTCCCCAGAAGTTCGTTCTGCGGAAGAAAAAATGTTGTTGCATTTTCTCGATGTGGCAAGAGCTGCCAGGATCTATCTGAAGGTGACAGCTGAGATGCAGAAGACTGATGCTTTGCCTATGCTGCCAGAGGGGCCCAGAAAAGGGCAGGCAGCATCAAAATCGACTATTTCACAGTGAATTAGTCGGGTTATAATTCAGGCTTATATATTATCAAATTGGAATGCACTCAAGAAGAAGAGTGAGTGCTTCATGTGCAGTGCGTCACCAGCCCTCTATGGCTCAGATTTGCAAGGCTGCAACTTGGTCTTCAGTTCATACATTTACTAAATTTTACCAGATGGATGTAAGGGGGCAGGAGGATGCCGCTTTGGGGCACAGTGTATTGCAGACAGCAGTATAGGTCCTCACTTCTGATGGTAGACTGCTTTTGATGTGTTTCTCTCCCCTCAGGGGCATTGCTTTGGGACATCCCACATAGTAATTACTATAGCTCAGGTATATGCAATTACTGGACCTCCAGCTGTTGCAAAACTACAAGTCCCATGAGGCATAGCAAGACTCTGACAGCCACAAGCATGACACCCAGAGGCAGAGGCATGATGGGATTTGTAGTTTTGCAACAGCTGGAGGTCCGCTAATTGCGTATCCCTGCTATAGCTGCTCTGTGTCCCCTGATGTACAATAAAGAAAATATAATTTTTAATATAGCTAACCTGTAAAATCCTTGGTGGGATATACATTGCTTTGCTATAAAACCGAGGTACTTCCTGTATGGGAGGGGGTTATATAGAGGGAGATTTCCTATGTTTTGGGTGTGCCAGTGTCCATTCACCTAAAGGTGGTGTATAACCCACATAGTAATTACTATGGCTGCTTTGTGTCCCGTGATGTACTCCAAGAAAAGGACTTTATTAAAAATCTTATTGTTTGTGGTCATTGTCCTGCTGCAGAATTCATTTGTGACTAATCAGTTTCTTCCTTTATGGTATTGCATGGAGTCTAAGTATCTGCTTATACTTTTCAGCACTGAGGAAACCATTAATTCTGACCAAATCCCCAACACTATGTGTAGAAATTTAGACATTGACCTGCAAGGAACCTCCACCATGCTTCACTCTTGCCTGCAGACACTGCTCCCCCTATCTTTAGACAAACTGTCTTCTGTTGCAGCCAAATACTTTAAATAAGATGGAAAGGCAATATCAACACAACTTATTTATCTGTATTACTAAAATTGTTCTTTCATCCTTTGTATGTATGTAACGTGTATGTAACCTTAACAATTAGCATTCTAAATACCTTTTTTTGGGGGGGGGCAGTTTTCAGCAATATAGTTGTGTTGGAGGTGACATCAGTGCCTCTTACGCCCCTTTTCCTAACTGAGCAGTGCTTGAGCTCAGTCCTACTAGAAAACTATGCTGATGCAGAGAAAACGACATGGCACATCTTCCGGGTCCCGACAACACTTGATGGAGATGCTATTTGCTGAAAAACAGCCTTACACCATGATGTTCCCACTTTCAAACTTAACTGTTGGAATGGTGTTTTTGGCATGATGTGCAATGCCATTTGGCCTCCAAACATGGTGTGTATTATGGCTTCCAAAGAGTTCAATTTTGGTCTCATCTGACCTGACTATATTCTCCTAGTCACAGGTTTGTCTAAATGTTGTATAGCAAACTGTAAACAAGCTTCAACTTGCTTTTTCTTTAGCAGTGAAGTCTTGCGTGGTGAGTGTGCATACAGGCCATGGCGGTTGAGTGCATTACTTATTGGCTTCTTTGAAACGGTTGTACCTGCTAATTCTGAAGCTCTTGTGAGGAGCACCTGGTCGTGGCTGGTTTATGATGAAAAGTTCCACTTCCAGATTATGGCCCCCAACGGTGCTCACTGAAACATTTGAGAAGTTTAGAAATCCTTCTCTAACTAATGTCATCAGTATGTTTTGCAAAAACACGGTTGCAAAGGTCTTGAGAGAGCTCTTTGTTTTTACCCATCATGAGATGTTTCTTGTGTGACACTGGTAATGAGACACCTTTTTATAGACCATCCACTGAAACTAAATCCGCTGATATTTGCAATGACAAGGGGCAGGATTGCTCTCTAATTACTGATTACAGCTGGTATCTTGGGTTTCTTTGCCTTTTTGCACCTCCCCTTTTTTTTTTTGTGTTTTCAATACTTTTTTCCTGTGTCATTCCATTTTGTTACATAACAATTTCTGAACATATTTTTATTTTTATTTTTTATGTATGGGTTGCATGGGTTATTACCGAGAAATATATTTACCTAGAAAAATGGTGACGTGTTCAATAATTTTACCTGCTGTATATATAATTATAGTCTTATTAGAATCACTGCAATGTACAGCTGGGAAGATCTCTCCTCTCTCTCCTGGTTTAGCTTTGCTGTTTGTGTAACATGACAGTGTTTCTTTAATTATATTATTATGAAACATAAACACAGTGGTTCATAGCTATCAGTACACAGTATGTGTGATAGTGAATGGAGTTGAACTACAATTTGTATTTATTGCTTTCCTTACATATTTAGAAATATACAGTGTTTTATGTATACATTGATCCTTTAACTGCAAAGGAAGTGTGCTATATATCATGGCAATAAAATGGTTAAAACAAGATCATGCTTGCAGTAGCCATCAACTTTTGTTAAAATTAGTCTGTTGGCTCTGCTGTATAACATAAAAAGCCATCAAATTTTTTTTTTTAGAGAGGTCACAAGTGCCACCACCAGCGTGATTCCCTGGTTTTCTTGCTTTTTCTGGAAGCCTGGGATCACTGAAAATTCTTCTCAGGAGGGAGAGCAGAGGGAAATTGAGGAACTCCAATTCCCCATCTCCCCTGTGAGCAAGCAACCTAGAAGTTCTCATATGAGTAGTATGGTCCAGTATTTTGGAAAGTGCTATGACTGTGTTAATTTGGCATGTGACATGGATGCCTTTATTATGCTTAAACCACTGTAGATCTGACGTTTTAGCTACATCCCAGTCCCCCCCATCATTGCCCTCACATGAGGTTTAACTGTTGGCTTGGTAACCATTGAATAGAAGGCTTGGATAATACCTGCAGTATATAGCTTCTTCATTTAACTTGAGCTTTACTGCAATTGAGGCAATTCGAGCCCAAGGAGGCCTCAGTTGCTTTGATTAAATTTGCCTCGCTGCCTAATTGTGTTTGTAATTGGCCACATAGACCTATCACTCTGTACTGCTTTATGTGACTACTATGGTTTTTTAGTAATGCGTGCCATACATGGCTGCTTTACTTGTTTGCATTTGACCTGAAGCTCCTTTTCATCCCTGTATGACTCACTTTGCAAACTTAACAGGGTCCATATAGGTCATAGGATATATTTTGTATTTAAACTTAAAAGTTAATCCTTACAGTGGGTTCCCCTCTGCGGTATAAGGGTTAATTGTTCATTTTGTCTAGAAGTAGAATAATCAAAAATTCTTACCTCCCTCGGCCCGGAATTGTTTCTCCCCTCCACATTCTTTAAAGCCACTTCTTTTCCACCTTGACTGGTCAAACCCCTCTAAATTAATCACGTACAGTGCAAGACCATTGGTCCTTCATTGTATGCAAAGACATTGAGGGCTCCGCCTACACATCTCTGTAGAAATGTAGGTAAGGGCATTGGGTGTCAGGGAAACCAGGAATAAGGCAAGTACCATATTTCTAAATATTCCTTTATCCCTAGACAAAACAAGCAATTTGTTTCCCCTGGAGTACTGCTTTTAAAAAATTGTTTTCAGAAGTTTCTCTTTACATAATTATCTGATTTCATATTTCTCTACAGTGTTACACCACTAAAGGATTGGAGCTAACACGTGTTACTGTCATAAACTCGCAACTGAAGGTGGTGTATGACACGTTTGTACAACCAGACAACAAAATAGTGGACTATAACACCAGGTGAAACCGCTTATAGTTTTTCATTGCATAAACTTTCTATTTTGATTAAGCATATGTGAACAAAAATGAGTGTGAGCAAAGAGTTGCTGTTACAGTAGAAGTAGAGCACATTGGTTTACTCACAAGGTACAACTGCAGCAGAGAACAAAGGCACTTTTGTAGAAGTGAGGAAGCAAACATTAATTAGTAGGACAATGTTTTGAAGAGGAACAGCTTATCTCCTCTTCCCCAGAGCAGTGCGGCACTACAGCTGAATACAATGTATAAAAATATACAAACCACCACAATCAAGACCCACCACTTGAATAACATACACAACCGTTTCAATATGCCCTCATAACAATGGAAAGCTTAAATTAAGTTTACTGTTCACTTCTGTATAATGTGTTTAATTGAGGAGCCTTGTTTTTCATTGTTTTCTAAAAAAAAAAAAAAAAAAAAAAATGTTCTGCAAGTGCCTCTTTTCTCTGCTGTTTGAGTATGTTTGTGTATGTGTATTTTCAAGAAAACACACTTACTCTTCAGCGCAATACACTAAAACACACTGCTGCTACATTACCAAAAGAACAGGGTGAATAACTGACTGCTCTTTGTGTTGTATTGCCAGCTCATTAAATGGAATGGGCTTCTTTAGTGCAATGCATGTTAACGTGATATGCTTGTTAACTGCAACAGATTATATATATATATATATATATATGTATATATAATGTGTGTGTGTGTGTATATATATATATATATATATATATGTATATATAATGTGTGTGTGTGTATATATATATATATATATATATATATATATATATATATATATGTATGTATATATATAAGTACACACTGCCTTTAGAAATTATTCACCCTGTTGGAATTTTTCTGTTGTCTTAAAACATTGAATTTGTGTATTACCATTTTATGTACATTCATGTACAGAAATACTTTGTCAAAGTGAAAACACATACCTGCAAAGTCATGTCAATTTAAATACAATGAAAAACAAAAGCAATATACTTGGTTTAATACGACACGCTTACAGTGCTTTGAAAAAGTATTCATACCCCTTGAATTGTTCCACATTTTGTCATGGTACAACCAAAAACGTAAATGTATTTTAGGGTATGTTCGCATTGGATGCGGGTTTGAAATTGTGCGAGTTTAGCTTCACTTGCACGATTTAAAACCTGCATTTCATTGCAAGTTCGGAGGCAATTTGAAAGACATCTGTGTAGGTTCAGGCCCCCGAAAAGTAGTGCAGGAACTACGTTTGGGAATCGGTGTGGGGCCGCAAAGTCAACATTGCACCAGTTCGGACATTCCCGGCAATAGGCTGTGATTTGGAGTGCAATTTAACATGTCAAATCTACCCGATGTGAATGGGGGCTTATTGGGATTTTTTGTGATGGAGACACAAAGTTGCACATCAAACTATTATGCTACAATCCCCACTTTCATTCAACCACAGATAATGAACAGTTCATTAAAAAGTTCATTAGTGAGCTAAGGTAACACTGCCAAACACACAAAGTACATATAAAAAGGTTGAAAGGCGATTCCTTACTGAATAGACTGTGTTTTATCTCGGTTTAAACTTTATCAATAAATGAGAGTTTCAACGGGATTACGCTATGTTACTTCTTTTTATTTTTTGATTACGAGTCTAATGCACATTTAGGTCGCTGGGTTTTATGAGAAGGTTCATCCGTACCTCTGATAGGCGCTTAAACCAGCTGAGTCTGGTACTTGCCAGAATCAGCTGGTTTAAGTGCCTATCAGAGGTACGGATGAACCTTCTCATAAAAACCCAGTATCCTAAATGTGCATTAGACTCGTCATGATAAAAGGTTGAAAGGCGATTCACACGTGGAAAAACCTCTTCCACCACACCTCTTGTGCTGATCCCTGCATGTAATACACTTGTATTACATGAAGGGATCTGCACAGGAGGTGTGGCGGAGGAGTTTTTTCCACGTGTGAATCGCCTTTTCAACCTTTTTATATGGACTTTGTGTGTTTGGCAAAGTTACCTTAGCTCACTAATGAACTTTTTAATGAACTGCTAATTATCTGTGGTTGAATGAAAGTGGGGATTGTAGCACAATATTTTGTTTTCAAATTGTACATTGATTATGGTGTAAATTATCAATATTTTAAGGGTGGGTTGAAAAAGCACTGCTAATGTCTTATGGATTTTTTCCCTGTGACATATTGTGTGAGTATTTGAAGTTTGTGATAGTAGCTGCTGCTGATATTTGTTATATATAAATAATTGTGTCCGAGGGCGCTGAGGGAGTGGTTGTTTGGACATAGTCTGACTATTGCTCTTTGATTAGGGACAAAGTTGCACATAATTGTGAAGTGGAAGGAAAATGAAAAATGGTTTTAAATATTTTTTTTACAAATCTCTATCTGAAAAGTGTGGCGTGAATTTGTATTCAGCCCCCTTTACTCCGATACCCCTAACTGAAATCTAGTGGAACCGATTGCCTTCAGAAGTCACCTAATTAGTAAATAGAGTGCACCTGTGTCTAATTTAATTTCAGTATAAATACAGTTGTGTGAAGCCCTCAGAGGTTTGTTAGAGAACCTTAGTGAACAAACAGCATCATGAAGGTCAAGGAACCTCCCCAGACATCTCAAGGGTAGAGTTGTGGAGAAGTTTAAAGCAGGGTTTGGTTATATAATAATATCCAAAGCTTTTAACATGTCAAGGAGCACTGTTCAATCCATAATTTGAGTATGGCACAACAGCAAACCTACCAAGACATGGCCGTCCACCTACCTGACAGGCTGGGCATGGAGAGCATTAATCAGAGAAGCAGCCAAGAGGCCCATAGTAACTCTGGAGGAGCTGCAGAGATCCACAGCTCAGGTGGGAGAATCTGTCCAATCTGACAACTATTAGTCGTGCGCTCCATAAATCTGGCTTTTATGGAAGAGTGGCAAGAAAAAAAAACAAACGTAAGAAGTCCCGTTTGAAGTTTGAGAAGCAATGTGGAAGAAGGTGCTCTGGTCAGATGAGACCAAAGGTGAACTTTTTGGCCTAAAAGCAAAATGCTATGTGTGGCGGAAAACGAAAGCCTCGTACACACGATCATATTTTTGGCAGGGAATTGTCTAACGACAGACTGTTTGCCTAAAATCTGACCGTTAGTACGCTCCATAAGACAATTGTTGTCCAACTTTCTGCCAACAAATGTTGAATGGTAGGCTAGTAAATTTTCGACAGACAATGGTCTGTTGTCAGATTTTCCTATTGTGTGTACACAAGTTTGTCACACAAGTCAAAAGTACAAACACACATGCTCGGAATCAATGCTCACCAAACACAACATTAGCAGAGAGTGCCCAAAAGGGTGGCACTCGAGCTGAAATTCTTTGTAGTACGTCACTAAGTTCGTGTTTGTTGGCCAACAATTGTTTACCGTTTTGTACGGAATACAAGTTCCATAGCACAAGCCCTTCTGACAAGTCTGATGCTTTGTTGGCCAGCAATCTGATCATGTGCACGAGGCTTTACACTGCACATCACTCTGAATACAGCATCCCCACCGTGAAACATGGTGGTGGCAGCATCATGTTGTGGGGATGCTTTTCTTCAGCAGGGACAGGGAAGCTGGTCAGAGTCGATGGGACAGCCCCCCACTTCAGTGGAGAGGGGTTCTGTTTGGAGGGTCACCTGAACCATGTATCGGTAAGTACAGTTCCCCTTTCCCCCTTTGTGCGGTATGGGGTGGAAGCGGGTACCCTCCAGGGATGGTCGGATGTGCCTGCAGGATCCCTCCTCTCATCCTAAAGTCCCCTGGTTAAACTGGGCTTACCCCCACGGATTGGTGGGAGTCCCAGGGCAGGCAGCAGAGACCCCTGGTTTTCCCTTGCCATTTCCCGTCTGGGTGGAGTGTGTCCTGCCCCGGCGGTATGGGGGGGGGGGTTCCAGTACAGAGGGTGCAGCGGTGACCCCTAGGTGCATGACCTGCTGTGTGTGTGTGTGCAGTGTGAGG
The DNA here is from genome assembly GCF_037356315.1 of Lithobates pipiens. Lineage (NCBI taxonomy): Eukaryota > Metazoa > Chordata > Amphibia > Anura > Ranidae > Lithobates > Lithobates pipiens. The sequence continues at coordinate 167,978,989 of NW_027507718.1, read as the reverse complement.
TAGTGTGCAGTTTGGGGGTCCCAGTGCAGAGGCGACGGCAATGTTCACCTTGCCTGGTGGTACAGTACCTTTTTGGATGGGGGGTCCCCTTGCAGAGGGTGCAGCAATGTGGAAGGCACAGAGGATCCTGGCAGTATGCTTCAGCATGTTAAACAGCCCGCGGCCATTTTTGGGTGGTCTGCTGACATCACGGCTTGGTCTGACTGGTCTCCGGCTGAGGGCCATGTTTGTGTAGCCAATGTGGTCACAGCGGCCATTTTCTGATGGTCTGGCTGGTCTCCAGCTGGCGGATGTGTTTGTGTAGCCGATGTAAGGCGGCCATTTTTCGTTAGTCTAGTGAGACATGAGAGACGGGCAGAACCTCGTGGAGATGCCAGAGCTCCTCCTCTTTCTCCCCTATGCTTCTCAGCCTGTCCCGGGATATAAATAATGGACGCCAACATTGGTGTTGCTGGGTCTGAATTGCGGCACGCCTCCGTTTGGTAGAGTCTTTGGGGGGTTCTTGTGTATCTCCCTCTCTGCTGATAGGTACCCTGGCCATTGAGATGTGCCTTAGTGGTGCCACAGTTACTTTGTACTACATGATCTTCTTCCTTATGGAGCCTCAGGGTTGCATCTCACCCACTGATCCCCTCTTGGAGGTGGGCAGGTCCCTCAGAACCCCAGCTTCCCATGGTTGCGATCCTTGAGTCATTAGTATCCCGGGTGGAAGTAGCGCATGGGCAAAGACACGGGAAGAAGCGTCCCCCGCCTTCCCCTGCTCAGTCTGTGTAATCTGATTCTGAGCCTTATGCCTCTGGGGATGTGGCCTGTGTAGGGGGGTTTAATATCTCGCCCCCTGACCCTTCCGATTAGTGCTGTGGTCTCAACAGCGAGTGAAAAAGCCTGGTGGACGCACTTGTTACTGCGGTGTGGGAGACCCTAAAGATGGAGGATGTGACTGACAGGGCCGTGTCCTTTGGTACGCATAAATCAGCTCGCACACCAAGGGTGTTTCCTTATCTGCCTTATTTTAAGTGGTCTACCTATAAGGAACGGGAACAACCAAAATAACCTTGTGTGGTCCCCAAACGTTTCTCAATATGCTACCCCTTTCAAGAATCACTTTTTTAAAAAAAAATGGACTACCCCACCAGTGGTGGACCCTCCTGTTTCCAGGTTGAATAAAGCAACCATGATCCCAGTAGAGGAATCCCCTTCCTTTAAGGGCCCGGCTGACAGGAAATGGAGGCTGTGGCACGCAGCATGTTTACAATGGCTGGGTCAGCATTGCATCCAGTCTTGGCCTTGGCCCTAGTGTCACAGACCTTAACTGAATGGGCCAAGCTTTTGTGCCAGGGTCTGGGTAGTGAGCAGGTTCCTGCTGCTTATGTTGATTTAGTGGACCAGTTGGTCCATGGGCTACAGTATATTTGTGATGCAACTCCTGTGCTGTCCAAGCTTTCTATTTCAGCAGGGGTGATTAGACGTGTGCTGTGGCTTAAGAATTGGTCGGCAGACCAAGCCTCTAAAAAGGAAAAGCTCTCATTGCCCCTATTTGTGACTACCCTGGATGACATCATTAAGGGTATCACAGGGGGAAAGAGTACCTTCCTGCCTCAATCTAGGAAAGGGGAGCATCTTCATCGCAGATGGGGGCCTTCCTTCTTGGCTCATAGGAAATTCCGGGGCGGCAGATAAAGGAAAAGGATCTCTCAAGTCTTCCCCGGGAAGTTCCAAGTAATCTTGGTCTGGTAAAGCCTAGAGCAGGCGCTTCTCTGGATTCACTGACAAGATTCCTTCAGCATGAAGGTCTGCCCTCACCCATTTGTGATTTGGATGACATGTAGGGGGTGCTAGCTAGCAAAAATTATCAACGTGATTAATTCCACTCTCATTAACAATCAATATTTGCCACTCTTCAACAAATATCATCTGAAAAAATACCCATAATAAATTCACCATATATAAAAATATAAAACAAACTCGCACACTACATGTGATAAAACCCCAGTGACAGCAATTATTACAAAAACTATAATATTAAAGTCCTTGTGATCCAAACTGTCCCAATTGGTAACTCCTTTTAAACGTGATGTGATTGCCACACATAAAACGATGACAGATCTTTGGTGTAGAAAATTATGACCACAACCTTCCACGTGATCCTTCACCACAGCCTTGATAATCCACACCCAATAAGTGACTGTAATATAATACAGCTTACCAGATTTTTTGACCACTTTACTGAAAAAGTTAGTCAATAATTGCCTCTGCATGATTGTGCCTGCTCACATGCATTTGACCTGTAGATAGTTTAAACCTTCCTCCTCACAGACAAGTACGTAAGTGCGGTATATGGAAAACCGATAGAGAGCCTCCATAGCGTAAATCAATTTTATTGAAATTTAAAAGTGCCTTTCCCGTGGCACTGGGATTGCTGGCGTTTTTTAGGGCAAGCTGCAATACAGAGAGTGGCCACACTATCTACTGCAGATGGCGTACGTTCCACACACTCTCACCGTTAGCCAGGAGGAGCCGGATATCCTGCGTGACCTTGCACTGCCTCCGATGTATGTTTCGCTAGTATAACGTCTTCAGGGGGCGTCTTCGCTGGTTTCCAGATTCATGGAGCGTCAAGGGGGTCCACAAATGAAACCTTTTGGGGGTACCAAAGGAGGGATACAGAATTTGTCGACTTCGGGGGGCCCTGTGTCTCCTTGTGTGGGTATAATTCATGTAAAGGTTCGGGTGACGTCCGAACTACCCAAGGTCCCCTCTCTAGCTCCGTCCAGGAAATTGGGCTACCCGGGTCTGACTCTGGAGTGAATGCTGACCAGGTTAGTAGTTTTTCTTCTCAAACGTCGACCCCTTTCGCAGGTTCAGCTCAATGGGAAGTAACTGAGGCTTGTGGCAACATCCTAAGTTCCTCTGGTAGATGCCGTAGTCATCCTAGTGTCACTTTGGGGCCAAAGCCTTTCTCTTCTGCAGTGCCTGCGAAGGACCGAGGGCATAAATCTTCCAGTGGCTGTGAACTTCCCTTGGAAGCTACCTCTAAAAGAGGACCAGTTGTATCGAGGGCTGAGCTTCCATTCTGCTTTACAGTAACTGGTCTAACCATTGAAAGCCAAGTAGTGAGAGCTAGAAGTCTGACGGGATCAGTGATCCCTACTATGGTGAAGGAGAGGAAGTCAACTTCTAGTAAGAAATACCATTGTACGGGGAAAGCGTACATTTCTTGGTGTGAGTCGGTTGGCGTTCATCCTCGATCCTTTTCTGTGGCTCGGCTTCACTTTTCTTCAACGGGGCATTGAGCAGAAGTTGGCTTTGAGCACCATCAAGGGCCAGGTGTCTGCCTTCTTTCATCGACCCCTAGCCACTCACTCTTTAGTTTTTACCTTCATTCAAAGAGTCCGGCATGTGGCTCCACCAGTAAGCTCTTTTGCCGCAATGGGATTTAAACTTGGTGCTATCGGTTCTCCAGAAACCTCAGTTGAAGCAAAAGAGACAATGGGATTTTTGTACTCATCGTAAAATACATTTCTCTTGAGTTCGACGGACACAGCGCCCACCCCTCTATGGAGTTTTTAATACATCTATTTACTGCATGCTACTAAACTGAATACCTAGAGCAGGGAGGGAGTGTCTTGCCTACAGTCAAGCATGGTGATGGGAGTGTCATGGTCTGGGGCTGCATGAGTGCTGCTGGCACTGGGGAGCTACAGCTCATTGAGGGAACCATGAACTCATTTTTGTTGCCAACCATTTAGACATTAATGGCTGTGTGTTATTTTGAGGGGACAGCAAATTTACACTGTTATACAAGCTTTAAATTAACTACTTTACATTGTAGCAAAGTGTCATTTCTTCAGTGTTGTCACATAAAAAGATATAACTAAATATTTACAAAAATGAGGGGTGTACTCACTTTTGTGCGATACTGTGTGTATGCATGCATATGTGTGTGTGTGTGTATATGTATATATGTATATATGTATATATGTATATGTATATATATATATATATATATATATATATATATATATATATATATATATATATATAAAATGTGTGTAATATATATATATATATATATATATATAAAATGTGTGTAATATATATATATATATATATATATATAAAATGTGTGTAATATATATATATATATATATATATATATATATATATATATATATATATATATATATATAATACATACACACTCCTAAAAGTGAGTACACACCTCACAGGTTTGTGAATATTTTCTTATATCTTTTCATGTCACAACACTGAAGAAATGACATTTTGCTGTAGTGTAAAGTAGTGTACAGCTTGTATAACAGTGTAAATTTGCTGTCCTCTCAAAATAACTCAACACAGCCATTAATGTCTAAACCGCTGGCAACAAAAGTGAGTTCATGGTTCCCTCAATGAACTGTAGCTCCCCAGTGCCAGCAGCACTCATGCAGCCCCAGACCATGATACTCCCATCGCCATGCTTGACTGTAAGCAAGACACTCACTCCCTGCTCTAGGTATTCAGTTTAGTAGCAAGCAGTAAATAGACATATCAAAAACTCCATAGAGGGGTGGGCGCTGTGTCTGTCGAACTCAGAGAAATGTATTTTACGGTGAGTACAAAAATCCCATTTTCTTTCACTTCAACTGAGGTTGAAAGTGAAAGAGTGTGAAAATGTCCAAATTGGGCCCAAAGTGTCAATATTGTGTGTGGCCACCATTATTTTCCAGCACTGCCTTAACCCTCTTGGGCATGGAGTTCACAGGTTGCCACTGGAGTCCTCTTCCACTCCTCCATGACGACATCACAGAGCTGGTGGTTGTTAGAGACCTTGCACTCCTCCACCTTCCATTTGAGTATGCCCCACAGATGCTCAATAGGGTTTAGTTCTGGAGACATGCTTGGCCAGTGCATCACTTTTACCCTCAGATTTTTTAGCAAGGCAGTGGTCGTCTTGGAGGTGTGTTTGGGGTTGTTATCATGCTGGATTACTGCCCTGCGGCCCAGTCTCCAAAGGGAGGGGGATCATGCTCTACTTTAGTATGTCACAGTACATGTTGGCATTCATGGTGCCCTCAATGATCTGTAGCTCCCCAGTTCCGGCAGCACTCATGCAGTCTGAGACCATGACACTCCCACCACCATGCTTGACTGTAGCAAGAAACACTTGTCTTTGTACTCCTCACCTGGTTGCCGCCAGACACACTTGATACCATCTGAACAAAATAAGTTTATCTTGGTCTCATCAGACCACAGGACACGGTTCCAGTAATCCTAATCCTTTTAGTCTGCTTGTGTTCAGCAAACTTTCCGGGCTTTCTTGTGCATCATCTTTAGAAGAGGCTTCCTTCTGGGATGACAGCCATGCAGACCAATTTGATGCAGTGTGCGGCGTGTGGTCTGAGCACTGACATGCTAACTTGCCACCAGTTGCCCCACCCAACCCCTACCCTGCCCCACCCCTAATTCCGCCCCTAAACATGCCCTCATAAATTATCTTGAAAATGACACTTAAATGTTTTATGCAGAATTAAGTTATAAAAGTAAATATTAACGACTTTATCCATGCTCATGAATGCAGCATCACCTTGTCCACCATGCAGGGGAACAGAGGAGAGGAAAACTCCATGCCAGTTGGATGATCAAAGCGCCAAAGAACATCACTCATTTAATTTCAATAGCAGTGTGTTTCCGCTGCTCGGTGTCACTTACAGCCCCACCCCCAGTCACTCGTCCCGGGCTGTCTAGCAAAGTCTTGGGACCAGGGGGCGGGGCTGTGTGTGACAAGAAGTGTGGGAAACACTCTGCTATTGAAATGGAAGCCGCGAGTGATGTTCCTCACGCCCTGATGATCCGGCCGCCTGCTCTCCCCTCTTCCCCTCCATGAGCGCTGGGAGAAGGACTCCCATACAACTCGCCTGCCGGGCGGTGCCCCCCCCCCCCAAATGCAAGCAGTAGAATTTTGGAGGGATATATAAATTCATGATCGGAAGCACATATCCAACATTCCCAGAATACTGGAGTTTTTTGACAGAGCACATATTCATACATGTTTTAAGTTCTTGCAAGAGTAATGTAGGCTTCTTCCCACTTCTAGTAGAGGTTTGTTTAGCTGCTATAAAAAAGGAAGGTGGCAAGCTTTTGCCAGGGGTAGGGGGTGTAGAAGAGCTATTCTAGGGTTTAGAATATCTAGAAAGATAGTGAACTCTGAAGTAGTTTTTAAGTCTCATTTGCTGACATTGGCTGCCTCAGTGGCAGCCTAATGGAATAGTAGCAAAAAAAAGCCAATGCTAAATGAAATGCCTCTAAAATCTCACTTAGTTTTGACAGAAGGCACAAAGGTGAATATGAAGTTAGTTGGGCCAAGTTCATGGTGTTGAAGCTTTTGGCAATTGGCCTAAATGTTGTTTTTTCTTTTTTTTTCTTTTTTTTTCATGTAAGCCAAACTCTGCTCATCATCCTACATAATCACACTATCCCCTTTGGGAAGCGTGGTGGGGATGCTTCCTTGCAGCAGGCTCCCAGAAGGTTAATGAGTAAAGGGTAGAATAAATGGAGCAAATTACTAGTAGAAATCCTGATGCAATCTGCTACAAGCCTGAGGTTTGGGACAAAAAACAATTCTCTTTCAGCTTGACAGTGCATATAGCCTAAAGGCATATAGCCTAAAGTAAAAACAATGTTAAAAACAAGACTTGATAGTGTCCAGGGTCGGGGTCTATATTTTGGTTCAGCGAAAAATGTATGGTTGGATCTCAAAAAGGCTGTTCTTATAAACATTCTCATTGACTTGACAGAGCTGAACCATTTCCAGATGTGCAAGGCCTGTCTTATGCAATCAGTTATTTTGTGTTTTTTATTTTTATTTTTATTGTAAGTCATTTAAATCGCATATATTTGTTTTTACTTTAAAGATTCTATTTATATTGATCAGGGATAAATAATATCCACAGATTTTCAATCACAAAATATGAATGCTCTTTATTGACACTGTACGTACAATATGTATAATATACTCAAGTTTCAAAATTAATGAAAGATATGTTGAAGGCTGGCAAAATGAAAGTATAGTATAAAGTATAGCTATACTGCTTTTTGACATTTTTTATTTTTAATTATGCCAGAAGTATTGGCAGTTGGGGTATGGTTGCATTGAACAATATAGGTACTTTTTGTTCCTTGTATTTTATTAGCTGATTTTCTCAAACCTATTCCTAGTGTCATTTTTTTATTTATTTTAGGTTTTCTGGTGTTACTGAAGAAGATCTCGAAAACACACAAATAACTCTTCGAGATGTTCAAGCAGTTTTACTCTGCATGTTCAGCTGTGACACTATATTATTAGGTCATAGCTTGGAAAGTGACCTTTTTGCACTTAAGGTAATATATTATTTCTGTCATTCGGGGATTAAATAAATAGAAACTGGTTTAAATGTGAAAATATTTATAGACAGGGAGTTAAGAGATTGAAAACTCTGATAAATTGGAAGGTAGAGAAACCACTGGCATAACCTAGCATAGTTGACACCTGGGACCAATTATTTTATTTTATCATTTGTTCATAGGGGACATACATTCAGAGATGTAGGGTTATGCAGCTTCCTTCAGGAGATTGGTTGCCAGTGTCCAATCAGATAAATGTAAAAAGCAAAGGTACATCTATAGTTGAGGTGTAAAAAAAAAAATAACTCAATGGCAAATTGAATGCAAAAGCTAAGAGGAAAAATTACACTTACTGCCGTCACTGCAATAGCACTGACAGCTCTCTGAAAAACAATCAGTGAAACTCAGGAGAGCAGTGCTACCTGACAGCTCCCTGTGGTTGGTGGGGCTGTCAGTATGGGCTGGTGATGCAATGTGTATCCTTCAGGCTGTGCAGCAGTCCTGTGATAGAATTAGAAGGTAACGGAGCAGGAGAATGTGAAATGAGATCCTTCAGGGTAGCAGGGGTAATGTTTTGTAAACAAGAGGCAACTAATTTCAGAGACCAACCTCCTTTCTCAAGCCTAATCGGTGTTAAGGGAATCTGTGGTTTTAAATGTTCAGCAGCGGGAGCAAAGGAGAGGGGCTGGAAACTTTAACCACCTCAGCTCCAGAAGGTTTTACCCCCTTCATAACCAGGGCATATTTTGATATTCAGCACTGCGCTACTACGGTAACTGGTAATTGGGTGGTAATGCAACACTTTACACAAAATAATTTTTTTTTCATACAAATTGCTTTCTTTTGCTGCTATTCGATCACCACTGGCCTTCTTTTTTATTTTTTTATTTTTTTTTTGTGATATATAACCGAAAAAAAAAAAAAAACCCTATATTTTCTACTTTTTGTTATAACACGTATCCAATAAAAAATGCATCAGAAATTTAGGCCAAAATATATTCTGCTACATGTTTTTGTTAAAAAAAAAAAAAAAATCCCAATATGTGTATATTGGTTTCTGTAAAAGTATGTATGTGTGTGTATATATATATATATGTGTGTGTGTGTGTGTGTGTGTGTGTGTGTGTGTATATATATATATATATATATATATATATATATATATATATATATATATATACACACAGTCCATACAGTTTTTTTTTTTTTTTTTTTTTTTTTTCTTCATCAGATTAATTCAGTGTGACCATAGTAACACCGTACTATTCTTGAGGGAATGAGCAGAGTTGTTTTTTTTTTTTTTTCTTTCACTTTGCTGCTACAATGATCATTGTACAGCTATGTTTTGAATGGGTTACATGCATAACAGCTGTGATTACTAAGATATGTGATTGGCTACAGTTAATCACATGATACAGGGTGCTGTGATTGGCTGAGGTACAATGTGATCGCTGTGGTCCAAACACAGCTGGTTTGAACGAAATGCATTCATAGCTGCTTTGTTGACATTGTGATCATGTAAACACTTCAGTTGCAGGAATGGAGCAGGCTGTATGATGTACATGTATGTGATCCAGCCTGCCTGTGCCGGCCACTAGCAGTAACAGTACTGTGGGTGGTCGGCAAGTGGTTACTTTTTTTGCAAAATATTCAACTAGTAAGTAAAAAGGAGAAGATTTTATTATTATTATTATCATTATTTATTATATTTTTATTACTGGAAAAATGTAAAAAGTAAAGAAAATATCAAAAATGTACTTGGATGAGATATAGAGATACACACAACTAGAGGGTGTAATGAGGCTATTAGAATGAATAAATAAAAATTAAAAAACATTTATAAATTTTACTCTAAGGATGAAGAGGGAAATGCCTTTAAAAATCTTTTTTGAATAACTCCACTTCATCACAAAGTATGTCATCAACCATAAGACAAGTAAAGGACACCTTGAAGAGATGTTTTCCCCATTAATCCCCAAATTTTTAGGCAAGCCCGTATGTGGGCAAAAAATAGCACCTAGTTAGAGAGCTCAACAATACAAACTATGCTACATCATTCTTCAACGGCCTTAGATGCAAGGCCTGTGCTTTGATTATCCATGGAACTACCACATTTTTGAATAACCTTCGAAAAATGTACCCCATCAGACAATTATTTTCTCAACAGAGCACAAACATTACCTTGCTGTTTCCAAAACCCATATCGGTGCCGATACTAAGCATTTGCACAAGAACTTGTGATCTGGGCTGAAATCTCACTGTCAAAACTGTACCGCACATAGCTGGGCATTATGTGTAAAATAAAATTGCATCCAAGAGCAAAATGGGGATTGGTATTTGGTATTGGTGAGTACTTGAAAAATTATCAGTACTTGGTCTTAAAAAAAAAAAACTTGCATCTGTACATCCCTAATTTCCAGATATTTGCAGCCCCCCTCCCTCTACTCCCACTGCTGATCTTGTAAAAACCACAGTTTCCCTGCACACCTATTAAAGATTGAGAGAACACGTTGGCCTCCAAAACACTTTTCCTTGCAACCCCATTACCACCTCTACCCAGAAGGATCTCCGTCCATAATGCTGGCACAGAAAACTTTTTCCCTGCTCCACTGTGGTTTCATTTCACTATGGAACTGCTGTACAAACTGAAGAATACACATCGCATCACTTGCCCAAGTCACAGGGAGCTTACAGATAAAACTGCTTTCCTGGGATTCAGTGATTTATTTTTTTCAGAGATCTGTCTGTACTATTACAGTGACCAGAGTGTCATTTTTTTTTTCTCTCCTAGCTTTTGCAGTCAATTCTCATTTCTGTTGTTTGCATCTGAACTTTATATGTTCCTTTTTGCTTCTTACATTTACCAGGACTTATCCCGGTCCTTTTATATATGGCTGCAAAACGCGCTTCCCTGTACTACTGGGAGCAGGCTTACCCCCCACAGGTCCTGCACCTCCTTGGGAGTGTTCCTTCCTGGTGCTACCACAGTTATCCTCTGGGCATTGAGACACCTTAGCACAGTCAGTTGCACAAGCCACTCCCAAATGCGACCATTTTAGTGCCACAATACTTTTTGAATTCGGTCTCACACTCTATTTGGGCCAGCAAAACATTTGTGCTGTATCTTGCCTCCTGGAGAATGGGCGGTGTCATTTTTGGTGGTGAATGTCCACCTTCTCTTCTCCTTCAGAAGCTCTCCATATGTAGTAGTCTTTCCACAAGGCCTGAGACATTTCTTCCTTGCAGCTGCCTCAAGGTGACCTGGTCACAGATGGCATTAACCTGCTCAACAAGTGGTTCTTGAGTACCCTGCAGGGATTTCCTCACACGCTTACAGGAATCAAAAGTTCAAAATTGGCGCTTCGGTGGGCCACACTAGCTTCCACTAACAACATTGAAAGGGGCAGTAGCTCCTCCCTAAAACAGCAAGATACTGACAGCCTGAATCCCTGTCTCCTGCTAGAGTCCATCCCCCTCCATGGAATAACCTTCTTTTAGCGAGCCTTCCCCCTTTTTTTTTTTTGTGTCCAGAGAACAATTTTCCTCTGCTCTGTTGAAGTTCATGGAAAAGGTCTCGGCTATGATTGCAGTTTTCACAACACGGGCCACAAGCTTCTCCTCCTCCATTGGGTCAGTGTGTGCTTCTGCACAATCTATACGGGATGGGGAAGAGGGCATCATGGATGACATGGTACAAGAAGAGTCTGTGGAAAACACTTCTAAGCTCAGACACCATTTTGGTCTCGGACACAGTTCATGTGCTTCTAGGGCCTCAGAGTACACTGCATCTAAGGCTATGAGCATTGATTCCCGTAAAAGTCCCCTGTCAGTTAAAGCTTTCTTTTTATACTTAGTTATTCTGTCAGAATTGTACAAGGATTGACCTACTCCTGATAGGGCTTTTTACCATTTCCAAGTGCTTTGCTCAACAGTATAGTGGTCTGTTCCTAGGCATTCAACTGCCCTTGGAACAAATGCCTAACGACTCTTTCAAAGCCCTTCATTGCCTTGAAGGTCCCTGCCCTAAAGTCTCTTATTGCAGCTGCATTCATCTGTCAGATGTTGTGTCTGGGCTGCACAGATCAGTTGTGATCAAAGTTCTATCCTCTCAGATCTCACTGGAGCTCATGCCAACAGCCCAACTGTACTGTGTGGGGGAGCTTCTGGACCTTGTGCCTGATTTAAAAATGTTTTGCATGCTTCAACACTTCTCTGGATTTATCAAGGAATTATCAGCGGCAAAAAACATGTTTCTCCTGAACCAAATCCAAAATCCAAATAAGGCTAGGCCATTTACTGATAGCATAGCTTAGTTCCCTCTCCAGGCTAAAGAGAAGAAAAATATAAGTCCTCCATCAGCTCTACATAGCATGGAGAGGATTCTTCCATCCACTCTACATAGGGGAGGGGTCAATCTTCCACTGTGTACTGTGCCAGCGGAGCCAGCTGTCAGAACAGCAGTTACATCTGACAGAATGCAGCCACATTGTAGGTGACATTTTTCTGGCCATTTCCTTCAGTTTTTCAGTGAAGGGATGTGAGACAGGAGGCAGCCAACAAGGTCCCACTCAGCACATTTTGGCCATTTACTCAGGAATAGGTTAACATTTGTACAGTGTACAGCCAGCTACTTTAGAGTCTATAAAGGGCTCCTTCATTTCTCTCAGGCCTCCAGGTCCAGGATTGAGCTTGTACACCCACTACACCATCAGGCTTGTAACCGTAAGGTCTGTAAGCCCCCAGGAAATGCCTTAAAATGAAGGAGCAGAGCAGTTTTTTACTGGCCTTCATGGCCTTGACATCCTAGAACATTTCAGTCTCCTGAGCGGGGTCTATGAGTTTATCCCTCCACCCTCCTCGCTTCAGGCTGTCCCACCGCCTTACAGTTCCATGAAAGCAAGCGGACCTCCAAATCCAAAAGGTTCACTGTTTCAAAAGCCAACTGGAGCATGCATCCCTTTCTGGTTTTAAAGGTCCTCAATTCTGCGGGTGCACGTAGGTCTGCGAGTACCTGTGTATTGTCTTGTTGAGTATTAGTGTTAGGAAGCTAGTTGTTGGGTAATTTGGACAGGGTATACTCCCAATATTCATTAAATGAATAGGTATGATGCCAGGTGGGTGTGGAGAGGCGACTCGTACATCTTACCGGATGTATGCTTTCCTTGATCATCCGATCGAGGGTCAATACTGCTGTGCAAAATGTAAGCACATTGTTTCCCTGGAAGCCCAGATTCTGAATCTGGGGAAGCAACTGTCAGCACTGAGAAGTCCCTCCATACTAAAGGAGAGCCAGGAAAGTACACGGCAGGGGCCAGCACAGAGGCGGGTGGAGACAGAGGTGCAGGCACTAGGAAAGAGTTGATGGGTGACAGGAAGGGTAGACAGGGGAGTGCCAGAGTGGCAGATCCAGGGCTAGAGCATCTCAATAAGTACGCTCCATTGAGTGACATTGGTGAAACCAGTCAGGGACCAGCACTTCTGAAGCTGAGCGACTCTCCTAGCTGCCAGGGGAAGAACTCCTCCAGTAAGAGTGTGGGGGGGGGGGGGTAAAGGAAAGACCTATTCTGGTGGTAGGGGACTCAATTCTTAGGACAGAGGCCAATCTGTAATAAAGACCTGAAGCACCGAACTGTATGTTGTCTACCGGGCACTCGGGTTCAGCACATCACAGATCTTGTGGACAGATTACTGGGAGGGGCTGGGGAAGACCCAGCTGTGATGGTGCATGTTGGCACCAATGACAAAGTCAGAGGCAGATGGAGTGTCCTAAAGAACGATTTTAGGGACTTGGGTGCTAAATTGATGAAAAGGACCTCCAAGGTAGCATTCTCAGGAATACTACTGCTACATCGAGCCACACCAGAAAGTCAGAAGGAGATTAGGGAAGTAAACAAGTGGCTGAAGAGCTGGTATTGTAGGAGGGATTTTGGTTCCTGTAGGACTGGCATTCTTAGTTGACTTCTAAGTTGATAACCAGTACTATAGAAGGGATGGACTGCACCTAAATGAGGAGGGTAAAGATCAGCTGGGAATGAAGATGGCCAAAAAGTTAGAGGGGTTTTTAAACTAGGCGAAGGGGGGAGGGTCCAGAGGTAGAGAGAGCACGGAACATATTCCAGAGGGTAGTATTGGAGGCATTAGTGATGGGTTGACCAAAGCACATAAACCCAAAGTAAATATAGTAGCAAGTCCTAGTTGCAACCTCGGAACACAATAAGAGGATAACATGCGACCGGTCTAAACTGTGTGGCATGATCACCAATCCCAGGAGCCTGGCGGACAAGATGGGTGAACTAGAGATACTGTTGTATAAGGAGGATTTGGATTTTGTGGGAATTTCAGAGACCTGGTTCAACAGCTCTCATGATTGGCTGGCAACCATTCAAGAGTATACCCTTTTTCGCAAGGATAGAGAAGGTAAAAAAAAGGGGAAGGGCTATGCCTATAGAGCAAGAATAATGTATAAGTAAATGTGAGCGATGACATCATTAAGGGAGCTAGGGAGGAGGTGGAATGCTTGTGGGTAGAGCTCCAAAGGGATGACGCTAAGGGGAAAATAATACTGGGAGTATGCTATAGGCCCCCTAACCTGAGGGAGGAAGGGGAGACAGATCTATCACAAATTGGATTAGCAGCAAGGATGGGAAGTGTTATCATAATGGGGGATTTTAATTATCCCGACATAGACTGGAAGGAGGGAACCATGCATTCATCTAAGGCTCGCCGGTTCCTAAATGTCTTGCAGGAGAATTTTATGGGTCATATGGTAGACACAACAACTAGAAATAAAGCGTTATGGATTCTACTGATTACCAACAATACAGGCCTGATCACGGATGTGATATACGGGACAATTTAGTTAACAGCGATCACAGGTCAATTGGCTTCAGTATAAAGCGCACAAATGGGAAACATAAGTGGAATACAAAGATACTGAATTTCAAAAGCGCCAACTTCCCTAAACTATGAACCTTGCTAGAAGGCATGAATTGGGATAAAATCTTAGGAACAAAGAACACAGATGAGAGATGGGTTTGCTTTAAGAGCATATTAATAGGGGCGTTAGCCAATGCATCCCATTGGGTAATAAATTTAAAAGAGCGAACAAAAGTCCTAGATGGCTTAACTCCAATGTAAAAATGCATATAAAAGCAAAGAATGCCTTCAAAAAATATAAGGTTGAGGGATGTACAGAATCGGTAGGCAGAAGCATGGTCGAATAACAGTCCAGGGTCAGTTCCAGATCAGGCAGCAGTATGTACAGAATCGACAGGCATAAGCCTGGTCGAATAACAAGCCGGGGTCAGTTGCAGAGCAGTCAGTGGCATAAGGGGTATGAAGGCAGGAACTTAGGATTACGTTTACCATACTTCACTAATAATTTATTGAAGTATGGTAACCGCGAAAACAGTCACCTATGCAGAGGCCTGGTTGGGAAGGACATTGTGCATAATATGTGTCTCTTCTAACTCCTGCTCTGGTACACACCTTACATCTTTTTTGACGTCTTTGGCCTTTTGGTTTGGGAGGGATTTTATCAGGAAAGTGGTGCCCGGAGAGTCGACTAATAGCATCTGATCGAATATTTTCTGGTGGGCCGATCGGGAAAACAAGGGCAGTGAAAACTTCCTCCTGGTAGCCAAAGAAACGTTTGGAGTTTTGGGTGGAGTTGCGGTAAATGACATATGAATTGTATATGGCCAATTGAAAAAAATTGCTACTTTTTTATACCAATGGTATTTCCGTCTTGTGGCAAGGTATTGTTCCATCATTTGGTCATGGAAGTCGACTCCCCCCATGAACAAATTATATTCATAAATGCATTTTTTTTTTTATGGGGCCATTCCTTCTGTGGATAGAAGACAACATGTATACATCCCTTCTTTCCCTCCACTTCACTGCCAGAATCTCCTGGTTTCACAGACTTGCCATTTCTCCTTTTCTCAACTTCTTATTGACAAGACTTTGAGGAAAGCCCTTCCGATTCTTTTTTTACAGTGCCACATGCTGGTGATTTCTTCCGGTGAAGGTCGTGGAACAGGGTCAGAGATGTGTAGAAGTTGTCTACATACAGGTGGTTGCCTTTATCCAGTAGAGGGGGGGTATATGAGGTCCCAAACAACTTTCCCGCTGGATCCCAAGTAGTCTGGACAATTAGGGGCTGCAGCTGGGTGTCCTTCCCTTCGTACACTATGAAGGAATATGTGTACCCTGTGACTCGGTCACATAATTTGTACACCTTCACCCCATAGCCGGCCCTTTTTCTGGGGATAAATTGCTTAATTTTAAGCCTGCCACTAAATTTAATAAGGGACTCATCCACACATGTGTTGGTCTGGGGTAAACAATTGGGGGAATGTTTCTGAAAAATAATTACATTTTTGGCGAATTTTGTAAAGCCTGTCGTAATTTGGGTCATTTCAGGGAGGGCACTGTGTATTGTCACTGAAATGTAGGAACCTCGTGATCATCACATACCTGGTTCTGGGCATTACCGCGGAAAAGAGCAGCGTGTGGTGGAGGGGGTGGGTTGACCAATAGGTACGCAATTGATTTTTTTTTTTGAGGCCTAAAAAAACCTTGAACTCCTCCACTGTTGGGTCTCTCCATTCGTAGGGACAGGCTTAATAGGATGTTGGATTTTGCTAAATAAATTGTTGTGCATACAGGTTGCACTGGGCTATAATTGACGCCAACATGTCCTTCGTAAAAATTAAATGAAAAAAATGTATTGGGGTAAAATTCTCCGTGTCCACCTGGACTCCGGGCTGTGCAGTGAAAGGGGGAACATTGGCCTCTCCTGAATTAGGAGGAAGCACAAGGGGTTCTGAAGGGCATAGGGAAGGCTGGCATGGGTCCTAACCCTTTGGGGCTGAGGTGACACCCCACTGGTACTTTGCCTTTCTTGCAGAGGCACTGCGGCGCTGGTGGATGCCTCTGCCTCCTCACTAGAACGCCTTTGTTTGGTGTGCTGGATATATTCCTCCTCTGAGTCACTCAGTGTTTCACTACTGAGGACTGGCTCATAATTTTGTCAGATTCAGAATCCAAATTTGAAAGGGAATCTGAAAAAGAGAGCTCCCCGTTGCTCTCTTCCGCAGTGGAAAGAATTTGGTATGCCTCCTCGGTGGAAAAGCATCTTTCAGACATGGTTGGTTGCTGGTGGTGATGAGACTACACAGGTGTGTGCTAAGCCTGCACTGATGTACACTGATGAGGCGGCACAGATGTGCACTGATTGCACTAATGAGGTGGCACAGGTGGGCACTGATGAGGTGGCACAGATGGGTACTGATTTACTGCACAGATGTGCACTGATTGCACTAATGAGGTGGCACAGATGGGCGCTGTTGAGGTGGCACAGATGGGCACCGATTGGTACAGTTGGGCACCGATTGGCACTGATGGTGCAATGACGGGGCACTGATGGCACTAGGGGCACTGATTGGGCACTGTTTTGGCACACTTGTGTTTAGCAGCAGCTTCAAGCAGACAATGAGAAATGATCTCATATGTTTACATTTGAGATCATCTCTCATTGGAGGCAGCAATCGCACTGTAAACGGTCTCTGTGATTGGGGACCAGGGGACACGGCCAACACAGATTTTCCCCCGATGCGTGCTCGTGGAGCCAGGAAAGGGGACGACGTGAAGAGAGGTGTCCCGGCAATGTAGATCAGCGCTATAGCCATCATTTCGGCTATAGAGCGGATCTCAGGAGGTTAAACCTCTTTTCTTCTAATTTTAACTTGAGTGGCCACGAGTCTTGTTAAACTCCCTTTTGCAGAAAAGTTTTATCTCTACTGTGGGGTCACCAGTATGGTATTTGTATATTGAAATCATATCCCCTCTCAAGCTTCTCTTCTCCAGAGAGAATAAGGTCAATTCTCGCAACCTTTCCTCATAACTAATATTCTCCAGACTCTCTTTATTAGCTTGCCCTTCTTTGTACTAACTCCATTTCTAGTACATCCTTCGTGAGGACTGGTGCCCAGAACTGGACAACATACTCCAGGTGCGGCCGGACCAGTCTTGTAGAGGGGGAGAATTATTTTTTTATCGCTGGAGTTGATCCCGTTTTTAATGCATGCCAATATTCTGTTTGCGTGCCATTACTGTTTGCGTGCCATTACTTTTTTTTTTTTGTACTAATTTCTCTGTATTAAATTTTTAAACACAAATTTACAGTAGCTTTCACAATTCACAAAGACAGTCATCTCATGCATATATAATAAAGGCAAAGCCATATACAACACTCAAGTTACCACAGGCTTGCCTACATAAATATCCCCCAACCCCCCACCCAACCCACCCCCCACTTCGAACACACGCTGCTAGCCCCAGCCACCTCAATCATGGTTGGCTGGTTGGAAGATGATGGACGCCATCGGGGTCAAGAGAAAGGGAGAGGGGGGGTGCACCTAGAGGGCAGTCCACCGAGGGGGGTGCAAAAGAAAAAGGCCCCCCTACCCCCCCGACCACAAACCAGACTGACGGATACTAAATCTATCCCTCAACAACCCCACTCAGGGGGTAACCCATATCACTCAACGAGGGGTTCCATAACGCCCTAAATTTCTTTAAGTTATTTTGTTTTATAAACATCACTCGTTCACACCAAATTGTGGAGTTAATTGCGTTTGCCCATGATTCTAGTACAGGGGGGTTTTTAGCTTGCCAGTTTATTGCTATTAGCCGCCTAGCCTGGTACAGGCACCTTAATATAGAAGTCCTTGTTAGGGAGGGAATTCTACCCTCCTCTAGAATCCCCAGTAAGCAGATCTTGGCTTCTGGTTTCAAAGTAGTCTTAAAGATCCTGTTTATTCTGTGTACAATTTCTATCCAGTACCTGTACAGTTTTGGGCATTTCCACACCATATGGAGAAGATCACCTGGTGCCCCACATCTGGGGCAATCATCCCTGGGTTTCCTACCCATTTTACACATCTTTTGGGGGGTATAGTATGCCCTATGAATAAGAAACAAGTGAGACATTCGCTGTGATGGAGATATAGATATCAGACTCCCCTGTTCAAGTGTCTCATCCCATTGCTCCTGAGTTATCGGCCCTACATCCCCCACCCATCCCCGCCTGCTCTTATCGGGTCCCTCCCCCTTCAAAATTTTGTCCCTAAGTTTTATATATAACCTAGAGATCTGGCTTTTTACTTGCCTTCAGTCAATAAGTCCCTGGAGCAAGGGAGTTTCAGTCCTTTCAATAACTAGTGACCCGTACTGTGCTTGAATTCCATGCCTCAATTGCAGATATTTATAAAACGTCTTATTGGAAATACTAAATTCCTGCCTAAGATCTTCAAAGGATTTCATAAGATTCCCTTCATATAATTGCACTAGCCTACTAATCCCCTGCCTCTCCCATTCCAAAGATCTATCTATACTATTTAGTTCAGCCAGGTTTCCATTATACCATAAAGGGGTATAATCGGTCACTCCCACATATCCCATGAATTGCTTTACTGTCTGCCACACCTTCCTCGCTAGTACATTAGTAGGGCATCTATGGGCAAACGAATTGGCTTCCAAAACTTCAACCAATGATTTATGAGGTGCATTGTCAATCATCAGTTTGTGGTTTGGGCACCCTCCGCTTTGGAGCCCAGCCCCAACTAAATGCTGGAGTTGGGCTGACAAAAAATATGATCTCGGGTGTGGTATCGCCACTCCTCCTCTCCTGACGGGGAGCTGCATTGTCTGTAGCCTGGTCTGAGCTCTTGCCCCTTGTTCCAAATTAGATCACGAAATAGCGATTCCAATTTCTTTAACCACTTCTGATTGATCCAAATTGGAAAGTTGTGCAAGATATATAAAATTTGTGACTGCCAGATCATTTTAATTAAATTGCAGCGCCCCGCCACGGAGAGGGAGGCAACACCAGTTGTTAACCTTCTGTTTCAGTTTCATCAATAATGGTACTAAATTCTCCTTAACATACTGATTTACTTCTCCAGTGATCCAGACACCCAGGTACTTCAGCTTAGACACCACCTCTAGACACATAATTATAGGCGGTAATAAATCCCCGGGTCTGGTCAACGGCAGGAGGGCTGATTTGTTCCAGTTGATTACCAGGCCCGATTGTTGCCCAAACTCCCCCATCATCTGCACTACATTATTCAAGGTAGAGTTCATGTCCCCAATAAAGAACAGAACATCATCCGCAAACAAGGCAATTTTGTCTTCCCCCAATCCACCACGGAATCCCTGGATGTCCGGACATGATCTCGTCAGGACAGCCAGGGGTTCCATAGACAGTACGAACAAGATGGAGACAGCGGGCATCCCTGCCTCGTCCCCCTTTTCAACTGGAACGCTTCAGAGAATACAGTTCCCATTTTAATTTTTGCCCTAGGTCTATTATACAGTAATTTTACCCATCGAATGAATAAAGGGCCGAAGCCAAAACGCTCCAACACTCCCCATAAATAACCCCATTCCAGGCTGTCAAAGGCCTTAGTGGCATCTAGAGCTAATATAGCTCCAGGTCCATCATTGTCCCTGGGTGTTTGTATATTAAGAAAAACTCTCCTGATATTGGTGCTGGTTGTCCTGCCCGGGATAAACCCAGACTGGTCTGGGTGTATTAGTTTATGGATACAATTATTTAGACGGGTCGCTAGGGCCTTAGCTAGTATTTTAACATCGGAGCATAACAAAGATATTGCCCGATATGATGAAACTTCCTGATGGTCCTTCCCCTCAAGTATTAAAGTGATATTGGCCTCCAGCATGGAGACGGGAAGTTCACCCACTTCCAGTGCATGGTTTAGCGTTTCCAGGAGTTCCGGCAGCAGCACTTCGCCATAACGTTTGTAAATTTCTATTGGTAGCCCATCTGGGCCTGGGGATTTATAGTTGGGCATTTCAACCACTGCGTTTTTTAACTCTTCTAGCATAAGTGGTAATTCAAGGCTCATTTTATCATATTCTGATAGAGTTGGGATTGCTGTTTGATCGCAGAAGGGCTGGAGACAAGGTCACCATTCAGCGTTTTAATCGCTTGTATCGCTGTAGAGGAACTATTAGTTTGGACCAAAAGGGAGAGGGCACGACCCACCCTCTCCCCTTCGCCAAAATAATGTTGGCGTTGGAATATACGTCTATTCTCTGCCTTCTTCAAGAGTGCCATTTTATATACTTGTTGGCTATCCAACCATACCTTCTGCCTATCTAACGATGGATCCTCTATATACGCTTTCTCCGCCTGAGTGACATAATTTCTTATTACACTCTCCTTTTCTCGGGTTTCCCTCTTGATTGTCGCAATTTGCTGTATTAGTATATCTCTAATATAGGCTTTTAAGGAATCCCAAACTATTTCAGATGCCACTGAGCCCCTATTGATTTGGAGGAATTCCCTAATCTTGTCCACCGGGTAACTAGATCTACCAATCAATTCCAGCCAGCCAGGGTTTACCCTCTACTCCCCAGGGCCCATTCTATCTCCCATGCTCACAGTAATAGACGGGGTAATGATCTGAAATCCCCCTTACACCATACTCTATATCCTGTACCAGCCCCGATGCCTCCTTGTTCCCAAGGACCATATCTATTCTTGATGGAGTGTGATGAGTATTAGAGAGGCAGGAATACTGCTTCTCCTGGGGATGTCGCATTCGCCAAAGGTCACTCAGTCCTATTTCTGATAAGAATCCCTGCAATTGACCTATTCTATTCTCATCCGGACAAGGAACTCCTATCTAGTGTTTCAATAAAATCCCCTAGTAGTACCCACAGGACACCTAGTTTATCCAGGCTGAACGCAAATAATTTATACATAACCTCCAGCTTAAAAGGAGGAGGTATGTAAATATTGGCTAGGATATAATGTCGCCTGCCAATCAAGCAATACAGGAAGACAAACCTCCCCTCCTTACTAAGACACTCACTTCCCTAGAGTACGAAGAATGGAAGGAATGGTAATATGCCTGAAATTTCCGATTATTTAGCTGCAAAACTGTGTTTGGAGTTAGGTGCGTCTCCTGTAAAAAAAAAAAAAAAAAAAAAAAGCAAGCCAGGTCCCCTTCCCTCTGTTTCTAGCATGACCGCCGCTCTCTTGTTTGGGTCTCCCAAACCCCTCACGTTTCATGAGATAATGCTCACTCTACTCATTGACGTCAATAATTGCTAGACCAAGAATAATAAACGGCGGGAGGGAGATGGCAGCCCCCCTTCCCCCGGAGACACCCCCCCCGCATCCACTACTCCCCCAATACATACAGCGCGTGTTCAAAGACCCACCCGTCCCTGCCCATCAGAGCATCCCCTTGGGGTCTCTATTGTGGCCCACTTACTTCAAAACCCATCCAAGAGTGCCCGAGCTAACTACCCCCCCCCAGATGGTCCGACCTCCCCAAACTGAGAACAATACTATCAGAGGGGGAGAAAAGAAAGAGGAAAAAAAGAGGAGCGGGGGGGAGAGGCCCCAACCACACCCAATTTTTACATTCCTAAATAGTCGTAAGATGTCCACCTCTCCCACCCCCCCCCCCATTCTAGGTGCCTAAAAGTTATCAGCGACACAGCACTCCCCATCCATTTAATTACATGAATCTATACGTTCAATAGTTCTAATATATACCACTGTGGGGGGAAAAAAAAAGAAGGGGGGGGAGGCCCCAACAACACCCAGCTATTACATTCCTAAGAATCATAAACCATCATAAAATATCCACCTCTCCCACCCCCCCCCCCCCCCCCATTCTAAACACCTATCAGTGACACAACACTCCCCATCCATTTAGTTACATAAATCCATAAATTCAACAATTCTAATATATACCTCTGTGGAAAAAAAAGGGGGGGGGGAGAGGCCCCAACAACAGTTATTAGTGACACAGCGCTCCCCATCCATTTAATTACATATATTCATAAGTTCAACAATTCTAATAATATATACCACTGTGAGAAAAAAAAGGGGGGGGGGGAGGGGGGAAAGGCCCATCAATAATCAGTGACACAGTGCTCCCCATCCATTTAGTTACATAAATCCGTAAATTCAGCAATTCTAATAATGTATACCACTGTGGGAAGGGAAAAAAAAGGGGGGGCCACCCCCCCCTCATATAGACCAATTCTATAGACAGACCAATACTAAATAATTCTACATGGTTTTTTTGTGTTCCTCCAACCAGTTTGCGACCTCCAACGGGGAATTAAAAAACAAGGTTGAGTCCAAGGCAAACACTCGTATACGGGCAGGGTACAATAATGCATAGTCATCTTATGTTTTTGCAAAATGCGCTTGATGGGAATAAACTCAGCCCTCTGTTTCTGCAAGTCCAATGAAAAATCCGGATAAAATGATACTCTAGTCCCTTTATAAAAGATGTTTCCTAATTCTCTAGTTCTTCGCATCAGAATCATTCGATCATTGTAATTAACAAATTTCAATATCAATGGCCTACAGCGATCCTCTGATGATCGAGATCTAAAGGGGACTCTGTGGGCCCTTTCAATAGAAAATAGTGGGGAGAAGGGGACATCTCCCAATAACTCCTTAAACCAACTCTCCAAAAAAGTGATGGGGTTAGAGCCCTCACTTCCCTCTGGCAGGCCAATTAAACGCACGTTATTCCTGCGATTCCTATTGTCCATGTCATCCATTTTTGCTGCCTGTATAGCAATTTGTTTCTGGAGTCCAATTATTTTTTGCCGTAAAGGGGAGAGCTCGTCCTCCACCGTACTTAGTCTTCCCTCAAGTTCAATCGTTCTATCAAAAGTATTACTCAATAGTTGACTCATAGAATGCAATTCATTTTTAATATTACTTAATTGATTATCAAGACCAGAGATAAAGTCCTTGCATTCGTTAACTGCCTGCAGTATCTCTCGCAGCGTGGGTTCACCAGCCCTTGTCACAAGGGGTTGTGGCGGACCCTCAGAGCTATAGATCGTCTTACTCTCCCCCAAGGGTAGCCCACCCACCCCCCCCCTAAAGATGGGGTAGCAGGATCTGAAACCAAGTTGCCCGTGCTTCTGCTATCGCCAGTTATCCCCTGCGACTTTGTTTGCCCTTTTGGATTGTAATGTCCTTTCCTGCCAGGGGAGGTCGCATGGGCAAAATGCTCAAGTTTTGCTGCCGCAGAAGCTTGATTTAATTTTTCCTTGGCTGCACGTGTTTTTTGATTCCCCTCCCCATGTGGTGCATCCTCCACAGCTCTTTTACCAAGCATGGTAATATCCACGTGGTATAAACTAAATCAGCAAAGTAGTAATATTGCAGTGTACAACAGTATAGCAAAGCCATGCAACAGGACAGAAAACAGCAATTGATAGGGATAAGGATAGGGGCCGAGCAGTCCACTAGGGGAGAAGGAAGGGAGAGGGAGATGCAGCAGCCACTGCTTTATTGATTTATTTTGCTCAGTTCTTTACCTAACCCCTTCTCCAATCAATGCAGCAGCATAATCATGGGCATGTTATGTCCTTGAGCTAGAACTCCATCAAAGCAACCGTTAAGGGGGGGGAAGAAGGGGAGGGAGGAAAACGTCCCAAGGATGAAAAAATGCTAGGTCACTTTCCTGCTTTCAAGCGTTAACAATGACCATAGTCCAAAGTCCCCAACCTTCACCTCTCCCCCTCCTCACTCCCCCGATTACCACTGCCAGGGCTGATCGTTTAGGCTATACTCTGTCCAGTCGTTCCGCTGCTCCCAGCCGATATCGATCTCATGTCCAGCATGCCTCGTGGTTTAAGCCGTATCTTTCATAGTGGATAAGCTCGCCAGTTGACTAAAATGATCCCGCTCCACCAAACGCTGTGGAGGGTCTCGCGTCAGCTCGAATCAGCAGCGAGCCCTTTCCAGCTTGTCTTCGGGCTCCTTCGGGTACTCGTTCAAAATCTCGCGGTAACCCGAGTCAGGCAACGGGATCTCCCTCGGGTATTTTCGGTTACTTCCAACGGCTTCCACGAAGATAAGCGGTGACAGGCGCCACAATCGCCCCCAGGTCTGCGGGACTTGATGCAAAATGAGAGCAAGGAGGTCAAGCAGTAGAAAGAATGACCCCCACAGGCGGCACACATCCTCCCGATCAGAGGGGACGAGAGGAGTTAAAGGCAGAGAGCCCAGGCACTCTCATCTCGCTCTCACTCACACACCTCCATTCCGGCCACGCCCCCCCCCGGCATTGCGTGCCATTACTGAGCCTATCATCTACTAGGACCCCCAGGTCCTTTTCCATCCTAGATTTCCCCAGAGGTTCTCCCCCGAGTATATAGATTGCAGTCATATTTTTGCCATCCAAATGCATTATTTAAAAAAAAAAATTCTACATTGAACCTCATTTTCCATGTAGTTGCCCACCCCATTAATTTGTTCAAATCTTTTTGCAAGGTTTCCAAATCCTGCAGAGAAGTTATTGTCCTGCTTAGCTTGGTATCGTATGCAAATACAGAGATTGAACTGTTTACCCCATCCTCCAGGTGGAATTAAATGATTTGTCCCAGCACAGAACCCTGGGGGACCCCACTACCCACCTCTGACCATTCAGAGTACACCCCATTTATCACCACCCACTGAACTCGCCCTTGTAGCCAGTTTTCAATCCATGTACTCACCCTATGGTCCATGCCAACGGACCTTATTTTGTACAGTCAACTTTTATGGAGAACTGTGTCAAATGCTTTTGCAAAATCCAGATACACCACGTCTACAGGCCTTCCTTTAGCTGGCAACTCACCTCCTCATAGAAGGTTAGTAGATTGTTTTGGCAAGAACAATTATTCATGAATTCTGGCTGATTACTGCTAATGATCCTGTTCTCATTACTAAAATCTTGTATATAGTCCCTTATCGTCCTATTGATGTTAGGCTAACTGGTCTGTAATTCCCAGTGATGTATTTTGGGCCCTTTTTAAATATTGGTGCTACATTGGCTTTTCTCCAATCAGCTGGTACCATTCCAGTCAGTAGACTGTCAGTAAAAATTAGGAACAATGGTCTGACAATTACTTGACCAAGTTCCCTACGGGTGCTAGCCATCTGGTCCTGGTGATTTATTAATGTTAAGTTTCCCAAGTCTAATTTTAATTGTGTCCTCTGTTAACCATGGAGGTGCTTCCTGTGATGTCAGGAGGATGAACACTGCAATTTTGGTTACTGAAGCGCCCCCCCCCCCCCCCATCCCTTGTGAAGACTGAGGAGAATAATTAATTCAATACCCGTGCCATCTCCCCATCCTTTGTAACCAGCTGTCCTTCCTCATTCTTTATGGGGCAAATATGGTCTGTCCTCCCTTTTTTACTGTTTACATACTTAAAAATTTTCTTGGGATTTTTTTTTTGCTCTCCTCTGCTATGTGTCTTTCATGTTCTATCTTGGCCGTCCTTATAAGCACCCTTACATTTCTTGTTGCATTCTTTATAAAGTCTGTATGCTGATGATCCCTCAACCTTGTATTTTTTGAAGGGCTTCTCTTTATATATATATATATATATATATATATATATATATATATATATATATATATATAATATGCATTTTACATTGGAGTTAAGCCATCCAGGACTTTTGTTCACTCTTTTAAATTTATTACCCAATGGGATGCATTGGCTAATGCCCTTATTTAATATGCTCTTAAAGCAAACCCATCTCTCATCCGTGTTCTTTGTTCCTAAGATTTTATCCCAATTTATGCCTTCTAGTAAGAGTCATAGTTTAGGGAAGTTGGCTCTTTTGAAATTCAGTGTCTTTGTATTCCCCTTATGTTTCCTATTTGTGTAATTTATACGGAAGCCAATTGACCTGTGATCGCTGTTCTCTAAATTGCCCCGTATTTCCACATCCGTGATCAGGTCTGTATTGTTGGTAATCAGTAGATCCAGTAACACTTGATTTCTAGTTGGTGATAGATTGAATTATTTTTTGTTTGTAATGCTGGGAGTAGGTATTTTCACAATAATCCTTTGATGTCTTTGAGTTTGGCAGAAGGTCTGCCATTTTTTTTCACACTTGAAATTGGGATTTTGAATAAGGGACACTTGGTTGTGTATCACCTGAGTATTTGAATATTCACATATTCTTGTTTTGAGGGATTTTATATATACAGTATTTTACAAAAGTGAGTACAGCCCTCACATTTTTGTAAATATTTTTATTATATCTTTTCATGTGACAACACTGAAGAAATTACACTTTGCTACAATGTAAAGTAGTGAGTGCACATCTTGCATAATTGTAAATTTGCTGTCCCCTCAAACTAATGCAACACACAGCTATTAATTGGATCACCGTATTGAATGCAAAATCAGTCAGCGCAAAACAAAAACTTTCTGTTTAAAGTATAAGTAATGGAGCAGCTGAACACTAAAGGTAAATATAACAAAAACCTCAAAGAAACATCATAAACAGAGCAGTGCAGCGCTGAAACAAACCCCCCTATTAGTACTATATAAAGTCTCTCGAGATAAACAACAACATAAAAAGTTAAATTATACAAAGTGAATGAACAGTCTATGATGGTACTGATCGACAATCCTTCAGTGGATAGAATGCATACTGATATCCTTAATCACCAGAAAACAGGTGCTCCCACCACCAGACAGCCAAACCGCTCACCTTAAAGAATTGACCCCTGACTGAACAGATAGGTCAAATGGAGCATTCACCACTGCCAGTGGTCATATACCAGGATTCAGGTGGATCAAAAAGATGTAACTCAGCTCCTTGGATATCACAGCGTTGTTATCAATGATGGCTCAAACTCCCCATATGGACATTATAAAATAGAAAAATATATATATAGTGCAGACCGTATAGATATAAAAACTAATTTTATGGGGGGGGGGGGGCGTGGCCGGCCGGAACCGAGGACGGACGCTTTTTAGCAGAGCTCCGCCAGGCCTCTGATAATCTAACGCCATCCTCTGCTCCAGATTGCCCTAGGTGCCCACAAACTATCTTACCCTGATCCTCGGACGAATCCCCGCAAGCCTGGATACTTTTGGGAGCTTTAATCCGCTCGGGAACCGCAGGATTCAGCCCGTTTCGGCCGCTGGGGGCCGCCTCGCCGGATGCCATCTTGCGGCCTACTAGGCCTCCAGAATCCCCGGACTTTCCTACGGTGCTACCCGGCGGCGGATCCGGACGTCCCGGAACGAACATACCCAACCGCCGAGCCGCTGCACCGCTGCATGTAGGAACCTCCTGGGACCCTCAGCTCCGCACCCCTCCGGCCTGGTGAGTCCCCTGTGGGGATATTTGAACTTGAACTTTTTATTTGCCTGCTCCCCTCCAATTCTCTCCCCCTCTCCCCACCTCCTCAGAAGAATTCCCTGCTGGGACACCTCCACGGATTTCTAAGGACTGGGTCATTGTTACCCGTATCCCACTGCACCAGGCAAAAATCATCTCTGGCAGCACTCTCCGGGCAAGGCCCTGGCTTCGGCCTACATTGGAGCCTGGTGGCCATCTTGCTACACCCTGCTACACCTAGTCTTTCATAGCCCATATTGCCACAGCTCCACAGGGTGTAGGCCTTAATCCAAAATAATCCAGAGGCATGGCTAGCCCCTAATTGAGATGGCCGCCTGAGTCAGCAGCTCCATTCCATAGCGGGGAGACGAGCTACTCACAGCTACTGCACACCCCGAATAGGCATACCGCCTTGACTGGGAAACACATCCGGACTCCGGGGCATGTCGAAGAAGCGACAGAAACCCCCTGCGCCGCGCCGCCTCACTCATTACTACACGTCCGCCGCCATGCAGGAGGCCCAAGATGGTGCCGACTCAGGGAGCTCTCGCAGGTCTTCTCCCAGCCCTCAACGCTCCACCGGGCAACCGCGTCCTCTCCGCGCAGAAGAGGAAAGCTCCACTCTCCAAGGGGCCGAGATGGACACCCTGCCACCGCTACCTAGGCCGCAGGGTACACCTCACGCAGATAGAGGTAGGAGATTGGCCTCTTCCCCTGCACAATCCCCAGGTAAGGAACCTCATGCAAAGAAGCAGCTTTGGTCTGCAGTTGTAGCAGGTGGACAGAATGCAGACCAAACCCCCTCTCTTGCAGCAGTCCCAGTATCAGATAATCCAGTATCTGAAGCCACGCTAAAAACCATGCTGCTCACCCTCCAAAAGGATGTCCACAGAGAACTACAATTCTCTATGTCCCAGATACACGACAGAGTGGATTGTCTGGAAGAGAGAACAGACACCATAGAGGAGACGTTTCAAGACTACTCCAAAGCTCACAATGAGCTTTTGGATGCACATGACCATCACTCCGCAGAAATTCATCGTCTAAAGTTAAAAATGGCGGACTTGGAAGATCGTGCCAGGCGCAATAATATTAAATTCAGAGGGGTTCCGGAATCCGTCAAGCCACCGGACATTGTTCCATACCTACAGCAACTATTTACCACACTGGTGCCTCATTTGAGCAACACTGACATTTTAATTGACCGGGCCCACAGGATTTCGAAACCCGCTCACCTGCCTGATGACGTCCCCAGAGACATTCTAGCCCGAATCCATTTTTTTCATATTAGGGAGCAAATCCTTGCCACTACCAGATTGTCAAAGTCTCTACCTTCCCCCTACAACGATGTCAAGCTATTTACAGACCTCTCCCCAGCGACGATGGAACTTCGCAGAGCTTTCTCTCCAGTCACATCCATCCTGCAACAAAAAAAGATCGCCTACAGGTGGGGCTTCCCCACGAAACTTCTGGTGAACTATCAACAGCAAGTGATTCCCATCCTCAACCCCAAAGATGGTTACAAGAAATTAACCAACTGGGGCTTCCTCCCGCTGCCCCCGAGAGACGCCCGCCGCACTGGTGGAAAGACACAACCTCGCGAAGAGAACGCGAAACCTAGCTCCGCGGTACACCCCGGCCCGAACATGGATCTCTCCGTTATGGACGGACTGACCCTTGCAAGTATACGAACTTACCACTGTTTGCTTTAGTTTCTTTGAACTTGAACAACAACGTTATTGTTGGTGCACCCTTCCTCTTTACACCCCCCAGATTAGAGTGTGCTAGGCACACGAACAGATACCCGTACTCTTACGGTTTACCCCCTTAACACCCCTGATCTCTTGTTTTGTGTTCATCCGGTTTTTGTTTTCTTTTTTTTATTAGAGGTTTGCATACCTTGTTTTCACAGCACGCAATTGACACTTACTGTATTGCCTTTTCTTCATTTGTGTTTGCTACAGTAATCTTTCTGAACCTCCCTTTTCCATTGTCCTTCCTGTAGGTATGGCCCTCACAATCTCCACTATTAATGCCAAGGGCCTAAACTCCCCATTTAAACGCAGCCTCCTCTGGAGAGAGGCGTCTAATCTCCACTCTGACATCCTCTGTGTTCAAGAGACTCATTTCCCACAGACTGATCCCCCCAAATGTTCTAACAAACGCTACCCTCACACCTTCTTCGCGAATGCCTCACGGAAACAAAGGGGGGTGATGGTAGCTGTCAGTGCCTCGGTTGACTTTAAGCTACACCATTTCGAGAAGGATGCAGAGGGGAGATATATAATTCTATCGGCCACAGTCAATACCCGTCCTCTAACCATTGTCAATGTATATGCTCCTCATGTCGCACAGAAGAAATTCTTTACCACCCTCATGTCCAGACTAGCCCCTTACAGATCGTCACCATTAATTATGTGCGGAGACTTCAACGGTCTCTCTGACCCCGCACTGGACTCAACTTCCCACACCAAGCATAGACCCTCTGCCCTAGCAGCTATGCTTGCCCGCGAAGACCTTTATGACTCATGGAGGTGTATGCACGGCTCAGAAAGAGATTACACCTTCCCCCCCCCCCCCCCCCCCCCATCAGTCCTACTCCAGAATAGACCTGATTATCACAGATAAACACTTATTACAGTCAATATCTGATTCAAGTATAGGAATTATCTCGTGGTTCGACCACGCCCCTGTCACTATCAAACTAGCCCCGTTATCACAGTCACCCAGGCACACTCTCTGGAGATTAAACTCATGCCTCCTTAATGACCATAAACTTGCCTCCCAAATACACACAGAAATCCTCTATTTCCAATCTAATGACAATTCTGTTGATGACCACGCTGTCATCTGGAATGCCCATAAAGCCTGCCTACGCGGCCTTTTTATCAAGCTGGGAGCGCAGCAAAAAAAGGCTCGTGCGGCCACGACGGTCTCCATGCTCCAGCAAATTCGAACCTTGGAAGCCATAAACAAATTCTCCCCTTCGGACATGATCTCCGCTGACTTAAAAAAATCTTAGGTCTAAACTTAGTGAACACCTTCACATGAAATTTGAATACTATATAAAACGCCTTAAGCTACAATCATATTCCTCAGCGAACAAACCGACCGCATTTATGGCCAAACAGCTGAAACGACAACTGACTAACAAAAAAATCTCCTTTCTGACAACCTCCAATAAGACACGCATTACTAATCCCCTCGATATTGCCAACGAATTTAGCAGCTTCTCTCATGCTCTTTATAACCTCAAAAACTAATTTTATTGCCAAAAGACAGGTACTCGCATACAGAGCACTACAACTAGTGCTGGATTATAAGCATGGATAAACGAAGTTCACTTAAACCATCTCCTCACGGGAGGACCCTGGAATGTCACTGCAACCACCTTACTGCATTGTTTAAGTGAACTTCGTTCATCTGAGTTACATCTTTTTGATCCACCTGAATCCTGGTATATGACCACTGGCAGTGGTGAATGCTCCATTTGACCTATCTGTTCAGTCAGGGGTCAATTCTTTAAGGTGAGCGGTTTGGCTGTCTGGTGGTGGGAGCACCTGTTTTCTGGTGATTAAGGATATCGGTATGCATTCTATCCACTGAGAAGAATGAAGAATTGTCGATCAGTACCATCCTAGACTGTTCATTCACTTTGTATCATTTTCCTTTTTATGTTGTTTATCTCGAGAGACTTTATATACTACTAATAGGGGGGGTTTGTTTCAGCGCTGCACTGCTCTGTTTATGACACGGCTATTAATGAATAAACCGCTGGGCCCAATTGGCCATTTTCCCTCCCCAGTATCATGTGACTCATTAGTGTTACAGGTGTGATAAATTTGCTATTATCGCTCGCACTCTATCATACTGGTCACTGAAAGTTCAACATGGCACATCATGGCAAAGAATTCTGAGGATTTGAAAAAAATAATTGTTGCTCTACATAAAGATGGCCTTGGCCAGTGATGGCGAACCATGGCACCCCAGATGTTTCGGAACTACATTTCCCATGATGCTCTAGTACACTGCAGAGTGCATGAGCATCATTGGAAAAGTAGTTCCAAAACATCTGGGGTGCCAAGGTTCGCCATCACTGGCCTAGGCTATAAGAAGATTGCCAAGACCCTGAAACTGAGCTGCAGCATGGTGGCCTAGTCCATACAGCGGTTTAACAGGACAGGTTACACTCAAAACAGGCCTCGCCATGGTCGACCAAAGAAGTTGAGTGCACGTGCTCACCGTCATATCCTGAGATTTTCTTTGGGAAATAGACGTATGAGTGCTGCCAGCATTGTTGCAGAGGTTGAAGGGGTGGGGGGGTCAGCCTGTCAATGCTCAGACCATACGCCACACATTGCATCAAATTGGTCTGCATGGCTGTCGTCCCAGAAAGAAGCCTCTAATAAAGATGATGCACAAGAAAGCCCGCAAACAGTTTGTTGAAGATGAGCAGACTAAGGACATGGATTAAAAACAAATAGAAAAAGAGCTGTGCCAATACAAAGCTAAATAGCAACCGATACTATACAGTCCCTGACTCGTTAAATAAATAAAAGTCCATAGCGAGAAAAATGTATATATTGAAGAAAAAGCCGATCGCACCACAGTGATTCTACACTTTCTTATCACTACTGTGCCGCGTCACCGACAAATAGATGCGCTTACCAGACGGTAGAGCGTAAGGAGCGTTATGGTATCAAGCCAATCACAACCCCTCGCCTCCACCAGATTCCTTGCAAATCAGGGACAAACAATCCATGTGTTGAGGATCCTTATGATGCTCCACATTTCCATTTACACCCAATGCATATGCTTAGAATATGAAGAGAGAGAAGCTTCCCATAGTGTAAAAACGTCAATACTTGTTTAATTATTACGAAAATGCACTTACAAAAAAACAAAGCTAGATCGCATGAATAACAAGCCGGCCGGTCCTCCTCTCATGAGACAGAGGTCCGGCCGACGGAGCCATCTTGAATATGGGCAAAACATCTATACCCCATAGCATACTATGAGGGCAAGCCAAAAAGATCATCCTAACACTGATGTATTCTCCCTAATACTATTTGGCAAATATCAGTGGCTAAAATATAGTTTAGATGGGCCTGGGAAAAAAAAATATATTGTATAAAATTATATAAAATAACCCCTTACCTCAAAATGAACCTATATTTATCTATAGGGCAGCACAGTGGTGTAGTGGTTAGCACTCTCACCTAGCAGTAAGAAGGGTCGCTGGTTCAAATCCCAACCATGACACTACCTGCCTGGAGTTTGCATGTTCTCCCTGTGCCTGCGTGGGTTTCCTCCGGGTACTCCGGTTTCCTCCCACACTCCAAAGACATGCAGGTAGGTTAATTGGCTTCTGTCCAAAATTGACCCTAGTATAAGAATGGGGACCTTGGATTGTGGGCTTCTTGAGGGTAGGGACCGATGTGAGTGTGCAATGTACAGGGATAGGGACAATTGTAGACACTCACTCAGGTTGAACTGGATGGACTGGTGTCTTTATTCAACCTTGCTAACTATGAAACTATGAAACTATATCAATACTAATAATACTAATGATCCCTAAATCATTGTATTTATCTATATCAATCCCTGTGAACCTAAAAAAGTTGTGTTGATCCTATGACTTAATTGAACCTAAATCATATGAGTTCTAACATAATTGCCTAATGTGTATAAATTAATGAACAACAAAAATAAAAAAGTGTATGTTAATAATATCAACATCATATAAAGTGAAGTAATTCTCTAATTGAGAATATTTCTTAACACAATTTCGTATTCACCAAAAAAAATAATTTTATGCAAATGTATTATTCACTACCCATACATGTGAATACCATTGTGATGATGATAACCCAAATTAATACCAATCCATATATTTATACAAAAAAAAAAAACCTAGGACACACTTAACCCCTTGATAGCTCCCTATTGTTAACTCCTTCCCTTTCAGTGTCAATTATACAGTAATCAGTGCATTTTTATAGTACTGATCGCTGTATAAATGTCACTGGTCCCAAAAGTGTCTGATCCCGGCCGCTGCAAAGTTGCAGTCCCGCTATTCACCACCATTATTAGTAAAGAAAAAAATAATACAAATTCCATTAAATCTATCCCCTATTTTGTAGACGCTATAACTTTTGCACAAACCAATCAATATAGACTTATTGCGATTTTTTTTTTTTTTTTTTTCACCAAAAATATGTAAAAAAATGCAATTGTTACCTTTTTTGGGGATAAATAAAAGAAAATAATAATAAAAACACATATATATATATATATATATATATATATATATATATATATATATATATATATATATATATATATATATATATATAGTACACCCCTGAGTGAAAATGTCCAAATTGGGCCCAATTAGCCATGGTGTCATGTGACTTGTTAGTATTACAAGGTATCAGGCGTGCTTGGGAAGCAGGAGTGTTCAATTTGGTGTTCTCATTCTCTCATACTGGTCACTGGAAGTTCAACATGGCATCTCATGGCAAAGAACTCTCAGCAGATCTGAAAAAAAAGTTGCTCTACATAAAGATGGCCTAGGCTACAGGAAGCTTGCCAAGACCCTGAAACTGAGCTTCAACACGGTGGCCAAGACCATACAGCAGTTTAACAGGACAAGTTACACTCAGAACAGGCCTCGCGATGATCAAACAAAACAGTTCAGTGCTCAGCGTTATATCCAGAGGTAGTCTTTGGGAAATAGACGTGAGTGCTGCTAGCATTGCTGCAGAGGCTGAAGGGGTGCTGGGTAAGCCTGTCAGTGCTCAGACCATACGCCACACATTGCATCACATTGGTCTGCATGGCTGTCATCCCAGAAGTAAGCCTCTAAAGATGATGCACAAGAAAGCCCGCAAACAATTTGCTCAAGATAAGCAGACTAAGGACATGGATTACTGGAACCATTTCCTGTGGTCTGATGAGACCAAGATAAACTTATTTGGTTCAGATGATGTCAATCATGTGTGGTGGAAACCAAGTGAGGCGTACAAGGACAAGTGTGTCTTGCCTACAGTCAAGCATGATGGTGGGAATGTCATGGTCTGGGGCTGCATGAGTGCTACTGGCACTGGGGTAGCTACAGTTCATTGAGGGAACCATGAATGCTAATATGTACTGTAACATACTGAAGCAGAGCATGATTCCTCCCTTTAGAGACTGGGCCACAGGGCAGTATTCCAACATTATAATGGCCCCAAACACACCTCCAAGATGACCACTGCCTTGCTAAAGAAGCTGAAGTTAAAGGTGATGGACTGGCCAAGCATGTCTCCAGACCTAAGCCATATTGAGCATCTGTGGGGCATCCTCAAATGGAAGATGAAAGAGCGCAAGTTCTCTAATATCTACCACCTACGTGATATTGTCATGGAGGAGTGGAAGAGGACTCCAGTGGCAACTTGTGAAGCTCTAGTGAACTCCATACCCAAAAGATTTAAGGCAGCGCTGGAAAATAATGGTGGCCACACAAAATATTGACAAGTTGGGCCCAATTTGGACATGTTCATTTAGGGGTGTACTCACTTTTTTTGCCAGCAGATTAGACATTAATGGCTGTGTATTGAGTTATTTTGAGGGGACAGCAAATTTACAGTTATACAAGCTGTACACTCACTACTTTACATTGTAGCAAAGTGTCATTTCTTCAGTGATACGTCACATTCCCATGGCACACATTGCTGGATGAGTTCTCGAGTTTGGGTGCTGTAGCAACAACCAGCTGGATACTGGTTCTAGTCACAGTGAAGAGATTTGCCAGCACACCATGGAACGACATAGCGTCCAAATGGATGATTTATTGCATGATCACAACACATGGAGAGTGCAACATTTCCGAGTCACGCAGGACCCTTTCGTCAGGCATGTGATCATTATTTCATATTTCTTCAGTGTTGTCACATGAAAAGCTATAACAAAATACCGTATATACTCGAGTATAGGCCGACCCGAATATAAGCCGAGGCCCCCAATTTACCCCCAAAAAACTGGAAAACTTATTGACTCGTGTATAAGCCGAGGGTGAGACATGGCTGTCCATCCCTGTGTGTCCGTCCATCCCTGTGTGTGTGTCCGTCCATCCATCCCTGTGTGTGTGTCCATCCATCCATCCATCCATCCCTGTGTGTGTGTCCGTCCATCCATCCCTGTGTGTGTATCCATCCATCCATCCATCCATCCCTGTGTGTGTGTGTGTGTGTGTGTGTGTGTGTATTCATCCATCCATCCATCCCTGTGTGTGTGTGTGTGTGTGTGTATCCATCCATCCATCCGTGTGTGTGTGTGTGTGTCCGTGCAGCCTTGTGTGTGTGTCCAGCCTACCTGTGTCCCAAGCCTCCGTCCCGAGCCGCCGTCGTCCCGAGCCTCCTCTGTCCCGTGCCTCCTCTGTCCCGTGCCTCCTCTGTCCCGTGCCTCCTCTGTCCCGTGCCTCCTCTGTCCCGTGCCTCCTCTGTCCCGTGCCTCCTCTGTCCCGTGCCTCCTCTGTCCCGTGCCTCCTCCGTCCCGTGTCGTGCCGATGGATCGCCGCTCCAGGATCGCCGCTCTTCTCGGCGGCCATTCTACAATTCAAAAGCCGCGCCTCCTTCTCCGCCTCCGCCTGTGATAGGCGGAACACTCAATTTCCCAGCAGCCTGTGTTCCGCCTATCACGGACATCCTCTCATACTCGTCCGTAGTATGAGAATGAACGGATGTCCGTGATAGGCGGAACACTGACTGCTGGGAAATTCAGTGTTCCGCCTATCACAGGCGGAGAAGGAGGCGCGGCTTTTGAATTTTAATGTCCGCCGTCTGTCTGCTCGATACGCTGATCGAGCAGTCAGACAGCGGTGACTCGAGTATAAGCCGAGGGGGCACTTTCAGCCTCAAAAAAGAGGCTGAAAATCTCGGCTTATACTCGAGTATATACGGTATTTACAAAATTGTGAAGGGTGCAGTCCGGCTGTATGCAAACACCAGTCTCTACCGGGTACAAAAAGATGCTGGTTTTTCATGGTGTACTGCTCTCAGCACCCATGTAAATATGTTATAAAATACGATTTTAGTAAATCGGATTCAAAAACTGAAAGGACATAAGTGTCTCATGATAAAGACAATCATGTATAAAATTATGAATGGTCATTATCAATGCCTAGCATTTTCTAGTATCTTTTCATATATTTTTTTATTCTCTTATATTTTTAATGAAACCTATCAAGAATTTATATTGATACCTTTTGATGTACTGCTTTTGACTGGAAGTATCTACAAATATATATATTTTTCAGCTAATTCATCTCACCGTAGTTGACACAGCTGTTGTTTTCCCACATCGACTGGGTCTTCCATACAAGCGTGCACTTCGTTCATTAATGGCAGATCATCTGAAACGTATCATACAGGATAGCGGTAAGCATCAGTAGAACATTCCAGGGGTACAAAAAATGTTATGGTTATTATTTAACGAAGGAACGTATTTTAACTGCTTCTGCTGCTCACACCTGTACACCCCCATAGCATTTTTTATATTTTTGGTATGTATGTTTATACAGCAATAAATATTTTGTTTTTACTTAGTGATTGTTTCTCTTCCAAAAAAAAAAAAATGATGCTCCAGATAGGAGCTGTAGCATAGTGCTTTTGCTTTTTTAATTGCCCCTTTATATCATCTACAGCAATGTTTCTCAACTCCAGTCCTCAATCAAAATTCAGCATATTGCTTCGCATTATTAATCCTATTTTAGCTGCTTTAATAGTAAGGTTACGATCAATTGAATCCCGTTTTATTAATTCAATTTTATCAATTGATTTTAATTTTCATATATACAAAGTCCTATATAGCTATCATTATTATCATTATTACTCATATTCGCAATATTCACTTGATTTCTTCATTCCATCATAGCCCATATATATATATATATATATATATATATATATATATATATATATATATATATATATATATATATAATCTTACGCTCGTAGTATTACATTATTTGCTAATAGTGCACTATTTAATTTCCTCATAACACAGTTCAGCCACATACAGTCAATCCATGCCACAACATTAGACCGTAATAAAGCATCTGCTCTACAGTCACAACGCTCAATTCCGCTTTCCAGTTTAGTTTTTGTTATAATGTTGCCATGGTAATGAAACATGTGAATAAGACTTGTGTGGGTATATAACACCCTAACCCAAGATGGCCGCCACTGAAGCCTGAGGAAGGGACATGCATGTCCCGAATGCGAAGCACCGCCCGCTGACCTGACCCAGAAGTTAAGTCCGCTGTGTACGCCGCCATTCATAATCCTTACCATCCGGAGGCATTGTAAACCAGCATTGTGACTAGACGAAGGACAACACCGCGGAGACATAGCCATCATGACATCGAAATCGGACTCCCCTTTCTTTACCTGGTAGTCAGAGCAGATGACACTATATGCCTATCTATACCACACCTTTTGTGAGTGTATATTAATTCTATTATTTACATTAAAAATAATTGCTTACTGCACTTAGAGGGCGCTGTTCTCCTGTCCTTTGTATATTCTAGAGTTTCTTGCCTTCTGAACTTTGAACCGGCAACCCTCCATGGACAGTTTCTATTGTTTTTTATTTTTCTTCTTACATGGACTAATCCCCGAAAAAGAACTGATCTATTCTCCTATTCAACCCACACCCCCCTCTTTTTATGATATTGTTGTATCAAGAGTACGCCGTATTCTCCTATTGTCTGATTTGATCAGTTTCACTGCCTTTAATTACCACAGCTGTTTCTGAGGAAAATCCTGAAAACATGACCTGTTTGGGGGTACTTGAGGACTGGAATTGAGAAACATTGCTCTACAGTACCTAGTTGATCCTGCCTGGACCCCACTTCCCCTCTGAGAGCTGACCACATTTATCATGGCTGCTGAGCCACGAAAATGTGGTCAAGATACATGCCTCCTCCATTACAGCTCTCCTCTGTGCAACCCCATCCCTCTCCCCCCTCCCCCCTCTGTTATCAGCATGAGTTACTTCTGAGAAGTTTTCTGGGCACATTAGATACGTTTGTGTTTGGGGGGAACAGGCTCAGCATGGACCTTGTCTATTCAGAGTGCAGTAATTCTGCTGTGTGTGGGGGGTGGTGCTTTTCCTCCCGTCAGCTCCCACACACTGTTACTGCAGCCCCCCCCCCCCCCCCCCCCAATCTGTGCTCCTGACATAAGAATAAATATTTGAACATGTTTCTGTTCTTTTGAAGGGGTGTACAGAAGAGAAGACTGCAGATAAGTAAAACCTATGTAGGGGGATTTGTTTAATCTCTGAGTATCATCTGAGGTTGTTCACTTCAATGGGTATATGTAAGGGTTTACAACCACTTTAAGGCTGTTCCACCATCCTGCCTTAGCATCACACCCAGCATTCACCATGTCATGGTTCGTAGACACTCCAGACGTATGGCAGTCCCAGCACACTACACTGTACACTTTATTGGAAGTTTTATCAGAAGAGTATAAGGTAGCCCCAGGCAGAGGAAAATGCAGACCATATTCCATGGTGTGACTATGGAGGGAGAGGAGGAATAGCAGTAGCTTGTCACCCCTAGGCTTGTATGCAACAGATAAGACATTAGAAGCACAGTCTAATCCATTTTCCTAGGCTGACAGTGGTGCAGTCTCCTCTCTCATGCATTATTTGGGAATGTCCCGGGGGTTTATTAATACTTTTGCCTGTGTACAGTACGATTTAAGAAAACATGAATTTTGACTTGCCTGTATATTCTATGTCTTGAGAATTCCACATCTTTACCACTCTGACAGTAAAGAACCCTCTAAGCAGTTTACGGTTAAACCGCCTCTCTTCTAATTTTAGTGAATGGGCGCGTTTTTTTTTTTTAAATTCCCTTTCGCTGAAAAGTTTTTTTCCCTATGCTAGGGTCACCAGCTTGATATTTATACATCGATATCATATCCCCTCTCAAGCGTCTCCTCTCCATGGAGAATAAATTCAATGCATGTAGCCTTTCCCCATAGCTGTGGTCCTCCAGTCCCTTTATTAGCTTTGTTGCGCTTCTCAGGACTCTCCAGTTTCAGCACATCCCTCCTGAGGACTGGTGCCCAGAACTAAATGGCGTTCTCAAGATGCGGCCGGACCAGAGTCTTGTAGAGTGGGAAAATTGTTTTATCTCTGGAATGACCCCCCCCCCTTTTGATACATGCAGATATTCAGTTGGCTTTGCTTGCAGCAGCCTGGCATTGCCTGCCATTGCTGAGCCTGTCGTCTACTAGGACCCCAAGGTCTTTTTCTATGCTAGATTCCCCCATAGGTCCTCCCCATAGAGCGTAACTAGTATTCATATTTTTGGCACCCAAATGCATTAGCTTACATTTTTCAACATTAACCTAATTTTAAAGTAGTTGTCCACCCCATTAATTTGTTTAGGTCTTCTTGAAAGGTTTCTACATGCTGAATAGAAGTTATTGCCCTGCTTAGCTTTGTATCATCCGCAAATATCGAGATTGAGCTATTTATCCCATCCTTCAGATCGTTTATTAATAAATTAAACAGATCCTTGGGGGACCCCACTTTCCACACCAGATCATTGCGAGTACTTGGCATCTGTCACCCCCCTTTGGACAAACCCCTGTAGATAGTTTTCAATCCATGTCCTCACACTATGGTCCATACCGACAGACCTTAGTTTGTACGGCAAATGTTTGTGGGGAATTGTATCAAAACATTTGCAAAATCCAGATACACCACATCTACAAGCCTTCCATCTAGATGGCAGCTCACTCCTTCATAGAAGGTTAATAGATTGGTCTGGCATGAACGATTTTTCATGAATTCATGAGAATTACTGCGAATGGTACAATTTTACTGAAATCTTGGATATAATCTCTTAACATCGCCTCCAATAGCTTGCAGACTATTGATGTTGGGCTAACCTGCCTGTAGTTCTCTGGGCTATATCTCTGCCCTTTTTTAAATATTGGTGCCACGTTGGCTCTTCTCCAATCAGCTGGTACCATTCCAGTCAGTAAACTGTCCACAAAAATTAGGAACAATGGTCTGACTATTACCTGGCTGAGTTCCTGAAGCACCCTCAGGTATAAACCATCTGGTCCCGGTGACTTATTTATGTTAAGTTTTTCACGACTATTAATAATTCTGTCCTCTGTTAGCCATGAGCATCCTTTTTCTCCAATTGTCTTCCAGGGCGGCATCTGAGAGATAGGCTCCTCCCACCATGAACAAGAAACAAAATAGTCCACCATTATAAATTTGGTAGTCTATGCTGTGTGATTGTGATTCCTCTGGACCAACAGGAGCTGCAACGATTTATTATTTACCGAGTCCTTGTGCTTACTGCAGGGGACTCCCTGGCAGCAATCCGAGCTAAGCTGGCGCTCTACCAGAGGTTTCGTCCTTACTGAGGGACATGCAACTGTCCCCCCGGCTGTACTAAATGCCGGGTGGCATTTGCCCACAGGTAGGATGGCATCTTCCCTGGTGCCGGCCTGTCTGCCCATACTCCACGCTCGACAAGTGGGCGGCATCCCCAACCAGCAGCCCCAATTATCTGGCCGAGTCACAGAGCAACGCTTCCCTCCATTCCTCTGCAAAGGGGAGAAAAACGAACAGCGCACAGATGGGCCTACCTCCCCAATGGAACACCAGGGAAGCCGTGGCATGTGCAGGTATGTCCACCAACCCACATGGGGCAGATGGGGGAGGATGCTTTACCACCCTGCCCTGCACATCCTGCATGGCAGGACAGCTCCAAGGTAAGCCAGAGCATTCTGGAGTCACCTCTGTCTTGACCTCTTACAAAGAAAAACATCCAAGCCTGACAAAATTTTGCAAAAACACATAAGAAGTCTGTGGGAAAATGTGTTATGGTCTGATGATCCAAGCTTGAACTTTGTGGTCGTAATTCCAAAAGATATGTTTAGCCAAAAAAAAACTACCAAAACACCGTACCCCCACAGTAAAGCATGTTGGTGGCAGCATCATGCTTTGGGGCTGTTTTTCTTCAGCTGGAACGGGCTTTAAAGTGGATGTAAACCCACTCATCATTTCTAAATTATTTTCATAGTGCTGATCTATAAGGATATACAGTTGTGATCATAAGTTTACATACCCCGGCAGAATTTGTTTTTTATTGGCCATTTTTCAGAGAATATGAATAACACAAAAATTTTTCTTAAACTCATGGTTAGTTGTCTGAAGACATTTATTGGCAATCAACTGTGGCTACTCTTTTTAAATCATAATCACAACAGAAACTACCCAAATGACCCTGATCAAAAGTTTACATACCCCAGTTCTTAATACCGTGTATGACAGCTTGAAGTATTTTGTTGTATTTGTGGATGAGGCTCTTTATCTTCTCAGATCGTAAAGCTGCCCAATCTTCTTGTCAAAAGACTCCAGTTCATGTTAATTATTGGGCTGTCTTGCATGAACTGCATGTTTGAGATCTCCCTAGAGTGGCTCAATGATATTGAGGTCAGGAGACTGAGATGCCCACTCTAGAACCTTCACTGTATTCTGCTGTAGCCAATGAGAGGTCGACTTGGCCTTGTGTTTTGGATCATTGTCATGTTGGAATGTCCAAGTATGTCCCATGCGTAGCTTCCTGGCTGATGAATGCAAATGTTCCTCCAATATTTTTTTTTTATTTTTTATCAAAAGTTTTTTTTTGACAAGAATGGGTAATTGTTTTACAATAAGGGAGATACAAATATTTTCCCATTCTAGAATCGTATATAAATCAGACATGTATGTACATATAATACAGTTACCTAGTGTTAGACACATATAACCTTGTTGTTTTTTTTTTTTTTTTTTTTTTTTTATTTATTTATTTATTTTTGTAGAACTTGAAACAAACAAAACTAATAAAGAAATAAGAAAAAACGGGGAAAACTCACGCTTTTAAAATATTAAATAAAATAAAAAAGACCAACATAAGATAAAATAAAATATTAGGCATAGGCTAACTCCAGGCTTGTCTATGGGCCTTATTACCATATGAGTTACCTTCTGCACAGCATATGCATTATAGGAGAGGCGTTAGGCTTGAGGAGTGCCTATCTACAACATTAGAGTCTTTATAACCGTAGCAGTCTATCCATTATTAACTGGGGAGGAGCAAGGTTGGGGTTATCCAGCCAGTTTTGCCATATAAGGTCAATTTTTTTTGGAGCCTTTCAGTACCGGTATGCCAACTACTTCCTAAGGAGGGAATTGACATATGTGATCCACTGGGCCTTCTTAGGCACGTTTGTTGCAAGCCAATAACGTGCTGAGTTTTCTGGCCAGGCATAGTAGTCACCATTATATAAACGCCTTTTGGATACATTTCAGCATCAACCGAACCCAGGAGGCACACCAGAGGTGTACATGGTATGGGCGTCTGTGCTATAGCAGATACAGTCTGTG
This sequence comes from Lithobates pipiens, assembly GCF_037356315.1. Lineage (NCBI taxonomy): Eukaryota > Metazoa > Chordata > Amphibia > Anura > Ranidae > Lithobates > Lithobates pipiens. Next base: position 167,935,947 of record NW_027507718.1, on the reverse strand, counting down.
TGACCTCCGTCCCATATCTAGCAAGTTTCGGGCAGCACCATATCATGTGTATAAAATCTCTCCCGTGTGTGGCACATTTAGGGCATACGGGGGAGTCTCTTCTGCCCCATTCATATAGTTGTATGGGTGTACGATATGACCTATGAAGTATAAACAATTGTGAGAATTTGAGATGCCGCAATTGACAGCGCTGGGATCGACTCCAAGGCCATGTCCTATTGGTCACCGTCTTTCTCCCATATCCGTGGACCAATGTGTTCTACATTTTAGTAGGGCCTGGTTTTGGATTGTGGCCACCAGGGTAGCATAGGCCTGGATATCACTCCCTTGGGGCTGTTAGCTTGTAGGACCTCCTTTTATCAGATAAGCTCTAGTAATATTTAGGCTGACCGCCTGTGTCTGCGTTTGTAAAGCATGTCTGAGTTGGAGGTATTGATAGAATTGATTTTGTGTTAGAGAGAATTCCCTGCATAGGTTTTCAAATAATTTGAGTACATTGCCATTATATAATTGTGTAAAGAACCATATCCCTATTTTTGACCAAGAGACGAATCCCCGTAGTTTGAATAGCTTAGGGTGGTTGTTCCAAATGGGGGTAAACTCCATTGGACCAGCTATGGTCCGTGCTCTTTTAACTGCCTTCCAAACCTTCTGGAGTAGTATTGCCCTTGGGGAGGCCGAGGGGATACTCGGTAGACCCATCTCCAGATGGGAGCCAGCTGTTAATATGGGATTAATGCGAGACACCAATTGTATAATAGGATCATCTGTCTCATGCAGATGCCAGCCTGCATGTTATTGCAGCTGTGATGCTAAGAAGTACATCTTGGAGTCTGGTACCGCCAGTCCCCCCCCTCCCCATCCTTGCCAAATTGCAATGTTGTTAGGCTGATACAGGCTCTACCTTTTTTCCCAAATAAGATCGCAAAATTGGGTGTCAATCTTCTTAAACCATTTGTTGGGAATCCACATAGGGGAATTGTGGAAGATATATAGGAGTTGCGGGGCCCAGATCAAATTTACCATTCCTGCCACTGACAGTGGAAGCTTACACCAGCCCTGGCATTTTATACGTTCCAGTCTTTCCAGTTGGGGTGCTAGGTTCAGTTCCAGGTATTCAGTAGGGTCCAGTGATACCACTTCTCCCAGACATTTAAAAGTGTTAACAATGGCTATTTGGGACACCTCTGAGGGGAGAGGTGATACTAGTGGGTCTAGGGGCATAAGTATGTATTTGGACCAATTAATACTGAATCCGGAAAATTCACCAAATTTAGTAATGGTTGCTCCTCCAGTATTTTTTGATGACGTACTGCATTCATTCTGCCATCAATTTTGACCAAATTTCCCATGCCTTTTATAGCTCACACATCACCAAAACATCAGCGATCCACCTCCATGTTTCACAGTAGGAATGGTGTACTTTTCTTCATAGGTCTTGTTGACTCCTCTCCAAATGTAGTGTTTATGGTTGTGGGCAAAAAGCTCAATTTTGGTCTCATCACGCCAAATGACTTCGTGCCAGAAGGTTTAAGGCTCATCTCTATGCTGTTTGGCGTATTGTAAGCAGGATACTTTGTGGCATTTGCGTAGTAATGGCTTTCTTCTGGCGAGTCGATCATGCAGCCTTTCTTTCTTCAAGTGCCTCCTTATTGTGCACCTTGAAACAGCCACGCCACATGTTTTTTTAGAGAGTCCTGTATTTCACCTGAAGAAGTTTGTGGGTTTTTCTTTGCATCCTGAACAATTTTCCTGCCAGTTGTGGCTGAAATTTTAGTTGGTCTACCTGACTGGTATGGTTGCAACATAACCCCTCATTTTCCACTTCTTGATTAGAGTTCGAACACTGCTGATTGGCATTCTCAATTCCTTGGATATCTTTTTATATCCCTTTCCTGTTTTATAAAGTTCAACTACCCTTTCGCGCAGATCCTTTGACAATTCTCTTGCTTTCCACGTGACTCAGAATCCAGAAACGTCAGTACAGCATTGGATGAAAGATGCAAGGGTCCAGAAACGTATTGACCTTTTATACACACACACTAATTACAAGCAAATGGATCACAGGTGAGGATGGTTACCATTTAATAGCCATTGAAACCCCTTTGTGTCTGATTGTGTGCATGTTATTAGGCCAATATCACCAGGGTATGTAAACTTTTGATCAGGGTCATTTGGGTAGTTTCTGTTGTGATTATGATTTAAAAAGAGTGAACACAGTTGATTGCTAATACATGGTTTCAGCCAAACACTAACTGAGTGAAAGAAAAGTTTTTGTGTTATTAATATTCTCTGAAAAATGGGCAAGAAATCATAACTTTTGCCAGGGTATGTAAACTTGTAAGCACAACTGCACATGCCTCCTGCATGTATCCTTACCTGTCCAATATCTCCCCTTTAGCTGTTTGGAGCCCTGCCATTCTCTGGATTCTGTGGGCAGGTCTGTTGTCCAGGGCTCAGTGGCTGGACTCGTAATGACTCCCTGCCCACCTCTACACTCCCCTTGGTCAGGCATCAATATTTCTTACACTGAACTTCTGCTGGTCTCGTGGATTATGCCCCATGATCACTAACATCCAGTCAAAACCCAGGAAAGTCACCACAGGACTTCAGCATGATTGGGCATGCTGAGGTGTGGCGCAGCCAATCCTGGGAGAGCTGGAGAAGAAAGGAGGGGGGATGTGAAGTACACAGAATGCCTCTCACACTCGTGCATGAGATGAGGAAATCACCTGTCACTCACAGCCAGGGGGAAGAAATGGACACTTATTTCTCCAAGTGTCTATTTTTTATCTTACTGAAGAAGGATAAGAGGATTGCTCAGAGCTAGATTAACTCTTCGTGGCAAGACTGGGCACAGATGAAATTACATCCTCTGCTGTAACAGATATGGGTCTTAATTAAAAATATATATATATATATATATATATATATATATATATATATATATATATATATATATTGGGGTTTACAGTCACTTTAATCAAGGTAGAGGGAATTATGAACCAAATGCCAGTCAATATTGGCACAAGACCTTCAGGCTTCTGCTAGAAAGCGGAACATGAAGAAGAACTTCATCTTTTAGCATGCCAAGGACCCAAAGCATACATCCACATCAATGGGAATGGAATTACCAGAAGAAGATTAAAGTTTTGGTATGGCCCAGTCAGAGCCCAGATCTGAATCAAATTGAAAATTTGTGTGGTGATCTGAAAAGGGCTGTGCACAGGAGATGCACAGATTTTGAGTGTTTTTGCATAGAAGAGTGAGTATTGCCGAGTCAAAATGTGCCATGTCCCTCTGAGAAGTGCAATGTGGTGCTATCATGCGCTACCGGTAGATATTTAACCGCCTCCCAGAACACGCTTACATCTTTGACCTCTCCTTTGTACCCTATCTTAGGTCATCCACACTTTGAGCCGGGGAATCATCCCCAAGACTATAAAGGTCTTAGGGATTCAGCATTAGACCATGCGTCGAAATTTGTTATTGATGGACAGTGGCCATCTATGTCCTCTTTAACTGATCCAACGGATTTATACCGTCTAACATTTTGGAAGGGGACAGGTTTTGGAGATGTGGAGAAGATGAGGGCACGTTGTTCCATATTTTTTGGTCTTGTCCCAACTTGTCGGACTTCTGGAAGGAGGTGCGCCGTATAACACAAATGTTTACGGAAATTCCTATTCCGGAAGAAGCTGCTTTTTTTTCTTTTGCACCATTCTCGGATTCCCATTAAGCAATATAAAAAATCTATTTTGCGACATCTGTTGAATGCTGCGAAATCCTGTATCCCTTTTTGTTGGAAACTGAGTTCTCCTCCTTCTATCGCACATTGGATCAGGAAAATAGAAGACATAAAGAAAATGGAAGACCTGATCTTGACGGCCCAGAATAAACAAGTAGTATTTAAACAGACCTGGGATACCTGGAACGCCTTTTGTATTCTCGCTGGAAGGACGCCGCTTGCAGGTGTCTTAATGCCTGGTAGCTTTTTCTTAGTCTGGCTCAGGGGTTATGGCCTGCCACTGTGTCCCGCCCCTTTTTTTTTTTTTTTTCTTTTTTCTTTTCTCAATCTTCTTATTCTGTGGAAGAAGTGAAAATTGGGAATGACGGTCCCCTCCTCCTCTGACGGATAGTGCTGAAGGGGTGTGGTGTTAGGGAGGCCCTGGATCTTGGTACTGTTCTTTCGATTATTTAGTTTTTTTTTTTTTTTTTTAAAGTCTAGACTCTCGGAAGATATGGTTATCATTGTTTGTATATCCCTGTTATCCCTTACTCGTCTGTCTCTGGTTTTGTATTTATCCACTTTGTATTGTACCCCGGGGACTGTCTTCCCTTGTTTGAAGTTGAATAAAAATTATACTTGAAGAAAAAAAAAATGTGCCATGCTGATAGACTCATACCCAAAAAGACTGAGGGCTGTAATAAAATCAAAAGGCGCTTCAACCAAGTATTCGTTTTAAGGGTGTGCAACCATGTTATCGTATTTTATTTTTTTATTTTTGCTTCCCTCCACCTAAAACTTTTCAGTTGAACAACAAAGTTGTACAGTTTATAGGTCAAGTTCTCTACGGAGCCAGTTTTTTACACATCTCCACAGTAGCTCCGGTGCGCATTTGCACTGGGGTCTTGTGCGTCTCTTGGTCTGTTTCAGGTCCAAATTCAGCCAAAATTTCGGACTGAAATTGGACCTGAAACGGTGAAAGAGGACGCACAGGACCCCTGCTGTGAGCTGCTACGTGCTCATATGTGAACCCAGCCTTAAAGTGGAAAAAATTCTGAAATGATTTATCTTTGTCTCTTTTTTTTTTTTTTTTTTTACATCAAAGAAACCTGACATTTTAATGGGGGTGCGATTGAGAGTGACAATTGTAGGGCAATAATTCATGGCTAACTCCTAAGCCGATAACCTGGAAAGGCTTTTAAAGCATTGCCCAGTTGCACTTGCAGAATTTTGTGTACCATGGTTTTTCACGGGCATGTGCAATTTTGAGTCTTGGGGTACTATCTATTTACTCTACGCAACCCCATCTTTTTAAATTTTACAAAAAAAAAAACAGGTATTATATTGTTAGCATTAAATTTATTTTAGTGTATTTTATCCTGCAAATATGCATTTGATAAACATTTGCTAAATATTGTGCAACTGCCACCTACAGATTTTCTGATTTCAGAAGATATTTAATTGAGAGTTTAAGGTAATTTCCATAAAAAAAAATGCCACAGTAGATGCACATGCACAGTGTGTACTCTCTTGTTGCCTATGATAAGCTCAGAGTTTACGACAGGAGAGAGTACTCGGTGTGCTTATGTGGCCCAAAAGACCAAGATGGCATCTCCTTTGGCACTTAGGGGGTGCTGGTCCTAATGACTGCTCCGTCCCTACAGTTCAGCACAAAATGGGACCCCTGCTATAATATTATGCTATACCCATATGGGACGGTTTAGTGTGCTTTTTTTGGTTAAGGTAAACTTACACTTTAATATAAAGCGTGTGAGAAAATATTGCTTCCCCTATACCAGCTCACATCACCTGTCTTTTTTTTTTTTTTCTTTTGACAGTTGAAGGACATGATTCCAGTGAAGATGCTTGTGCCTGTATGGAACTAATGTTGTGGCGTATAAAAGAAGATGCTAAAGTTAAACGATGATTCGTTGAAGCACCATTGTTGAAATGTTGAACTATAGGTTTAAAGCAATTATCACAAACTTGAAACTTTTTGAAGCTGTAACACATCCGATTACTTCAGAAATATGAAGACTGTGTATTGTTTTAACCTTCAGAAAAGAAAAATAATTTTGTAAAGGTGATTGAAACATTGGGCTGTTTAAAAGTGTGGGAAAATTGTTATCTGTCCCATCATCAAACTAGCAAGGTAACAGATCAATGGAAAAAAATGCACGTTTTCTCTGCTGGCAGGTCCCAAATGTCTAGATGCCTAAAGTTACAATCTCTCTGATGGAGGAGTAAGTTGCATTCACAGTTATCTATACAAAAGTGTGCACAACTGTACAGAAATAGAGATATCCTCCTTCATTTGTTTATTTATATAACTACCTTGCAACCCATTGCTTTTTTTTCAATTTTTCTCAAAAAATGGCACCAAAATTACAGTATTTTTTTTTTGGTTGATTCATGGACCAGAAGTAAACTGGTTAAGTTAACCAGTGAAGTGTTTGATCATATCATCCTCTTCTATCTAACGCACATATTTTAAATATGTACTGATTATAATCCAAAACTTTTACATATCTGTCTGTGAATTAAAATCTCTTACACAAGCCGGTTTCTGAATTATTCCAGGTAGTTAGCCTTTTGATATGTTTCCTGCTTTTTTGTCACAGAAATATTGATTGATTGGCAATGTGGGGGTTTCATTAAATGCTGCCGAGTACGTTGGAAGCACAGTTATACTTTAAAGCTGTAATCACTAATACTGGTAATTTTGTTAGTAGCTGTAAAGCATGCTTCAGCTTTTAGTCACAGTAATTTACCTCCATATGATTTTAGTCATTTCCCAGTTCATATAGTTAACTGATCTAAACTGGTCTGGATTTTATTTGAACTCAGCTTTTTGAAGTTGTAGTTGATTTCCACTGCAATTTTATTAATGAAGCCAGTACGGGTAGATTGCTTTGACAAAAAGCTCCATAATTGCCCAGTAAATTGCCAGGTGTGTGACCAAAAATCAGAGAGGCTGGTAGCTGCTGCAGATGAAAGAGGATGACCTGCTTTCATTCTGAACATCTGTCCCTGGGTGCATACTGCACTAAGTACTGCTTGGTGCACGGTCCAGCCCTTTCCAGATGCAGTAGCTGTCAGCGTTTCATAAAGCTACATAGGCGGTCAGCAGTGGGACTGTTTCTTCCACATCTAAAAGCGGGAGCCTCATGCACTGGGGCTAAATGCCCAGTGTGCATAAGGCCAAAATTAGCAATGTCACCACAAACCCAGGGTCATTGTAGTACTTACTAATATATTGTAACAAGTGACATGTGCCAGAGGAAAGCGAAAGAGGTGGAAGGCAGGGTATGTTGCAGACTGGCTAATAAAGAATGATTGAGCATATCTCGCATTTACACTGCTTAGCATGTATAATTAATAAATAAATTGAGGGCAGGCATGCCTGAAGGTAGCCCATTCCTCTTTAAAGGAACAGGGACACATCGGAAGCACAGCACAATGGCAGCTGAAGACCTCCAGTGTGGTAAGGGAGATTGAGGCATTGATGAGGCAGTTTGGCTTCCACATATATTTCCAAATGTATGCAATTAAAATCTGAAACAGTTTCATTTTTTTATTTTTTATTTTACTGGCTAGCTAAGTGCGATCAGATTTTTTTTGTTTATTACATGCTCTGTGGAAACCCCTCTCACATTTAGCTTTAAATTGATCAGGGTGGTTGCCATTTTTGTTTTGCTTGAGATATTTATTTATCTAATTTATTATCTCAGAAAACATTATGCTTGTTCTAGAAAGGCTTGGCTTTGGGAGTACAAAAAAGCAATTCATTCTGTTTAACAGCAGCACAGCCTTGGGGGTTATCAGATTGAATTTATCATTTGATATCTTGTAGGCAGTTGACTTGTATGCAATGTTGAAATACAAATGCCTATAGCCCCTCATGTGGTTCATATGCCACAACTACAGGTAAATCTTCCACCATGGACTACCACCAAAAATGATCACCCACATGCCCAATTGGGTGTCTTCTCGCCTGAAAATAATCATGGTGGCCAAAAGAGCTTTAGTCAACAGGTCAGCAGCACCCAGGTCATAGCCTCATGTTATGCAGCTCTTGTCTATTTAAAAAAAAAAAAAAAAAAAAAGCTTAAAGGGATAAATGCAAAGAACATCCAATAGTGTAGTATTGCCAGTGACTGTAATGAAAGAATAAAAAGGAGTAACACTCATAATGTTACATATACACAGTGCAGATTTGCAAGCTCAGCCAAATGGCACCAGGCCCCACCCAGCGTGATGCGTTTGAATTTTTTGCCTTTTTTTTATTTTTTATAATCAAAGTTCTTGCTATCACAAGGAATGATCAGTATCTCTTGTGATAGCGATGAGCTTGACATGTCCTTTAAAGGCCCCCAGATCTCTTGCTCTTAATAGCATTTTATTAAACCGAGATTGGTTTGATCAGATGTTGTACAAGCTGCTAATGGCTTGTAAACCTCAAACTGAAACCGGACGTGACAAAAATCCTTGTTGCTTCTGGTTTGTTACAGTGAGGGAAAAGTATTTGATCCCCTGCTGATTTTGTACGTTTGCCCACTAACAAATGCTCATACTATAATTTAAAGGTAGGTTTATTTCAACAAAGATGGAATAACAGAAGAATCCAGAAAAATGCATTTAAAAAAAGTTATCTGATTATTTGATTTTCATTTTAATCATTGAAATAAGTATTTGACCCCTTTGCAAATCATGACTTAGGACTTGGTGGCAAAACTCTTGTTGGCAGTCAGAGGTCAGACATTTCTTGTAGTTGGGGTTTGCACACATCTAAGGAGGGATTTTGTCCCACTTCTCTGAGACCTTAATGTGCTCTTTCTTGAGCCACTCCTTTGTTGCCTTGGCCATGTTATTTGGGTCATTGTCATGCTGGAATACGCACCCACGACCTTGGCTGAGGTAAGCATGTTCTTACGGTGGAGATGGTGTTTTTTGGGGTCATAGGCAGCATCCCTCCTCCAAAAAGGCGAGTTGAGTTGATGCCAAGGAGCTTGATTTTGGTCTTATCTGGCCACAATACTTTCACCCATTTCTCTGAATCATTGAGATGTTCATTACAAACTTTAGACGGGCCTGTACATGTTCTTTCTTGAACAGGGGGACCTTACAGGCGCTGCAGAATTTCAGTCCTTCAGGGCGTAGTGCGTTACCAATTGTTTTCTTGGTGGCTATGGTCCCAGCTGCCCTGCTATCTTTGACCAGATTCTCCGGTGTAGTTCTGGGCTGATTTCTCGCCTTTCTCATGATTTAAAACTCCACAAGGTGAGATCTTGCATGGAGCCCCAAACCGAGGGAGATTGATAGTTATTTTGTGTTCTTTCCATTTGCGAATAATCGCACCAACTGTTGTTGCCCTCTCACCAAGTTGCTTGGCGATGGTCTTGTAGCCCATTCTGGCCTTATGTAGGTCTCTTGTCCCTGACTTGGACAGCTTTGGTCTTGGCCACGGTGGAGAGATTGGAATCTGGTTGTTTCACCTCTACATCCCAGGTGTCTTTTATACAGGCAACAAGCTGAGATTAGGAGCACTCCCGTTGAGTGCGCCTAATCTCAGCTTGTTATCAGTATAGAAGACACCTGGGTGCCAGAAATCTTGCTGATTGATAGGGGATCAAATACTTTTTTCACTCATTAAAATGCAAACCAATTTATATCTTTTTTGAAATGCATTTTCATTGGATATTTTTTTTTTGTTCTGTCTCTCACTGTTAAAATAAACCTACCATTAACATTATAGACTGATCATATTTCAGTGGGAAATTGTAAAAAATCAGCAGGGGATCAAATCTTTTTTTTTTTTCCCTCATTGTATATCACAGAGGGGGGCAGGTACCAATGTACCACCTTCCCCTCAGCACACCAAGCAACAGGGATCCGAGGCTCCCTGATTGCTTGGGAGAGCCTGGTAAAGGCGGCAGAATGGGGGGGGGGGGGCTTTTCCACACCCTATAGAAGTGGGTGGTTGTATAGCTTCTCAGATGACTTCTACAAGAGAGCCCATTGCCAGCTGAAAATGTTGATAACTGGTGCAGATATCATCCCTGTATAACCACTTTAACCTTCTCCCACCCGCCGTACGCCAAATAATGTCCTCTGCTTTGAGCGAGGATATCTGAATGATGCCTGTAGCTACAGGCATCATTCAGATATCTTTTAGAGCCGGCAATTCTGTGCACCATAAAAATGATCATAGCGGCTGTTCCGCCGCTTAATCGCTATTACGGTAGGCGAGAGGGGACGTCCCCCCTGCCGCCCTCCGGTGCTTCTACTGACTCACCAGTTGGACACAGGATCCGCCGGCCCGGATGATGATCTATGATTGTTCGGAGGCCTGGGCGCGATGTTATGACGTCACACCTGGCCTCTGTATTAAAAAAATGGAGCCGCTTTGGCTGGGAAGCAGTGATCAAAAAAAAGAAATGATTTTAGGCTTCCCCGTCTAGAGGTGAGATACGGTATCAACCAAAGGATGTACAGGTAAGTCCTAGGAGGTTGATTGGTTAAGGAAAGGGTTTCTCCTTTTCCACATCAGAGCCCATGCCACCTGGGCTGTTTGGGGTCTTTGGGCTTTCTAGTATCAAGCATCTGCTTCCAGATTTAAAAGGCCATCATCTGGTCCTCTATTCACATTCTCCAAATTTTACCAGATGGATGTTTGAGCCTTCATTGATACAAGCTTCAGCCTTGAGGTGTTTCAAAATGTAATGTTTTTTTTGTTTTGTTTTGGGGGGGGGATTGGTTTCTTTGACAATTATTTTCATGAGCAGCTCTGTTTGCTGTGCGGTTGCCTACCCCTCAGTTTATTGCTTGGGTATGTCCTGTGCTGTACAATTAAGGTAATAGGAATTTTGGCTTCCTGTAAATTTATTATCTTTGAGTATAGTATCTGTGCCTTGATCACTTATTGCTTAGTTAAAAAAAGTGTACAGGTAAGTTTAAAGTTCCTTTTTTCTCCAACAGCAAGTACGATGAGAAATGTTCAATTCACTGAAGATCTGACCATTTCATTATTAGGATATGTGTGCTGTCCACAAGTGTCAGCAGTGAAATGCATATATGATTTTGTGGAAACTGGATTGCTTTTGAGAGGGTGTACCATTCCCGAGTTAGTTACATAGTGAAATTATTGCTGTACATATACAGCAAAATATAATGTTACATTTACAAAAATGAAACAAAAAAAAAAAAAGCTAGGTATACATGCAAATGCTGCTCCATGTGATCCAAATCAAATATAATCTACTGCGTTTAGACTCCTTTAAAGATTTGCATACATCTGTGAAACGGAAGAAAAAAAATACTAGTGTACACCAGCATGTATGTTCAAAAATAATGGTACCTTAAGATACTAACATGATGAAAACTACTACTGATATGAAAATTCATTAAGTGAGGTTAGTGTTAATGCTAGGTCTATTGTTACATAAAGCTTTTGTAATAATAAAAAAAAGTGTATGTGATATAGATATATAGATATATGTGTATGTGTGTGTGTGTGTGTGTGTGTGTTTGTGTGTGTATGTATATATGTATATATATATATATATACACATATAGTAATGGCTTAGTCTAACAAGAAATAATTTTACATATGTTTTGTTTAACAATGTAAATTGCACTTTTCTTTTTCCTAAAGCATTTTTTTTTCTTTAACATTTCCATTAAAGCTGTTTTTTGTTTTTATATTCATGTGTTGTCATTTTTTGCAGGGAAAAAAAAACAGCAGTAAAGAAGGGTAATAGTAGGTGACTATTCAAACTGAAATTCATCTGCAGCAGCACAATTAAAAATGTATTTGGTCTTAAACCTTTTCTGAAACCAAATTTGACATGGCAGAATGGGTTGTCTCTTCCATTCTCAGACCATGGGCACACCAAAGTGGTTTAGACTGCAGTCCAAACAAAAACAGCAGCAAACAACTGTTAAAGACTGCAAAATAAAATAAGATGTTTTTTGTACTTGCTGTACACATTTTCTTTATTATTGATTGAGAAACGCATACACAATTGTTGGGTTGCCATTCCAGTATAATTCCACCTCCAAGTGCCATGCTTTTATTCTGTGAGCAAGCAGTACAAGATAAAAAAAGTACATTAAGTACAAAAATCCTTATCTATATTGGCCATTAAGAGACACAGGAATTCTAGAAATTCACAAACTGGGACCAGTAGGTCATTCAGGGGTGTGGTAACCACACTGCAATCTCCTAACCAGAATAGAATATGATTCTAGGAATACTCTAACTTGCCCCCTGTAAAGAGCAGAATCCTCCACAAAGGAGTGAAGGGTAGGAATCCAAGTACTAGCACTAGGCATTTTCACCCAAGTTGCTACATTTCCTTGATAAAGAAACCATCCTGCATGCTACAGATCCTACATGTATTCTGTGAAATGATGGGTGGTGGTCAGTTCTTTACTTCTCCAGAAGATGCCTCTGATTGGCTGGACAATGTGAAGTGATCCTTATACCCGTGCTCCCCTTACCGAAGTGGGGGGGGGGATGCCTTGAGCCTTTTTATACCATTGCACCTTAATGGATACATTGGCCAAGCCCACCTTTGTTTTCTGCTGTGCCATGAAAATAATTTGACAAGTGCTCCTGTTGGAACATGTTCATGAACCTGCTTTGTGGGTTCTTATGGGGACTTCTACGAACACTCCCCTTATTGATTTAGTTGGTTCTGGAATAAAGCCCGCTTTGAGTTAGTCGGGCTGGGTGGTTGTTTGCCGCTTTTTGTTTTGTTTTTTTACAACCTTTGATTGCCAGAGTATGGTCCACCTGTATGCTTGCCAAAGTATTAAGATTTTGCTATATGCTAGGTCTGATTGAACAATGCACAACTCAAGTCTGTCTGCCCACAACCATTTCTTCTAGTTAGACTACTATGACATCATTGTCATTCATATTTACTGTCCTGGAATGTATGGGGCTTAATTCTAAAATAGAGGTCTCTGGTCCTAGCTCAAATGAAACTGGTCAAATCACATATTATATTCCTCCAAGAGACTCATCTCCTTGGTTCCAAAGTTCTATCCCTAAAATGTCCTAATATAGCTCTGCCTTTCATGCTACCTACTCATATTCAAGAGGGGGTTTCTATTCTGCTTACTAGGGCCGTCTTGGCGCAGATTGAGATAGTGGTCTCAGATCCTGAGGATTGTTATATCCTCATGGTATTGAAAAATATCAGGATGCCTACTATACCTTATAGAATGTCTACATACCTCTCTCTTTCGATCATACTCAGCAGCACCAAACTCCTCCAGGTGGCTAAATGGAGCATTCTGATTGCATTTCAACACCACATTATCTCCATTATTGTATAGATTAGTCAGATTCCATACTGCAGTGCTACTGCTGTTTTGTGTGGAGAGCTGTGGGTGAAGATTTGATGCACCCTGATTGTCAAAGACTTTCATGTTGTTCTGATTCTCATAAGACTTTGGATAAGTTTTTTTTACACAAACTGAGACTTTGGGTAATGTCCTAGCAGTACGCTACTTGCCTAAAGCTATTTCTGATCATGCCCCATTGGAGCTTCAGTTATCTATACATCTTTTGGCTTTCTGACCCTGTGGTCTTATATAAGTGTAGAGATGATATGAGAAGATTTGGCTGGAAAACAAGCAGGGGCCCTCCAAAAGAATACAGTGGGATGCCATTAAAGGCAGTCATGCGAGGTTCCTACATGAAGTCCAAAAACTAAAACAAGCCAATGACTCCAATCTTCTCACTGCCACAAAGGGTCTCTGACTTAGAAGCATGGTATGTTTCCTGACAGCTCCATTGCAGCACAGCTGGGTATAGGCCCCGCCCCTTCCTGCTTCCAGGATATTAACTCATTATTCTTTTTTTTTTTCCTCTGATTTGCAGGACCTAGGTGTGCTCCTCTACCTGGCTGGGCAAAAAGCTGATTCACACAATATACAGGTTGCAGTTTACAGGTGCGTTTTGCATATTTCAATAAATGCTTGTCATCTATTGAAGTCTATGGAACCAAAATCCAGAGAAAAAGACCTTGGCCCTTTCCATAAAATGCACAGATGTGAACTACATCCATAGGAAACCATGTTAAATTGACTGTTTCTGCAAAACTGAAAATCCATAGGTGTGAACCAGACCTAAACGGCTTGACGTCTGTCTGCGTGCGGATTGAGGCAGGACACAGTCCCTGATGTACCAGCTAAAAGACCCATAATCCAGGAAGATCTGCTGCTGGTGCTCGTGGTAGCTTTTATCATGGCTAACAGTTTTGTCTGGGGTCCACTGGGTCAGTGTGAAGTTGCCGGAGCATCAGCAGAGTCTCCCTTAGGCACATGCACACGCACACGCACAAGCTAACTTCTAAAAATGCTTTTGTATCTAAATGAATGCTGCATTGCTAGGTAGTGTTATGCCTTGCTTCCTCCAGCCACTGTGCATACCCTGAGCTCCTCCACAGGTAGTACTCTGCAATACAGGTTCACAAAGTAAAACTTTGTCTGTTTACACATGGCATTAACCTGTTGGTGGCTTCTCATGTTTTCTTTACTATTGTGCCAACCCCATCAAAAGACCAGCATTCCCAGAGAAAGGTAGAGGAGTCGCCTATGGATTGCTGTTGAAGTATAAGACATCCTTTTAGATTTCTTTGTGCTCTCCTGTTTTTCCATAAAAACAAAAAGTTAGAAGAATGCTTTTATAATGTCTACCTTTTCCTTCAGGGGGTTTGTGTACATTGCAAAATAGTATTGTAATTCTGTTGCAAATTCCTTACTTTTTGTTGCTTTTATGAACAAAACTTTCCAATTATGCCCCGATTCCTGGCAGGGCAAAGTTTAGTTCATTAACCACCTGGTGAATCAGGGCTTCATTTTCCCTCTTGTAGCTTCCTTTAGGGTTTGTTACTAAACAAGTTATTTTCTACTGCATTGAATTATTTTCGTGTGCTGCTTTGTTAAGCGGCAGGCAAAACCCTGTGAAAGAGTTATCGATCCTGCCACTGAGCTTTTCCAAGCAAAACAGCCCTGTTCAGGCTCTTCAAAAAAAGAATATGTGGATAAAAAGGACTATATGAATATTTATTCAAGCAATCGGAGATGAGGATGATGATACCGAACAGGTTGTCACATTTACAGTGGGGATCGAAAGTTTGGGCACCCCAGGTAAAAATGTGTATTACGAAGCCAAGGAAAGATGGAAAAATGTCCAAATGGCATCAAATTACAGATTAGACATTCTTATAATATGTCAAAAAAAGTTAGATTTTATTTCCATTATTTACACTTTCAAAATTACAGAAAAAAATGGTGTCTGCAAAAGTTTGGGCATCCTGCAGAATTTATAGCATTGACTTGCCCCATTTGCAAAGCTGAGACCTGCCAGTGTCATGGACTGTTCTCAATCATCATCTGGAAAGACCAGGTGATGTCGATCTCAAAGGTTTTAAATGGCCAGACTCATCTGACCTTGCCCCAACAATCAGCACCATGGGTTTCATAGTAAGGTTGAATAAAGACACCAGTCCAACCTGAGTGAGTGTCTACAATTGTCCCTATCCCTGTACATTGCACACTCACATCGGTCCCTACCCTCAAGGAGCTCACAATCCAAGGTCCCCATTCATATACTAGGGCCAATTTTGGACAGAAGCCAATTAACCTACTTGTCTTTGGATTGTGGGAGGAAACCGGAGTACCCGGAGGAAACCCACACAGGCATAGGGAGAACATGCAAACTCCAGTCAGGTAGCGTTGTGGTTGGGATTTGAACCAGCGACCCTTACTGCTAGGTGAGAGTGCTAACCACTACACCACTGTGCCGGGTTCTTCTAAGCAGTTATCTAGAAAACTGAAACTGAAAATAGTTGACGCTCACAAAGCTGGAGAAGGCTATAAGAAGATAGCAAAGCGTTTTCAGATGTCGATATCCTCTGTTCGGAATGTAATTAAGAAATGGCAGTCATCAGGAACAGTGGAATTTAAAGCAAGATCTGGAAGACCCAGAAAAATATCAGACAGAACAGCTCGCAGGATTGTGAGAAAAGCAATTCAAAACCCACGTTTGACTGCACGATCCCTCCAGAAAGATCTGGCAGACGCTGGAGTTGTGGTACACTATTCCATTATAAAGAGATACTTGTACAAATATGGTCTTCATGGAAGAGTCATCAGAAGAAAACCTCTTCTACATCCTCACCACAAAAATCAGCGTTTGAACTTTGCAAATGAACATATAGACAAACCTAAGGCATTTTGGAAACAAGTTCTGTGGACCGATGAGGTTAAAATAGAACTTTTTGGCCGGAATGAGCAAAGGTACGTTTGGAGAAGAAAGGGCACAGAATTTAATGAAAAGAACCTCTGTCCAACTGTTAAGCATGGGGTGGATCAATCGTGCTTTGGGGTTGTATTGCAGCCAGTGGCACAGGGAACATTTCACGAGTAGAAGGAAAAATGGATTCAATAAAATTTCAGCAAATTTTGGATGGTAACTTGATGCCATCTGTGAAAAAGCTGAAATTAAAGAGAGGATGGCTTCTACAAATGGATAATGATCCTAAACACACCTCACAATCCACGGGGGATTACATCAAGAGGCGTAAACTGAAGGTTTTGCCATGGCCTTCACAATCTCCTGACCTCAACATTATTGAAAATCTATGGATAGACCTTAAAAGAGCAGTGCGTGACAGACAGCCCAGAAATCTCAAAGAACTGGAACACTTTTGTAAGGAAGAATGGGCAAAGATACCTCCAACAAGAATTGAAAGACTCTTGGCTGGCTACAAAGAGCGTTTACAAGCCGTGATACTTGCCAAAGGGGGCAGTACAAGATGTTAACTCTGCAGGGTGCCCAAACTTTTGCAGATGCCATTTTTTTGTTTTCTGTAATTTTGAAAGTGTAAATGATGGAAATAAAATCTAACTTTTTTTGACATATAAGAATGTCTAATCTGTAATTTGATGCCATTTGGAGATTTTTCCATCTTTCCTTGGCTTTGTTCGCACATTAATACACATTTTTTATCTGGGGTGCCCAAACTTTCGATCCCCACTGTAATAACCACCTCAATACTGGGCACTTACACTCCCTTCCTGCCTAGACCAATTTTCAGCTTTCAGCGCTCACACTTTGATAGACAATTACTCACTCAAGCAACACTGTACCCATATGAAATTTGCATCCTTTTTTCACACAAATAGAGCTGTCTTTTGGTGGTATTTAATCATTAGTGGGTTTTTTATTTTTCTTGTGCTATAAAGACCGTACATTTTGTGAAAAGGTGTTTTCTTTGTTTCTGTCATAAACTTTTGTAAATTTAGTAATTTGTCTTCATACATGTTGGCCAAAATTTATACTGCTACATATATTTGGTAAAAATAACCCAAATTCGTGTAAATTATTTGGCCTTTGTGAAAGTTAGAGTCTACAAACTATGGTGCCAATCACTGAAAATTGATCACATCTGATGTACTGAAGGCCTATCTCATTTCTTGAGACACTAACAAGTCAGGAAAGTACAAATACCCTCCCCCCCCCCACATGATTTTTACAAAATGATCATATTAACAGGTTACTTCTCTCACAGAGCATATGCATACAACAAAATTACACCCTAAAATACGTTCTGCTATTGAAAATGTTGAAAAAATATGAAAACGCATTCTTTTTTTTTTTTTTTTTTTTTTTTTTTTTTTTTTTTTACACAAAATTGTCCATTTATAAGATATTTTCAACACATATCAAATACATAGCAAAAATGACACCCCAAAATAAATTTTGCTACTACTGAGTATGGCAATACCACATGTGTGAGCCTTTTACACAGCCTGGCCACATACAGAGGCCCAACATCCAAGTAGCACCATCAGGCATTCTAGGAGCATAAATTACATATATAATTTCCTGGCAACCTATCATTTTTTGAAGGCCCTGCCTATTTCTAACACAGCATGTACATACCAAGAATTACAATCCAAAATAAATTCTATTTGGAAAGAGTAAAAAAAAAAAAAGGAAAGAATTACCTGTGCTTTTAGTAGTATCCACAGAGGAGAGCACTGGTCCAGGCAGCAGGCAGGGATGTGCTTAGCAACAGCAATAGTAATTATCCAGGCAGCAGGCAGGAATATTTGTCTATAGTCAGCATAAGGATATTGTTAGCACAGCACAGTCCATAGAAATTGTCCAGGCAGAGACCGCCAGCACAGCCATATTTGGTCCTGGTACACTGTTACCGGCAGACACTTATTATTGTACCGCTCTCCAGCTCTTCATAAACATACTGCCTCTTGCTACAGCTAAATATTTGCATAGTCCAGGTAGCGGCGTGATTAGTTCATGCGGCAGGCAGAGGCATGATGGCAGTAAGTCAGCAGCAGGCTGAGGGTGGCAATCAGGTAAGATGTGCAAAAGAGCACAGGGGTAGAGGCTTCGACCCACCCAAATCTCTATTAAGCCTCTGGACTCCAGACCCTAATCCGGAAATTCCGGAACCTGGAGAAAAAAAAAATAGTTTCCTCCATCTGGAAAAACAATTCTGGAGCCCCTCACATATGTAAGACCCCTGTGTACTACAGTAGTAGGGAATCAGATCAGTCCAAGCGGTAGGCAAAAGCATAGTCCATAAAAGAGGCCAGGGTCAGTTCACATGCAAGTAGTAGGCAGCAGCGTACTTGATAAAATGGGCCAGGGTCAGTTCACATGGAATCAGTCCAAACGTTAGGCAGAGGCCTAGTAACAAAACAGGCCAGGGTCAGTTCACGGGGAAGGCAGTGGCATGGTTATTTGGGGAAGCATGGAAAATGGTCAGCACAGATGATGAAAATAGGGAAATGGTTAAAAATATGGGCTAATCCCCATGGAAGAGTCAGACTGGGACGAGATATTGGAAAACCCTAAGGCCGCGTACACACGGGCGGACTGTTCGCCCAACTTAGTCCGCTGAACAGTGTGTGGGCTTCAGCGGACTGTTTCAGCGGACAGTCTGACGAACAAAGTCTTACGGAATTTCCGTAAGACAGTCCGTCCAAACTTGGTTTCAGCGGACAGTCTGCTCGTGTGTAGGCACGTTGGACGGACTAAGTATGACGCATGCCCAGAAAGGATTTACAGGGCGGAAGCGCTCGGTCTTGTAAAACTAGTGTTCGTATTGAAGCTAGCATATTCGTCATGCTGCTAATTTTGTGGTTTTTTAATATAGCCCGTTCTTTTCTTCTTCGTAATGCAAGAAAAGTGAAGTAGCTTTGCTGCTTATATTCACACAGAGTTATACCAAATGTTTTTATTCATCCTCATCCTATGATTAATCTCCCAATTATAGAAAAAATATATTCAAAATTATTAAAAAAATATATATATATATATATATATATATATATATATATATATATATATATATATATATATATATATATATATATGAAAAAAAATATAGAATTCATCTATTACTATATATTTTTGGAACTACTATTGTCATTTTTTTTTTTTTTTCTTTTTGTGGGGGTCGGGTTGAAACAAGATGGACTTGCATTTTTTTTGGCCAAGCAGGACTATGCAAGTAGAGATAGATAGATACCCAAACCAGCATTTTAGCTTACACATGATTGCATGTTCAAAATCAGCAGAGGTTCATTTCAAATGTTAAGCCTCAAATTTACAGCGACTGCACTTGCAGTACTTTAAAAATTGCACTTGAAGTTAGCATATTTACATGAACGTGTGTTTTGTAAATAACCCCCAGAGTCTTTTGACATGTATCTGCCTACTCACAAATAAACTTTGTTTTTTAAGCCAAAAAAAAAAAAAAAAACATACAATATTTTTTGAAATAATAAATTTTTATTTTTCCTCAGAACAAAACTAAATCAAGAGGGAGGCAACACTGGAGACAATTTTGACGTTTGTGAAGCCTTTTGTCCCCCAGGCACACATCAAGTGAGTGGCCACCAAAATTCCGAACCTGTGTAGCATGTAAATAGGGAGCACAACATGGTCCTAGAATCCCAAAGACCAGGAACAGCAGCAGATGAGATCTATGTCCCCAGACTGTGGTACTACAACAGCCTGCGTCTTCTTTCAGAGCAGACTGAAGCCAGGCAGTCACTTGCGACTCTTCCGTCTAGCCTTCCCTCCACGCGTTGCTGGAGGCTGTGCCTCTGGTGGTGGATTTGTGGTAGGAGGAGGAGGAGGAGCAGTAGGGTCTGCGTTCTAAAGCTTGGTGGTCGGTGTGAGCTCACCCTTCAGACCCCGTTGAATGGCATCAAAAAATATTGCTTCGCACAAGTTGCGCTTTGCTTTTTCCATTTCGAGTAGCTTACTAGCCAGATAAGTGCCATAGGCCTCCTCAGGATTGGGGGGTTTGCTGAGAACTTGGGTGGCTTGGCGTATAAGTGCCAAGGACTCCTCCTCTGTACGGGTCATCCTCATGGGCCTTTTGCTGGCTAGGCGGAGGGACCTGGCTTTCCGTCCGACTCCTGCTGTGCCCAGCTAGCTCCTGTGTGTGGCTGGTCCCGGCCTCCTCCTCCATACTACTGGTCCCGGCCTCCTCCTGGGTGAGCTCATCCTGTGTAAAAAACAAAGAAATCAATAAATAAAATATGTCTATATTTTGAAATCATCAATCACTAACAATTTTACAGTTCTCACTTGCAAATACATTTGTCTTGAAATACAAAAGGCTATCATTTTGAAACCATCATTTTTCCATCAGTTCACCAAGATTTGAGCCACATTTGTGTAAACTACTGTATCCTTCTATCTAATTTAATTTGTGATGCAATCCTAGATTTGGAAGCAATTCAAACATTGAACTTTACATCATTAATATTTGAGCAATCCAAACTTTAGAAACTAAAATATACCTGGCTCCAGCTGGGCGCATCAACTTCGTCCAGCAAGGAAGGGTCTGGATCTTCCAGGGATGGCTCACCTGAGATGGAGGGAAGGGTAGACAGAAGAGTAGAAAGTGACTGCCTGGCTTCTGACGTGTCATCCAGAAAACGCAGCCTGTCATAATACCACAGCCTAGGTACATAGACCTGACCTGCTGCTGATCCTGATGTTTGGGACTCTAGGATCTTTCTGCGCTCCCGCCTATACACGCTACGCAGGTTCTTAATTTTGGCGTTCACAAAGTCAGTGTCTGCCTGGGGGAGTTGGGTTTTCACAAACATCAAAACTGTCTCCAGTGTCTTCTTCCGGGCATGACGGTTAGAATATTGTGGATGTTTTGAATCCCAAAGACTCCTGTGCGACTCAATTAAATCAAGAAATGTGGAGAGGAAGGCCTCCTCCTTAAAGGGGTCTGGGGTATACTTTTGCATTTTCTGTTTATGTTGTTTTCTGAAAAACAAAAAAAAACAAAAAATAAGTAAATAAATACTAAAAAAAAAAGAAAAAAAAGTCAGACCAAATGCACACTATTTATATTGTGACAATGTAGGCGAGACACACACTACCACATACGCTACCCCCCCACACACACACTACCCCCCCCCCCCCACACACACACACACACAAACACTACACACACACACACACACACTACCCCCCCCACACACACACACACACACACACACTACCCCCCCCACACACACACACACTACCCCCCCCCACACACAAACACTACCCCCCCCTATACACCCACCCCCACACTACCACACAAAACACCAACCCCACTCAACCACCAACCCACATAAAAATCAATTAAACATCAATAAGATTAAATTTCAATATACACATTCCTAACGCAGGCTTAAAATTAAACTAAAATAAAACGATAACTATCTTACCGTCGCGTGTAGCATTCGCTGCTTCCGTTCGGACAAGCGTACGGCCTCGCGGTAACGCTTTATATACAGCGCATGCGTTCAGGCTCCGCCTGCGTCGCCCGCCCCTGACGTTCCTTGTGACCGTATTTCCCCGCCCCTTTTACCCTCGTTCCGCTGTGGGTGAATGATAGGTGAAAATGGCGGACGCAAATTCAATGAGCAGCGTGAGCAGCGCCGAGGAAAGCCATGGACCCCATGCTTCCGGAGCAAGGAGGAGATATAAGGCCACCAATATGGCCTTTGAAGAGATGGTGGCTATATTAAGAAGGGAGGACTATGATGGGGAAAATGGCCCGTACCCCAAACCCAATGTCCGGAAAAGCGGCATCTTGGATAAGGTCGTCACAACGTTGCAACAAATTTGGGGTACGAAGAGGCAAGGACCAGCTCCGGAAACGATGGTCCGACATCAAGTCCAGGGAGCCGGACCAATATCATCGCATCAAAAAGGCCCTGAAAAAAAGTGAGTAAACTCCGCGTTTATCGTGACTGTCGGACATAATCGTTCGTATAGGTATTATATGTAAATCTGGCGGATTTGTTCGTAATCGTTCGTGTAGGTATTGTATGTAAATCTGGCGGATTTGATCGTTCGTGTAGTTAATAGTTTATGTAATGAGCGCATATGGTTGTTCGTATATGTGGGCGTAAATAGCATGAATTTGTATATGGTGTAAATTTATCTGGTGTTGGATTAGATTTTAATTAGTTTTTAATTTTTTTGTATTGTTCATGATAAACTGAATTGTCACACTCTGTTTCTAGGATATAAATTTTTAATAAAGTTTCATAAATTTATTCAGTGCAATGTAGACTCAATAAAAAAAATGAGATAGATAGATAAAATGCTGGTTCAACATCTGGACTGGGAAACATTTAGTGTAGTTTCGGACATCATAGAACATTTTTTGACATAATCACACACAGGTACTCCAGGGGATGATTCGAGTGTGTCCGTCTGTGAAACTTGGACAAAAGATATAAAAGTATCACAGTTTGGTTAAAGGCTAGGTTGACATTGCTGCAATGTACGAGATCAAATGTGATTTGCACCGCATTGCAGTGCAAATCACATGTGATCTCTGTGTGATGTGATTTCAGCCATACATATAGTATGGCTGAATTCGCATCGCATCCGGCCCAAACTTGTACATGGCCCTTTTTTTAGTCCACAGCCGAATCAGATCACATGGGTGTTCACACCATGTGGTCCGATTCCTGTCCGAGTTTAAAGATTGCACTGTGATATGAGAACTAATTTGGAGGTGTCAATAAAACTTTCCACTGATACTCCCAGCAGGTCACATAGGGCAGTGCGAACTGCGCATGCGATGCGTGAAACCACAGTAGATTTGCAGCGTTCGCACATCGCAGCAGTCTCAACACAGCCTAACTAAAAAAATGTCATTTTAATGATGTATTAAACTAGGAGCTTGTAATAACCAGCTAATAATTGTACACCACTTCAAACCAATGTTTCATATTCAAATTTCTGAACTCAAATATCACTATGCTTTAAAGTATCCTTTTTTTTTTTTTTTTTTTTTTCATTCTCATAGGGGAACAAAGACTCAGACAAGAGGCGGAGCAGCCCAGGACCCCCCAACCTCGCCAGCCTGATTGGGCAATTAGCCCCAGCCCCGTGTCGGTATTGGAGCTGCCCAGCCCAGTGTCCGAGAGGGAGCAGCCGAGCCCAGGGCTAGATGTGGAGGAGGAAGAGCAGGTGGAGATACACACCCCACAAAGTGAGTGTCTGACAACCCAGCTTAAGGTAAACAATTAATGGCTGTATATTTTAACCAATTTTTTATCTACACATGTTTTTAGGTGATGATCTGGTTGTGGTAGGACAAGCCGCGGAGCCATTTACCTCTGACAGTGCCCAGAGGCTGATTGGTGACATCATGGCCTGGAATGGGCAGATTGATCGGATGGAGAACCAAATTATCAACATCCAAAGAGAACTGGTCACTATGAGGCAGGGAATGAAGAACATGATCGATGTTTTAGGGAGAATCTAAGCCCCTTTTCCATAAAACCCAATTGATCATGTTCTTCATTCCCTTGGAAAAACATTTTTAATGTTTTTAGAACATTGTTTTTAGAGGCCAAATTTTGAAGATGCACACGGTGTGTCAACATGTGCTATGTGCCATCAGAGGATCGCAATGGACGCATTTGGTGTTTGCAAACCCTTCCTCATTCTAGTATGTGAGAGGAAGGGATTGCACACACCAAACACGTCCATTGATCACTCATGATGGTACATAGCACATGTTGACATCGTTGCATCTTCAAAATTTGGCTTTACCCCTTGTTTTCTGTAAATAGTTAAAAATATGCTTTTATTTTTATTTTTTGTGATAATTGTATTTTATATATAGATTATAGATTGTCAAAAACCACTTTGCTATACAAATGCACTAGGACAGGAATATGCAATTAGTGGAAATCCAGCTGTTGCAGAACTACAAGTCCCATGAAGCATAGCAAGACTGACAGCCACAAGCATGAGACCCAGAGGCATGATTGACTTGTAGTTTTGCACCAGCTGGAGGTTTGCCAATTGCATATCCCTGAATTAGGACAATGTAGGAGACAAGCAACGTGAAAAGCAAACAAGAACCAAACTTAAAAATTTGAACAGACAATACATATTTCAAGAAAAATACATTTTTATTGCTCAGCTGGCATTGGAATAGCCCCCCTACCATTAAAATAGCTGACATAGCGGTCACGCACCTCACGTGCTGTTTGGGGGGCTAAGCCAGGAAGGGCATGATCCAGCCCTGTCAGTTCTGGAAATATTAGTCCGGCCTCAGGCCCAATAGGCTGCAGGTACTGGTTACCTGAAAATTTACGTAGAAATTGTGCAGAATGCAGCAGCACAGAATCACATAGTTCAGTTTATATTCTGCAAGGTTGATCGCTGTCAGTAACAGACGGAACCGGCTGGCCATAATGCCAAAGGCACTCTCCACAACCCTTCTTGCTCTGGCCAGCCTGTAATTAAAAACCCTCCTCTCCGGGGTGAGGGTCCTTTGGGGGAAGGGTTTCATAAGATGTTCACTCAGACCGAACGCTTCATCAGCCAGAAACACAAACGGTAGACCCTCCACATTCTCGGCATCTGGTGGCAAGTCCAGGCCACCAGTGATAAGACGGTGGCAGAACTCGGTCTGCCTAAAGACTCCTCCGTCAGACATCCGGCCGTTCTTCCCCACATCCACATAAAGAAAGTCACATTGTGCCGACACCACCGCCATTTGCACCACACTATGGAACCCCTTATAATTCCAATAGTAGGACCCCGAATGGGGTGGGGGCACAATCCTCACATGTTTCCCGTCGATCGCCCCTCCGCAGTTGGGAAAGTCCCAACGGGCAGCGAATTGGGAAGCCACAGTCTGCCATTCCTGTGGCGTGGAAGGACACTGGGGAGTCAAACACAGGAAAAAAAACAAAATTAGTCATTAAATAAAAACAATTCATAACAAATAAAACTCAAAAACATTTTGGAACAACAGTTAAACAGAAATATTGCAAATTTGTTTTCTGCAAAAAAAAAAAAAAAAAAATAGACGGACCAATTCACAGATTAATCAGCCCTCTGATGGACCAGGGGACATAAGTTAGGTGGGTAAGTGGGGTGGGGGGATTAATTAATGAGTATCCAACACCTGCAAGCAATTTGAGTGGGGTGGGGGGACTAATTAATGAGTATCCAACACCTGCAACCAATTTGAGTGGGGTGGGGGGACTAATTAATGAGTATCCAACACCTGCAACCAATTTGAGTGGGGGGACTAATTAATGAGTTGACAATCCATATATATCAATCCATATATATCTATATCTATCTATCTATCTATCTATCTATCTATCTGTCTGTCTGTCTGTCTGTCTGTCTATCTATATCTATCTATCTAGATATCTATCTATCTATCTATCCATCTATCTATCCACACACACTACAAAGAGTATACAAAGGGTGGGGGGGCAAGTAAAATAGTACAATGGAGCTGACAATATGAATTATAGAGAAAAACAGTCTCGGCTGTGGGTGTATATGGGGCCCAGGATTGAATGCTGAGGACGTTAATGAAAGCAAATATGCACGTGGGACACAAAAAGGTAAAAAGCTCAAAAAAAATGACACAAAAAAAAAAAATGCATGCATTCATATAAAGGGGACATTCACATCATATTCCTGTCATGGATATTAAAAGTCATGATGAAATGAATACAAACATACAATGCATATAACACATTTAATGCAATATTAAAAGAACAAACTTACCTTCATATATTCCTTCTGCAGGACCCGAATAATGGCAGAACAGGTCTCTGGAATAATGATCCCCAGAGCCTGGGGGGAGATGCCTGTCGAGAACTTGAGGTCCTGAAGGCTTCTCCCTGTTGCCAAGTAGCGCAACGTGGCGACGAGCCTCTGCTCCGGAGTGATGGCTTGCCGCATGCAGGTATCCTGCCTGCTGATATAAGGGGTCAGCAAAGCCAGCAGACGGTGAAAAACGGGGTCCTTCATCCTGAGATAATTCCTGAAATCATCAGGATTATTCTCACGGATCTCACGGAGTAAAGGCATATGCGAGAATTGGTCACGCTGGCGCAACCAATTCTTTGTCCATGAACTCCTCCTCACCCTGTTCACAGACTGGGCTCGGGTCAAAGTATTAACCCCAACACCAAGCCCCAATATAGCACGAACTCGTTCCCGAGTACGTCCACTCTCCATGGCTTTGAAACGGTCGGCTGGACAAACAAGCTCAACTGAACGCACTGAAGAACAGCCAGACCTATGAAGAACGACCTGAAACCCAGAAACGAGCGGACCAGAAGCGCCTAATAACAGGTACAACTGATCCACGCGTACCGAAAGACAGATACAAACCTCACAGGTAGACTGCGCCGCAGTGAACGGACAAATTAAGCTGAAGTCTGAAAAGCGCGAATCGTCTCTAACCAAACTTCTACTAACGCAAAGTCAGCAGAAGGAGCCCAAAGGGTGCTTTGCTGTGTCTTGGACTTCCTATTTCTAGTCCCGTCGTACGTGCCGTACGTCATCGCGCACGCTTTCAGCGGACTGTCTGCTCATCGTGTGTGGTCAAGTCCGTTCATGCAAATTTTGAACGGACTGTTTGTCGGATTGTTTGACGAACTTAGTTGGGCGAACAGTCCGCCCGTGTGTACGCGACCTAAGGCTGCTTTCACACTGGGGCGGTATTCAGGCGTTACAGCGCTAAAAATAGCGCCTGTGTAACGCCTGAAAAAAACCGGCCCCTTTAACTCCAGTGTGAAAGCCGGAGGGCTTTCATACTGGAGCAATGCGCTGGCAGGACGGTGAAAAAAGTCCTGCTAGCCGCATCTGTGCAGCGGTGAAGGAGCGGTGTATTCACCGCTCCTAAACCGCTCCTACCCATTGAAATCAATGGGACACCGCGGCAATACCGCCGGCAAAGCGCCGCTGCAGCGGCGCTTTGCGGGCGGGTTCAAACCCTTTTCGGCCGCTATCGGGGGTTAAAACCACCCCACTAGTGCCCGCACACCGCCGCTAAAACGACAGTAAAGCGCCGCTAAAAATAGCGGCACTTTACATCCGCTTCCGCTGCAGTGTGAAAGCAGCCTAAGAGAGCCTCTCCCAGGCTATCCAAGCGCCTGGTCCAATTATACATTATCCACAAGCCGTACCTCACCCCGACGATAAATTTCTACATGATCACATGGGTTCACCTCTACAGCTGTCCTGTTTATTGGGCTTGCATCCGGATGTTTCTATTGACAAGTTTTTAGCTACCTT
This sequence comes from Lithobates pipiens, assembly GCF_037356315.1. Classification (NCBI taxonomy): domain Eukaryota; kingdom Metazoa; phylum Chordata; class Amphibia; order Anura; family Ranidae; genus Lithobates; species Lithobates pipiens. Next base: position 167,908,570 of record NW_027507718.1, on the reverse strand, counting down.
CCTACACGAAACTCTTTTTAGTGCATGGAAGATAGTGGCCCGATACTGGATGCAATCTACCCCCCCTACACTTCAGACATGGGTTGGGGAAATAAATCTCAATCCACCATATAAACAAAGTCATTTATCGGCATCGGGGATGTCTCACAAAATATAACAAGGTCTGGAATAGGTGGCTTGACAACCCAGACACGTACTGAGTAGGCCGGTACCTCTAAACAAATGCTGAGGGATGAAAACTACCCCAAATTACCAGTGAGTATTGTACCTGGCTGTAAACTAATGTTTATGTGAGTATCCAGGGCAGGTTGGTGTAACATATCTCGATGAACCTGATTGATCAACGACAAAAAAGATATGATGAAATGCACTATAGTAAAATATGGCAATTTACTTGTTGGTCTTTAATTGGCATCCTTCTATTATACTGCATGACTTGTACTGTACCTACAGGGTTTGTATTTCTCTTTCGTTCACTGACTGACACAACTCCATTATTCTTGACCATAGGGTTGTTTCGCCACCTTCAGGAGAAGACTAGGCTGAACATGTTATACGTGTGGAAAAAAAACAGAACGTTATAGTTCCGCCCAGGGGGCAGTCCCTTCAGTAACAACCCCTCAGCCTGCTTCCTGCAGCTTCAGTTTTTTTCTGCCTAGTGAAGGAGATGGACCTAGGAACCCAGCGGGACCATCGGCCCTGGGATTTATTTTTTTACAGAAGTTTGTCTTTTGTGCAAGATTTTTGGATCCTGTGATCTACTATCAACAGCCGGCTGGGTGACAGACTGGATAACCTTATCCTTGTAGTCTCCCCAGCCTGGCCATCGAGTGTGTGCAGACCATAGCTATGCATTGGGTCGGCCACGACATGCCCCTCAGGCTCCAGGGGCGGCCGGTGAGAGCAACGCTCTGGGGCACACACGACCGGGCTACTGATGTCTGTGTCAGTGTGCTGTGGCCAGCAGCCACCCCGTACTGATCAGAGAGTGGGTCTGTGATGGGATGTCCCCAGCTCGTCCGGATGGTAAGTACAACTCTCCCTTCCTCGGCGGGATGGAGCAGCTGGGCATTCCCTGGGAGGTCGATTTGGGGGTCCCGCTCTTCTCTCCCTGTCCCTATGTTCCCTCCCCCCTCTGTGGGGGATGCTGCATGATGGGCTGCTGAGAGGTGTGTGCGCTTATAGCCAGGGGTTCCCTGGGGGGGTTCTCACCTTGGATGGGGGCTATGCTGGGTGGCTGTGTCCCTGGGTGTCTGTGGTCTCCCCACTGGGTGTCTGGAGGTCTGCATATGCTGATAGCCATAGCGCTGTTCTGCCGCCATTTTCACTGTCTTCTCTGTGTACAGTTGTTTGTCGGCCATGTTTGGTGTGCCTCAGTGGGAAGCAAGAGGCCATTTTGCTGTAGTTTGGCACCCATTTTCCCTGTGATTATCTCCCTCATACTGGGTGGCCATTTTGTTGTAGCCCAGCTCAGAACAGTGCAGTTTCTCACTCAGGACACCTGGGAGCTGACACAGGCACTTATAGCTGAACGCCGCATAACTCGGTCAGGGTATTGAGTCCTGTGGTGGGGGCCTCTCACTCTGCAGCAGCTAGGAGGGTGGGACTGTGCACCTGTCCTAAGTCCCCAAAGGTGGCAGACAGGGTGGGTCAGCATGGATTCAGAAACTGTTGTTTCTTCCCCCAAACTCCCGGCAATTGCAACTGGCTCGTTCTTTAAACAGTGCAGTGCATTTGGACGCTTTGTCGGCGGTCCTTGATATGTTTGTTGCAAGGATGGAGGCGGTGTGTGGGTGCAAAGGTGGTATAAAGCGGCCCCTGCCCCCCATCCTCCGGGGAGAGCTCTGATGCAGACTCGGGCCCTGCTGAGACTGGTGGCCCCTGCTCTGTCGTTTCAGATAACGCTGACCAGGACCGATCAGACAGTGAGTCCCCGTCCGGGTCTGCGCAAGACAAAACACTAGTTGGAGCACTTATTACAGCTGTGCATGATACCCTGAAGATTCAGAATACAGCAGATCCTTCTGCTGATGTAGAGGTCCCTTTTGGGTCCCATAAGCCAGCCCGTGCACCTAAGGTGTTTCCGTATCTGACTTATTTAGAAAAGTTCATATACATGGAATGGGGAAGACCGCAAGTATGGGGAAGTATGGCGGTGTGTTACCCCTTTGAGGAGAGCCTTCTTAAAAAAAATGGTCTGCTCCTCCAGTCGTGGACCCCCCAGTATCCAAGTTAAATAAAGTAACCATGATCCCGGTAGAGGGGACTCCTGTGTTTAAGGACCCCACAGACAGGAAGGCCGAGGCAGTGGCCCATTCCTTGTTTATGGTTGTGGGGTCAGCAGTGCGACCAGTACTGGCCTCAGCACTTGTGTCGCAGACACTTACTGAGTGGGCAAAACTTTTGCACCGCGAGTTGAGGAAGCAACAGGCCTCCCTTGTCTGCGTGGAACTAGCAGACCAATTAGTTCAAGGCCTTAAGTATGTTTGTGACGCGGCCCTGCATACGCTTCCTCTGTTATCCAGGGCTTCAGTGTCAGCAGTGGTGCTGAAGCGCCTGATTTGGCTAAAATGCTGGTCTGCGGACCAAGCATCTAAAAAAAAAAAAGCTCTGATGGATCTACGCTTCCTTGGTGAGCGGTTCTTTGGAGCCTCGTGGGATGACATCAATATAATTGCCACGGGGGGGGGGGGGGGGAGAGTACCTTACTCCCACAAACCAGGAAGACTAGGGAGCCACACCGCAGGCAAGGGACCTAATTTTCCTGCTCAAAATAGGCTTTTTCGTCCGCCCGGGGCTTCGGCTAAATGCTCCCAGCCCCACAGGACGACCTCGGAGGGACAAAAGCATCCCTGGAACCACAAGTCTAACAAGCCTGCGAGCAAAAGTCCTACCACGTGAAGGTTTGCCTCTGCCCGTCTCTCGAGTGGGGGGTCGCCTTCGGGAGTTTGCAGCCCGGTGGGTCTCTCGGCTGTCTGACCAATGGGTCTGCGAACTGATTTCCTCTGGCTACAAGATAGAGTTCCTCTCTTGACCACCAAACAGATTCTTCCCTTCCAGCATACCCTTACTCCCGGCTCGCCGGGAGGCCCTAATGGGGGCGGTAAGGGACCTGCTAAGTCGCGGGGTGATAGTGCCTGTTCCGGAGTCGGGAAAGGTTCCGGGGGTTCTACTCCAATCTGTAGTCCCCAAAAAGGAAGGGGTACATCCAATCTTGGGCCTGAAAGCCCTCAATTGCCTTGTAGAAGTACAGAGGTTCAGAATGGAATCAGCTCACTCAGTGGTCGTTGCACTGCATCAAGGGGACTCCCTGTCGTCTTTGGACATCCAGGATGCGTAGCTGCACATACCTAGACAATCTCCTCCTAAAAGCAGCTTCCGCCTCAGAATTAAAGGAGGATGTGGTGATCACCATGCAAACCCTGCAGGACTTTGGGTGGCTGTTGAACCTAAAGAAGTTGGTGCTTATATCGACTCAGCGCTTGGAGTACCTAGGCCTATTGCTAGACTCCATGGAAGCGAGAGTGTTTCTCCCTTCAGACAAACTGCAGACTCTCAGAGCCACGGTAAAACTATTGATCAACCGCAGGTGGTCGTCGCTGCGCTTCTGCCTTCCTTCGAGGCAGTGCCGTACACCCAGTTTCATACCAGGGTCTTGCAGAAGGAGATCTTGACGAAATGGGACAAATCTCCGTTATCCCTGGATCAGCAGATTCAGGTGAGCCAGTCAGTCAGTGATTCCCTGCTCTGGTGGCTGTGATCCCCGGCACTTCGGTCCGGGAAGTCGTTCCTACCTCTACATTGGACAATGATCACAATAGACGTGTGCAAAGTAAAATATTTTGTTTCGGAATTTCGTTTTCGTACGAAAAATTTATTTATTTAGTTACTCCCAAAATTCGTTTTTATTTATTTTGTTTTTCGTTCAAAAATTGCATTCGTCCGAAAATCCACATGAATTACGGTCGAATCTGTCTTTGAAGGCTTATGGTGTCTGTCGAATGTATAAAGAAGATTCGACAGAGCTAGTATATAGCATACTTCGTGTGAACTTTAAAACCCTATTAAAGTCTATGGGACTCCAACGTTCAAAATCTAAAGTGCTAATTTTAAAGGCTAATATGCAAGTTACTGTCCTAAAAAGTGTTTGGGGACCTGGGTCCTGCCCCAGGGGACATGTATCAATGCAAAAAAAAGTTTTAAAAACGGCTGTTTTTTCGGGAGCAGTGATTTTAATAATGATTAAAGTGAAACAATAAAAGTGTAATATTCCTTTAAATTTCGTACCTGGGGGGTGTCTATAGTATGCCTGTGAAGGGGCGCATGTTTCTGGTGCTTAGAACTGTCTCTGCACAAAGTGTCATTTATGCAGTAAAAAAAAGTCCTTTAAAATCACTCGCAGCTATTATGAATTGTCGGCTCCGTAATACAGAGAACACTCATTGAAAGTCATTGATAAAAAAAGAATTAAATAAATAAAATAAAAAAGCGTACCCCCCAGGTACGAAATTTAAAGGAATATTACACTTTTATTGTTTCACTTTAATCATTATTAAAATCACTGCTCCCGAAAAAACAGCCGTTTTTAAAACTTTTTTTTGCATTGATACATGTCCCCTGGGGCAGGACCCAGATCCCCAAACACTTTTTAGGACAGTAACTTGCAGAATCTTTTCTTTCTGTCAAATATTTTTTCTCTGTCGAATATTTTCTCTAAATCTTGGACTAATAGAGGTAAGGTTAGGCACATCCGACCACAAGTTCTACAGACAGATTGTTATTGTCAGAGTCACTCGAATCTCGTATTCTATATCGAGCTGTTGTAACAATAAAAACAAAAATAAAGCATTTATTTATGTCGGATCTTTTGTTTTTCGGATTCTGTGCTTTCGTTATCGTTTGTCAAAACAAAAATACCTGAAATTCGGACGAAAACGAATGCACATGTCTAGATCACAATGGACGCCAGCCTGACCGGCTGGGGTGGGGTACTGGGAGTACAGTCGACCCAGGGCCTCTGGCCGGGGGAGGAATCCAAGTTGCCGATCAATGTGCTTGAGCTTTGAGCGATCAGGCTATGCCTCTCCACATGGTCGAGGAGACTACGTGTGTCTGATCAGAATCCAGTCAGATGCCATGGCAGTGGCTTATGTCAACCATCAAGGAGGCACAAGAAGCTTGGCTGCAGCACGGGAGGTTGCTCACATCCTTCAGTAGACAGAGCAACATGTGTTACCAGCTCTGTGCCCTAAACCGACACATCCTAAGGAGGTGGCCCTTCATTCCCTGGACGTGGGCCGGGCTGTAAGGGTGTATTTGTCTGCCACGGCTCCCTTTCGGAAGTCTGACTCTCTGTTAGTTTCGGTAGCTGATCCAAAAAAAGGTATGGAGTGCTCGTCGGCCACCATTTCCAGGTGGATCAGACAGATCGTGGTACAGGCACGCCCTTTCTTGTCACGGCCCATTCCACCAGGGCAATTTGAACCTCTTGGCTCCTTCCGACATCAAGCGTCAGTTGCTCAAGTGTGTAAGGTAGTCCGTTCACGCGTTTATCAAATTCTACAAAATGGATGTCAGCGCATCTTCGGATGATTGCTTTGTTTGGAGTTTGTTTGTTTATTCCTAGCTGGCCTAGAAAGGGTACCAGGCACACATCTACACTTATATTCTGATCGGGGAGAGAGTTCTGCAAATCGTTGGGAAAAGAAATTCATCAGTGGGTGAATTTTATATAACATGTCGTAATTTGGATGATTGCGGGGAGGGCACTGGGTGTTGTCGCTGAAATTAAGAAAGCACATTATCATCTTGTATTGGGACCTGGACATTACGGCAGAATAAATGAGCATGTGGTGGATGGGGTTGGTGGACCAATAGTATATACAAGTAGACCACTAGGCATGTCCTTCATTTTTTTTTTTCTAAGCCCCATGTTTATGGTGAGGCCCATAAACAATTTTAACTCCTCCAAATTCAGATCTCTCCACTCAAATGGACGGGCATATGATGATTGGGGGTTGTTGGCAATATACTGCTGGGCATATAAATTTGTCTGGTCCACAGTGAGTTGCAGCAAAGTGTCAGGCAAAGACAGATAAAAACAATAAATCTCTGTGAAATTTTGGGTGTTGACCTGCACACCTGGCTGTGCTGTGAAAGGGGGAATAATTGGTGATCCCGAGTCAGAAGGCAGCCATGTTCGGTTGGCAAGACCATCTGGCATGTCAGTAGAGGCCCTGGCTCTTAGGCGACGTGACACTCCAGTAGTTGGGGGATTTGAATCTCCTATGCTGGTACTCAGGCATGATGTGGCAGCACTGGTACTGGGCCTGGGAATTTGATCTTGGGGCCTATTGCTGGCGGCAGCGCTGATACTGGGCCTGAAAATATAATCCTGGTTGCTGGTGGCTGCTTGGTTTCCAGAGTGCTGTGCCCTTTTAGGTGGGACCCATTCTTCCTCCGAATCATTTGCCGATTCACTATTCTCAATCAGTTCAAATGCCAAATTTGATTCGTAATCAGAATTGGAACCTGATGAGAACTACCCGCTGCTCTCAGTCATGGAGAGGATCTGGAACGCGTCCTCAGCCATCAGAGTACATGACTCTGATGGCTGTGTGACAGGTGGCAGAAGAGGGTCACTGATGGGCTGTGCGATGGGTAGCAGGTGATGTTCACTGATAGGTGGTGACAGTGTGACAGGCGATAGTCACTGATGGGTGATTGTCAGACGGGTGGCATGCCACAGTCACTGATGGGTGCACCACTGACGGTCACTGATGAGTGACATGTACACTGCTGATGGTCACGAATGGGTGACACGTGATGGATGACAGGCTACGGTCACTGATGGGTGCATCGCTGACGGTCCTTGATGGGTGATAGGGCATGTCACTATCACCCTATCACTATCAGTCTCTTATGTGACAGGTGCACTTAATGGGGTGACTGTTGGGCGACAGATAACAATGTTGGGGCGATGGGACAAGTGTTGTGCTTGGTGCATACAATACACACAGAGCTCTGTAACTCGCTGCTCCTGGCTCTTCTTTTCTCACACTGGAAACAGTGTGTGAGGGGAGAAGAGCTGGTAACAGCTAATTACCACTCTGTATTTACATTTAGTGATCAGGTGTGAAAGGATCACAGCCTATCACGTGGTAAATAGGCACCGGCCAATGGCTGTTTACCAGCATCGGTGACAACCAGTGTTCCCAGGAACACGCCACCACTGACATGATCGTGCACGTGCGCCATGCACAGTGGGGCGGAACCATCTGTGATCAGCCATGACTTCATCACGGCTGATCACGTGAACAGCCATGCCCAATGCCCCCCCCCCCCCCCCCCCCCGGTGATAAGCAGTGTGCCCATGACATGATCACACGCATGCCTTGTTTAAATGGACGGATGTCATATGACGCCCACCCAGAATTAGAGCTGTGCCGCCTGGCCATCATATCATATGAAGTGCGGCAAGCGGTTAAACAAGTGGGCTATACACTCAAACGGAGTGTTTCCACTTACCCTGTGAAGGGCTAATATATTTTAGCAATAAGCATTCTCATAGCCTTCCCAGGCAAAACATGCTCTTGAGACTCTCCCAAGCGGAAGATGTGGATGACCACGACTGTATGAATCTTGCTTTTGTTCAAGCAACCAGTGATGAGGATGATGACACCTAACAGGTTCAGTATAAAAGGAGTGGTGTTGCGCACCTGGCTACAATCAATCTGGTGATAATAAAGTGCTATATGTAATACAGGTGTGACTGTTCCTATATGGAGATCAAAATTACATGTATATATAAAACAGCCATATAAGCAGTTCATGAATTTGCACCTTATTATATGGCTGTTTTATATATACACGTAATTTTGATCTCCATATAGGAACAGTCACACCTGTATTACTTTACATATAGCACTTTATTATCACCAGATTGATTGTAGCCAGGTGCGCAACACCACTCCTTTTGTACTGATTTTGCTTTGAGAATTGTTGACTCACACGGTGTCTGCAGCACCTTGCATTTATATTGAATATCTCATAGTAGCGCAGGGGTACCATCTATACATATACCTAACAACAGGTTGTCACGTTCATTAAACAAGTGGCCAATACACTCAAAAGGCATTCTTTCCACTTACTCTGTGAAGGGGGTTATATGTTCTGGCAATGAGCAGTCTCATAGCCTTCCCAGGCAAAACAGTCCTATTCAGACTATATAAGGAGGAAGATGTGGATGAGCATCACTGTATGTATCCTGCTGATTTAAACAGGCAGGGATAGAAATGACACCTGGGGGGCGTGGCCTGGACATGGCTGGATAGAGACGTGTCTTAGCAGAGCTCCTGGCCGTCTCCCATCTACCCCAACTTTTTTTTACCTGGTTTGCTCAAACTATGTACTCATTGAGGAAGATATGGATGTAGGGAGGGTGGGATTATTGCGGTGAAATTATGACATAAAATTGCCAATATCTCGAGTGGTTAGATATTATACATAAAGATTTTTTTGAACAACCATTTGCAACTAGGGATGAGGTGCCCCACCTATTAAACTTTCTCGCCAAAAAACTCCTTTCCCTAATCATATGTACTCATCGAGGAGGAGGACAGCTAAGAAGAACACTAAATCTACAAGGTCCTCGCCAGCAGCCCAACCATCGGGTGAAATTGGCAGATTATTCCGGTTATCTCAACTGCCCTCGCTGGAATTAAAGATGGCGACTACACGTGGAGGGGGGAGTCCTGCCCCAAGCAGCTCTCCGGTTCTGCACACAGGCATCTGGATCAAACGCTTTTCTGGACATCCCTGCTGACTTTAGACTGGACTCTAGGGATTATTTTCAGCCTTCCTCACAGCAATACAGAGTCGATGCAGAGCTCTGCTCCCTGTTACAGGCGCTTCCCACTAAAGCGGACATCGCGGCGCTAATAGGGATGGTGGAAGCCGCCCACAGAAAAGAGCTGAACGCAGTGAAAACTGACATTAGAGCACTTACCACCAAATCTCGTCGGGGTAAACCTCCCAGACTACACTAGGGTGAAGGAGTTTGTCGTTGGAAGAGCTCCAGGAATCACAGGGAGAAGCCTTGATTGACCAGCAGCTCTGCCTAGAACAGTGTTTCTCAACTCCAGTCTTCTAGGCGCCCCAACAGGTCATGTTTTCAGGCTTACCTTTATTTTGCACAGGTGATTTGATCAGTTTCACTGCCTTAGTAATTACCACAGCTGTTTCATCTGAGGGAAATCCTGAAAACATGACCTGTTGGGGCGACTTGAGGACTGGAGTTGAGAAACACTGGCCTAGAAGAGATGGAGGACCAGAGCCACAGGAACAACCTGCGACTCCGAGGCAGTCCAGAAGCAATGGAGGCGGAAGATCTAAGCCCTTGTACACACGGTCGGAGATTCCGACAACCAAATCCGTCAGATTTTGTCCAACGGATTTTGTCCGAAACTGTTCCATACACACGGTCAGACAAAGTTGTCAGAAAATCCGACGTGATTACGCTATTTCGTTACGACGGGACTACGTTCACGCTAGTAGCCAATAGCTTTGGTGTAGGAATTTGATCTGAGCATGCGTGGCACTTTGTCCGATCGGAATTCTCTACACATGATCGGAGTATGTCCGATCGGAGCATTTTGTCGGAAAATTTTACCGGCAAGTTGGAAAAGTTGGTCCGTCGGATACTCCGATGGAAACAGTCCGATGCAGACCACACGCAGTCGGAATATCCGACAAAATGGTCTGATCGGACACATTGCGTCGGAATCTCCGACCGTGTGTACAAGGGCTAACAGATACGACTATCGCCATATTTCGGAGTATAGAGGGAGTGGAACTGCCTTCCAGGATGATGCTCGATAGGATTCACAGATCGCTTGGTCCCAGATCAACTGACCTGCTAAGACCCCGCAATGTGATTTGCAGGCTCCATCATTTCATCCACAAGGACCTCATCATTCAAAAAGCTTGGGAAGCAGAACTGGAATTTGATGGAGCTACTGTCAAGATACTCCCATACCTCTCATGTGCCCCCGTGCACAGACGTGCACTGCTCAAACCACTGCAGTATCTCGCTAGTCACAAAGGAGCCACCTACCGCTGGGGATACCCACTCTCAGTCACATTCCATAAGGACTAGAGGAACTTCACTCTCCACACGCCTGCGTCTCTGCCCGCCGTGTTTGCCTTCCTAGGAGCGGAACCAATTGAGGTTCCGAACTGGCTGTTGCTCCTACCGAAGCTGCTGAACAGAGGAAACACGACGACTCCGAGTAAACCTGACCGCCAGACCGCAGCGAACCCGCCGCCGCCCCTTCTTAAATCCTTCCTACACTCTATGAGTGCTTCATCATGTCAGATAGTGCCTTCTGCTCAGCTACTTACTACTGAAACTAGCTTGATTTCCCCATCACACGCTTACCTCCTCCTGTGTCACAGGTGTCTCCCAGCATTCAGAGCAGTGCCCAGCCCCATCTTACGCCGGAGTGCCACCAGTTTGAGATCCCTGCTTTAGCATCTACCCCAGAGTCCTGAGAGCAACCATACAATCTAATGGAGAAATTGTTTTCAATCTTCCTCTCTCCACCTCATCCTCAAAGTCTGCTCTATCTATACGAGAACTCGGAACAGCTGAACTTCAGATCCACAATCCTATTTCTGATTTCACCCTACAAATGTACAGTGGAGAGGCTCTCCCCCCCACTGGTATGAATGCAGCTGTGTCAGCTGTACTCAGTAGAGGGGACGCGACACTGCTTCCCTATAGAATATATGGAACCTTTTTAGGAGGCACTCCTGTTATTAGTTCATAATTGGGATGCTGCCGACAAGAACAAGTATTTGGTTTTGCTTTTTTTTTTTCTTCCTACTTTTGGTTTCTTCTTTATTTCATATTGTGTTATGTTTGCCTTGTTGGGGGGAGGGGCGTTGGGGCGTGTCTCCACTCATGGACAGAAACCATTGCTATGTGCAATACCAGAATAGTTAGACACTGATAGTGTCGGAGTATTTGCAAAACACCCCAAGTGGGAAGAACAAATGACTGGGGACCTGGTCATCGATGCCTCCTCAAACATAAGGTTGTTACTTTATGACTCTGCAATTTTATTTTTTTTCTGAGCTAAAGTACAGTCAAATGTTACTAGATGGGTTGGGTGGGATGGTTAGGGGCTCACCTCTCAAGCCTGGTACTACCCCTCTCCCAATTAGGACGGCATATCCACTTGGAGGTACCTTCCACCTTCCGGGGGCTGTATGCAGTTTCTGCACCTGAATAGAATCCCAGGGTATTAGGCTCTGCTCGTTTACTCTAATTTAACTTCTCATTCTGTTTTTTCCCCCCTTCTTCTCTACCCCACTAGACTACCCCCTCTCTACCGTTACTACCTGACAAACCCCCTTTTTTCCCCTCCCCCCACGACGTTAGACAATATTAAAGTGATGTCGCTTAACGCGAAAGGCCTCACTACGCCAGAGAAAAGACGCATGCTATTAAATGACATGAAGCATTCTCATATGGACACCACCATTATCCAGGAAACACACTTTAAAAACAACAAAAAACCCCCTACTGAGAAATAGATTTTACCCAGTGGCATATCATTCGACTGACCCAAATGCCAAATCTAGAGGAGTCTCAATACTGATTTCCAGTAAGAGTCCCTGGAAATGCCAAAGTTTTATATATCAGACTCAGAAGGACGATATATTTTCCTTAAAGGCCTCCTAGGCAACACTCAGGTGACGCTGGCGACATTGTACACCCCCAATGACAGACAAGCCACGTTTTTGGAGGAAGTTATGGGAAAGCTCCAGGAATTTAGAGAAGGACAGCTGCTCTTAGGCGGGGACTTTAAGGCCCTCCTGATCCCCTCGGTGGACACATTGACATCCAAATCATCCATCCCACCAAACCAACTTAAATGTATAGCTAAAACACTATACGGCTCCCAACGAATAGACATATGGCTCCTGCAACATTCAGGTGAGCAAGACTATACCTTCTACTCTCCCAGGCATAAAGTATATGCTAGAATAGATTACTTTCTAATCCCCCACGCCCAGCTACCTGCCATTCAGACAACCTCAATACGCAACAGAACCTGGTCAGACCATGCACCTATTTTTTTAACGTACACTCTATAACCACATCACTCAGACACCGATTCTGTTGACTTAATGAAAGTCTCCTGCAGACTGCAGGGGTATTGACAGATGAGACTAATGCGCTACACCTCTACTTTCAAGAAAACGACACACCAGACTGCGACCCAGGCATCTTACATAGTTACATAGGTACATAGTTAGTCAGGTTGAAAAAAGACACAAGTCCATCCAGTTCAACCTTAAAAACAAATAAATAAAATGAAAAATAATCGTACAATCCAAATACCCAATTTTATGCCCACAATTGATCCAGAGGAAGGCGAAAAAAAAACCCCAGCAGAGCATGCTTCAATTTGCTACAGCAGGGGAAAAAAATTCCTTCCTGATCCCCCAAGAGGCAATCGGATTTTCCCTGGATTAACTTTACCTATGTTAGTACCCAGTTATATTATGTACATTCAGGAAAGTGTCCAGGCCTTTCTTAAAGCAATCTACTGAGCTGGCCAGAACCACCTCTGGCGGGAGTCTATTCCACATTTTCACAGCTCTAACTGTGAAGAAACCTTTCCGTACTTGAAGATGAAATCTCTTTTCCTCTAGACGTAAAGAGTGCCCCCTTGTCCTCTGGGTTGACCGTACAGAGAACAACTCAACACCAAGTTCACTATATGGACCCCTAATATATTTGAACATGTTGATCATATCCCCCCTTATTCTCCTCTTCTCAAGAGTGAATAAATTCAGTTCCTCTAATCTTTCCTCATAGCTGAGTTCCTTCATGCCTCTTATCAGTTTGGTTGCCCTTCTCTGCACTTTCTCCAGTTCCCCGATATCCTTTTTGAGAACTGGTGCCCAAAACTGAACTGCATATTCCAGGTGAGGTCTTACTAATGATTTGAACAGGGGCAAAATTATATCTCTCTCTCTGGAGTCCATACCTCTCTTAATACAAGAAAGGACTTTGCTCGCTTTGGAAACAGCAGCTTGGCATTGCATGCTATTATTGAGCTTATGATCTACCAAAACCTCCAGATCCTTCTCCACTATGGATCCCCCCCAGTTGTACTCCCCCTAGCATGTATGATGCATGCATATTCTTAGCCCCCAAGTGCATAACTTTACATAACTTTTGTGGGAAGCCCATAAAACAGTCATAATGGGAATTCTCATCAAACATGGAGCCCGCATTAAATGACAACGTAACGAACAGCTGTCCCAACTATTAAAGAAATTGACTGTCATTGAATCTAGACTGAACCATGCTCCCCTTCAGTCATCAGAAGCTGAATTAACCACAGTACAAAAGCAGATTACATAACTCCTCCATCACAGAGCCAAAGCAGCTCTACAATTTTGCCGCAAGGCAAACTAAGAACCTGGAGACAAATGTGAGAAATGACTTGCAAGAGCGGTTAGAGACCACAAAACTATATCCCTCATATAGTCACAGCTAGCAGCCAAAAAAAGAACCCTACCCACACATATTTCTCAAGAGTTCAAGCAGTTCTACTCCCATTTATATAATATTCCACAGACGACCTCTTCCCAATCAGACATAGATGACTAGATTACATCAGCTCAACTTCCCTCCCTCCCCCAGGATGTTCGAGAAGAATTAGAATCTCCAATAACCTTATCAGAACTCTAATAAGTAATAGGGACAATGAAGCCTGGGAAAGCCCCAGGACCCAATGGATACGCACTGCAATACTATAAGACGCTGCTCCCGGTACTGGGTTCACACATGATCGCGCTATTTAATGCAGTAGGCAGGGGTAAGACATTTGCCAGGGACACTCTGGGAGCTCACATCATGGTGATTCACAAGGAGGGAAAAGACCCAGCGGCATGTAGTGCATATAGGCCTATATCTCTGTTGAATGTAGACCTCAAGCTCTACACTAAGATTCTAGCCTCCCGGCTGTCACACCATCTCACACAGATCGTACACTTGGACCAGGTTGGCTTTATACCGTCAAGGGAAGCCAGAGACAGCACTACCAAAGTCCTGAATCTGATACACATTGCACAGGCCACGAATACCCCATGTATATTGCTGAACACCCGAGAAGGCATTCGACTGGGTAAACTGGGCATTTATGTTCTCGGTTCTCAGAAACATTGGACTGGGGGAGGTAATGATTAGACGAATAGCCAACATATACGCTAACCCAACTGCCTGGGTAAAAGTGACCGGAGTCCTTTCTGACCCTTTCCCAATAACTAATGGTATGAGACAGGGATCTCCTCTATTACCCCTCTCTCTAGAGCCCTTCCTATCCACAATAAGGTTAAATCCGGACATAGAAGAAATAACAGTGGGACAGACAACACAAAATATCAGCCTATGCAGATGACCTGCTCTTTTCACTGCCTAACCCAGTGACGTCCTTACCGAATCTCCTCAAGGCATTTGAAATCTACGGGAAATTATCCAACTTAAAGATAAACTTCCCTAAGTCGGAAGCGATGGGGATTGCTACACTTGTGGTTTGGGAGATGCAATCTACTAAAAATGTGTATACTGCCAAAGTTCTTTACCTTTTCCAGGCCCTCCCGATTAAGATACCTTTAAACAAGTTCAAGCTCTCTTCACCCGCTTTGTTTGGGCACATAAAAAAAACAGGCACTCCTCATACTCAACTATCTTTACCCAAACATTTTGGAGGCCTGGCATTGCCAGACATCAGGAGATACTATCAAGCCACACATGGAGGTAGGATTATTGACTGGAGACGTCATGGTACATTTAAACTATGGGTACAAATTGAACAACACCAAACTGAAATACCTCAAAAGAACGCACTATGGTGTGGCAACTCTTTATCTTGAGATGTGAAATCACACCCCTTGATAGAGAACACCCTGCGACAATGCACACAAGATACCATACAGACCTTATTAATAAATAAGTAGTCTCCACTCACTCCGATTATAGACAACCTCAGATTTCCTCCGCGTCTTTCATCAACACATTTCATATCACTGAGAAACTCAGAGTGTGTCAGAGACTCCAAGTTTGTGAAGGGTGACAAATGGCCAACAATCTCAGAGTTGATGGACGCCGCAGGCCCTTTCCAGCTTACATTCTGGAATGCGGCACAGTTACACCATTTCCTTCAGAATATCCCGAACCCCCAAGCTTACACCAGACCTTTGACCATATTCAAGGAGTATTTCTCAGAGGCAGACCCTCTACCACATGTCCTTTCCAAAATGTATTCCCTCCTAAATACCCCCCCACAACAACCACACCTGATGTGTATTACGAAATGGGAGTCAGACCTAAACCGCACTTTCTCCACATCTCAAAAACAGAATATGATCGGTTTCTCACTCAAGTCCTCTCTTCGCACCAAAACACAGGAAACCAATTATAAAATCCTGACAAGGTGGTACTTAACACCTAGTCGCCTGCATACAATCTTTCCCGATACTTTGGAACAGTGTTAGCGCTGCAATTAAACAGGGGAACGATGCTGCACATATTCTGCACATGCCCTAGACTAACAGCTTTCTGAACAACGGTTCGTAACATCACCCAGAAATTTACAGATTTTCAGATCCCAAATGACCCAGCATTTTTCTTACTACACGTATCAACCATTTCTCCCAAAGTCTATAAGAAATCCATACTATGTCATCTGCTAAATGCAGCAAAATCAATCATGCATCCCCTTATTATGGAAACAAAAGAACTCACCGACCATAGCATCTTGGCTTCGAAAGGTGGAGGAGATCAAAAAAATTGAGGATTTGGTATTATCAGCACAAGATAGACATGAAAATTTTAAGAACACATGGTACCTATGGAACATGTTCATACTCTCAGAAGAGGGTAAGGCCCTATATGGGTCCGGTTCACAGACTAGAGATTAAGACTAACCAAAGTCAGAGAAATAACGCCACCCCCCTCCATCAAAAAAATTTAAATGAATAAATAATGGGAAGTCCAAAAATAATGATCCTTATAAACTCCAACCACTGTGCTTTCTGAGAAAATGTGTTTAAATTATGACTTTAATTCGTGCTCATCCACTAGTGTATACGGATTGGACCCTTACCAGCAATACATAATGTGTGCGCCTTTGATAACTTAATTCGTATCATCCATTTTCAAGTAACAGTTGAAAAGGTCCACACACGTGTTGCTTAATGGAAATTCCCTTTTTCCTCTCCCCGGCAGCCCAGATTCAGAAAAAAAAGTCGTTTCCAAAATAGTGTAATTCTGTTTTTATTAAAATTAGAATGAATAAAAAACAATGATGAGCTTGCATTTTATGGTGCTCAGGTTAGCACCAACATAAACAACTTGGTTGGTGTATAATCCCGCGGGCCACTAAGACAAGCCGTCATGCATTTCACCGATAAAATGTGTTGTTCAAACCTGACAGGAAGTGACGTCAGTCGTGCAGCCTCAATACATTTCGCATACCAGTGTCATCATAGAGCATGAATTGAAGTCATTTAAAAGCAGAACTTCAGGCATTTTTTTCAACTTTCAATCTATTAAATCTTCTGCCCTTATTGTTTTAACTTTGGATAGTAAAACTTTTATTTTTTTCTGCCAGTGAATACCTTATACAGCCCACTTCCTTTTTCTTGTCTGGTAAAAAGCCTAGGCTTATGACATCATGCCTAGCTCTCTCTGGTGAGACTTTTCCAGGAAGGGAGGGGAGATGAGTCATAAAAGGGCCAATGAGAGTTCCAGAGCTGGAGGTTTGTGTGTGTGTGTAAAAATCCAGGAAATGAACAGGCAGCAGCTTTAGCTGCCCACAGTTAAAATTTGTTGCAGCCAGACTCAGTGGAGGGATATTTCTGCAGCATAGGGAAGCTTCAGAATAGCAAAGATGTTTTTATTACAAACTATGTGAGCAGATTGCAGTTCCTCTCGAAGCACATTTTCTCAGAAAGCACAGTGGTTGGAGTCTTTAAGGCTATTTATGGACTTTTCATAATTTTTTTATATTATTTTGATAATTTCCAAATTAATTGATTTTTCTTATTGATGTTGTTTTATATGTACCAAGTGTTTTGATTGTGTAGTACCGCTTTACTTTTTGTTTTTTAGGCCATTCAATAAGCATGTTGTCAACGCACTCTAAGGCTGAATTCACACCTATGCAGTTTTAGTGCTTTTTGCATTTTGCAGATTTGCACTATAGTCCATTTAACATGGTTTCCTGAATCTGTAGTGCAAATCAGTAAAATGCAAAAAGCACAAAAAATGCATTGGTGTGAATCCAGCATAAAGGAGTGGTTTCCACTCATCCTTTGAAAGGGTCATCTACTCTTCGCAATGAGAAGCCGCCTAGCCATACAAGGTGAAACAGCCCTCTAGAGTTTCTGAAGATTGTGACGCAGATAGGCATGACTGCATAAATACTATATTTTTGAAACAAAAGAGTAGTGGGACTTTAAATATGCCCAATGAGAATATAAATTGTATTACACATAAAACACTCATAAATACAATATTAAAAACATAGATATGCATAAAGAAACTGCGATAAATACAAAAATATGTAAATCTGATGGATACGTGTACTGTAACTGGTCATCGGCAGCAGAGTGGCATCCTTCAGCCTTGCATACAGGCTGATCAGTGCCTCAGCTTATGGACCCTTACACTCCCTAGGAGGAAGCATATAGAAGAGCTTATCAGCAGAGTACAGGACGCTCATCATAGAGAGCTTCAACAGGTTCAGCCACTGTCAGACCATCTCACAGTGGATGAGACTACAACCATTGCTCTGAAACAGCAGGTGGCAGCCCTGGAAAGGGACCGGTACCTTCAAGCAGATGCGGCTGTGGTTGTCAAGAAGGACGTTCTGATCACTCGGCTGTTCCCAGAAATCTTGCCTGCAGAATCGCCAGCAGAAGAGCCAACCGGCGCACACTAGTGCGCGTTAACGCAGGTGGGCACACAAGAGCGCATATGGACGCACGTGGGTGCACGCTAACGCTGTCAGGTGCACGCTAACTCTAATGGACGCTAATGATAGCGTGAGCGTGCGAAGGCGCACGAGTATGCACGTGTGCGCACAGGCGTGCACGGGTGCGCTAGAGCGCATGCGGACACGCAGTATGACGGATCTTGGCGCCAAAGGGGCTATTTACAGGGACCTGTCACCTTGCCTCCCTGCTGTCCGGTCTACAGCGTTCCTGAGAGACCCCTCTGCTATACCTTACTTGTTACCTGATACCTGTTACCCGGCTTGCCTCTGACTCCTCTGTTTGCTGACTGCCACCGCCCCCGGATTTTCTTGACTATTCTTTTGCCTGCTGCCTTGGTACCTATCCAGTCCGCCTGTATATGGCCCGGCTTGTCTGCGACTTGCCTGCCACCTTGTTGCTGTTTCTGCTTACCAGCATCCAACTCAACCTGCTTGAAGATCTGCTAGTGTCCTGATCTACAAGACACCTTCCCCTCTGTTCCGGTGTTCCTGCTGCTCCTGCTCTTCGCTGATCCCGGTTCCAGTCTGCATCTGGTTCCCCATCTGCTACTCGGAGTCCAGACCAGCCCTTGCATTTGTGACCTGCCAGGCACTTGTGCCCCTTCTGTGCTCCTGAACATCTGTCTGCTCTACCAGGAGTTCTTGAGCCAGAGGAATACGAGAAGGCCCTGCATCCGTGGGCTCAACCATCAGGTATGTGACAGTGGTGTTGCAGCTACACTTGGAAGACTTAGAGGACCGGAGCCACTGGAATAACTTGTAGCTCCATGGTCTCCCTGAAGACACAGGGGAAGAGAATCTCTGGGACACGATATTGGTCATCCTGCATAGGGTAGTGGATGATACTCCACCTGCTAACCTGGAACTTGATAGGGTTACCAGATGTCTCCTGTGCCACATTACAGCATAGAACTCTCCGTGGTCCAGTATTGTACTGGGTACGTCAGGTGGGACATACTTACAGATGTATATTGGTGATGGTACGGAAAGTTCTTCCTCTTTTACTCTTCGTTCACAGGCTGACCTGCCGGACTTTTTTTCTTTTTTGGAGATTGAACCCTTCCTGGTCCACAACTGGCTCCAGTTATGCCCACGAATACCGAGCCATACGAGAGTCACGTTCTCGCAGTATGGTCCGCATACCCATCAATCTAGGGCTCGACGCCAGTCAGAAGCTGACACCCTGGATGGAACACAGGAGTCCTTATTGCCTTCAGGGCTGTAGCTCTACAAAATTTCACCTTGTTTGATAATATATATATATATATATATATATATATATATATATATATATATATATATATATATATATATATATGTATTTTTTTTTAAGTTTACCCTACTACCTGGGTATGCCCAACCCCGATACCCCATTGTTAAGAGCCTGTACCACCACCACTTATGAACTAGGATAACCAAAAAGTCTTGCAAGCAGCTAGCGTTTGTTGAAATAATCTAATATCTCAGCCAGCAAGTGGTAGCTCACTCCCAATATAAATGTGACAAAGTGTTGAATAAATAAACAGTTGCACTAATTGTTGCAAGCCATATTCAAAATAAAAAATATATAAACAGTGCCATCAGTATTATTTAATTTCTTCCTTAACCACTTGCTTACTGGGCACTTAAACCCCCCTCAGTCCCAGACCAATTTTCAGCTTTCAGCGCTGATGCACTTTGAATGACAATTGCACGGGCATACAACACTGTACCCAAATGAAATTTTTATCATTTTTTTTCCCACAAATAGAGCTTTCTTTTGGTGGTATTTAGTTACAGCTCGGAGTTTTATTTTTTGCTAAACAAACAAAAAAAGATGCAAAAAAAAAATCATGTTTAATAGTTTGTTATAAAATTTTGCAAACTGGTCATTTTTCTCCTTCATTGAAGTGCGCTGATTAGGCGGCACTGATAGGCTGCACTGGTGGGCACTGATGGGCTGCATTGGTGGGCACTGATGGGCTGCATTGGTGGGCACTGATAGGCTGCACTGGTGGGCACTGATAGGCATAGTTAAGGCGGCACTAATAGGCACAGATAAGGCGGCACCGATGGGCACAGATAAGGCGGCACTGATGGGCAAAGATGGGCACAGATGGGTGGCACGGATGGGTGGCACGGATGGGCACTGATAGGTGGCTCTGATAGGTGGCACTGCTGGGCACTGGTAGATGACACTGATGGGCTTGGATAAGTGGCACTGGGGTGCAGCACCTTTGAGGCAGATTGTGGGCACTGCTGGGTGGCACTTTGGGTGGCACTGCTGGGTGGCACTGTGGGCACTGCTGGGTGGCACTGACTGGGGGCACTTACTTTTTAAACATTTGGCACTGCAGGGGGCAGGTGGGCACTGGCAGGGGGCAGGTGGGCACTAGCAGGGCTGGCCGTGATCGGGACTGATGTCCCGATCACGGCCGCCGGTGATCGGCTTTTTTTTTCTCCTCGCGCTGTTAGCGCGAGGAGGAATAATAGCCGATTACCGGCTCCGTTATATCACATGATCAGCTGTCATTGGCTGACAGCTGATCACGTGATAAGGGGTCGGGATCGACCCCTTGCACGGATCGGTGATCAGGCGAGTCTCATGGACTCGCCGATCACAGAGCGCGCCGCGCGCGCCCCTCAGGGCAAAGGAGATCCGCGCTGTAGCCGTCATTTGGCTATAGCGCGGATCTCAAGTGGTTAAAGGGGGCACCAGGGGAATGGACTGGACCATAACATCCTGACCCCCTGTACCATTCTCTGCGAGGGGTCATCACATCTCCCATTATATTCCATATTAGGTTGTCTCCCCTGAGAATACAAATAATTTGAGTTTGCGGAGGTCTATTTCCTCTATATTGTCCTGAATGTGGGCCATTCCTGAATTGATTATTCTGAGGGTATTAATAATTATTTCTCCATCCGTTAGATTGTCTGTTTTCTTTCAATAATTTTTGTTACATTTTTCCACAAAGAGGAAGTACAGAAAGATAGAAGACAAAATCAATGCCTATTATGCATTTGAACATCTTGTAACAGAACTACTGAGTGATTACATGGAAACAGATATCACACTTAATCTGGAACAGCAAGTATAGTGTTAGCATTGGTCCGTCGGCTGGGGCATTGCCCCCGTACCCAGACACCCCATCTGAGGGCAAGCTGTGTCATAGGTCAAGAGGCAACACGGCCAGCCCCGACATTTTATACTTTTGTTTCAATGTTTTTATTGACGTTTTGTCGTTGGGTTAACCGAACTTGTTAGGTTGTCCACATGTCCATGACAATGTCCATTGCAGAGTATCTGATGTTTGTACGAGTGAAAACTCTGGATACCTCTTTCTTAGCACCCAGATAATACTCATTAACCTTCTTTTAAGACCTAAAGTTATGGAGTAGAGATAGAAGAGGAAAGAAAATAAAGGGGGGAGGGGAAGACCCCAGGCTCTGGCTCCTGCACCTTAAAGGTTCCTCAGCTCGGAGCCGTACAGGGTTCTCCAGTCAGGTAGCTAATCCAAGGGCCCCAGACCTTTTCAAAGACCCCTAATTTGTCATTCAAGACTGCAGAGAGCCTTTCATTTATCATGAGCCATGAGAGCTTGTGCTTAAGTTGGCCAAATGGGATGGCAGCTGATCTCCAGTTTCTGGCTATAGTGATTCTAGCAGAGATGAATATGAAGGTGATAAGCCTTCTCTGGAATTTTGAAGCCATATCAACTTTAAGCCACAGCAGGACATGTTTAGGGGACTTGGTGAGGTTGACTTGGGTAAGGGTAAAAATAAAGTTGTGGACCCTAATCCAGAATCTTCTCACCTTGAGGCATTGCCACCATGTATGATACATTGTTCCATCTTGCCCACAACCTCTGAAACACTTTAGGGAAGCTTCTGGGACGTAGGCAGCCAACCTGGACAGCACCATGTACCATCTTAAAAGGACCTTATAATTTGCCTCTATGATAGAGGTGTTAATGAGTGACTTGGAGGCTGCTTGGCCTATTGAGTGCCATTCCTCTATTTCAATCTTGTAGATCTTGCTCCCACTTGACCATATAAGCTTGTTAGCTGGGTTATGTGTTAAAATATTGAAGAAAAAGAGAGCAATTCCCCATGGGGGTTTTAGCAACTAATTGAGAGACACAAAATTGTATAACATTTCAAAAGTTTATTGGCTCCAAATTTTCTTCAACCGGCTTTTGGGGTGTGCAGCTTCTTTAGACCCAGTGTGTATGTTCAATCCCCCTCTTTGATGTGTTAAATTATTATACAAGTCGGAGATATGACCTTTAATTTTATCACATTTATGACATATGTATTCCATGGGCGACATAGTCGTCAGGTCACTCTTGTGAGATATAGCATTGAGGTAATGTTTCAGTTGCGCAAACCGGTAGTATTCTGAGTCTGGCATTTGGTATTTGTCTATTAGGGTCCGTTTAGTGAGCATACCGCTGTGGTCGTAGATGTCTGCAATGCGCAGGAGCCATTTGTTGGTCCACCATTTGAAGTCACGAGGAGTGAGGCCTGGGGTGAATTCTTTATTTTGTAGCAATGGGGCTAATAGGCTATGTTTGGATTGGAATGAATGAGGTTTGGACAGTGTGTCCCAGATGCTAAACAATAGGGAGAGGGAGGGGCACAGAATTGAAAAGGGAAATCAATTTGGCTGGGAATGATTGTGATTTCTATGTGCATCCATGGTGGATGAGGTAGAGAGTTGTGAAACCTGATGAGTTGGGATAGTTAGGCTGCATAGAAGTATTTGAGTAGAACAGGTACTCCCAAGCCGCCCTTCATTTTTGGAGTGTATAGTGTACGTCTGTTCACCCTAGGCCCCTTGTGTCTCCCCAAAGAAACTGAAATAGCTTCTTTTGAAAGTTTAACAAATCAGTTCTGACCAGAGAAACAGGCAATGTGAGAAAAAGATAGAGTATCCGAGGAAGGATGTTCATCTTTATAGAGTATAACCTGCCGAACCACGACGGAGGATGGGCCTGCCAACTAGTCAGGTCCATCGCTAATCTTTTGTAGAGTGCAGGGTAATTTTGGGAGTACATGGTATTAAACCTGGAGGTGAGGTTAATTCCTAAGTAGTGGAGAGCTACAGGTTCCCAAATACATTTATAAGAGGATTGGAGGGTTTCCACATATCTTTCAATCAAATTACACTAAAAAACAGAGAGGTGTGTTGATAGCTGTCAGGAATACCCTTTCTTTTCAATTAGAGTAATTTGATTGAAAGATATGTGGAAACTGTTTGTGTTTGCATTGGGGAGATGCATCTTGAACAAAAGGTGTCTCTTGGACACAAAACATCACAGTTGAGCGAAAAGGCAGATCTCCACAGAGAGGAACATTTTGCGGGATGATTCAGTCCACGTGCATTTAGGGACAATACATTAATGGACATACTGAAATCTAGTTAAACACAATTGTAGAAAATATATTCCTAAAAGTAATTCTCGGTTATATCTTCTAGGTATGAGTTTTAAGAAAGATAAATGAGATACAATACCTAAACTATTTAGATGACACTATAAGAATGTCAATAATTTAATACTTATTATGAAAAGTAAGCCAATAAAGTTAATTCACTATATATACTGAATAGTTAATATACATTACTAGTGGGCAGATATTGATCAAAAAAGAAAGAAAAATAAAGAAAGAAAATTATCAATAGCAAAACAAAAAAAATAATAAATAGTTCAAAAAGGACAGACACAAAAGTCAGCAGTAAATAACTGATGCTGACCTAGAAAAGGGGGAAAGTTCAGATAATAAGATTCCGAGCAAAAAGCCTGACCGGACATGTAACTTTTAATTGATAATTATCGGGCAGGAAGATTTCATTTAAATTTACTGTTCCTTGTTGTGTCCGAAATTAAACACTTTTGGTTTTCCTCGCAAGTCAGGAACATTTTCTGGGTGGTCAAGTATGATACACCATGAATAGAGTAGCTGCATACAGCCATCAATAGTAGATATGGCATGCTGTTTGCCATTGTAGGTGGTTAGTATAGTGGCCAGGTGGCGCCATTTGTATATAATTTTATGGTTTGATAGTGTTTTTGTTATCGTCCTAAAGCCCCATACACACTATCAGATTTTCTGCTGATTTTTTCCTTCAGATTTACCAAAAACATATAATATGAAGTCAAACCTTAGGAGTTTCAATGTGTATGCAATCAGGCAGGCCCTTGTACTACATGGTTTTGGTAAACCTGAAGGAAAAACTCAGCAGAAAATCTGATAGTGTGTATGGGGTTTTAGTTGACGTCTCATTTGCAATGTAGATTGCGAGAGATCCGCAAAAAGTTGTATATCTGAATACGGAGCTGGGAGAATTTTTAATTCTCTGGCTTTCAATAAGATTTGTTCCTTGGCTTGATAGAAGTGAATTAGCAGAATGACATCTCTGAGAATCGATTCTTCTAGGTGTCGTGGTTTGGGAAGTCTATGAATACGGTTGATAGTAAGTTCAATTGGAGATAAATCTGGTAGTAATGATGAAAACTAGGGCTGAAACGATTAATCGATATTATCGATAATAATCGATAATGAAAATCGTTGTCAACGATTTTCATTATCGATTAGTTGGTCCGCACCATGTGATCCGCCGAGCGGGCCGCGGCCTTAGGAAAGACCGCGGCTTCGGCCTAGCTTCGGAGCTGGCGGCCATCTTGGTACACCCGGCGGCGGCGAGCTGCGTGCTGACGTCACCCCCAGCGCGGCGTATGGCAGTATGCCCTCCACACAATTACATTTTAATTTGCATCCTCTTCTTAAGGGTACACCGTTAAGAGAATATTTTCAATAGGCTAAACCTGAGGGAAGTGGTTTAGACTTGAAATGTCTCCCAGCTGGAAAAAAGCCTTCCTGCAGCTGTACAGTAAGTAAAGGAAAATGAAAGAGAAACAGCTGCAAAAGGTCCCTTTAATATCAGATTAACTGCTGGTAACTAATCTAATAGAGACTTGTTCATGGAAATGTGAATGAAACTAAGGCCTAGCAGCCAATTCCATTCCATTACTTGGGGTCTGAATAACAATATTGGCAGATGGATCTGCAGATTAGGCTTACTGATAGAAAAGCAAATAGTCTTGCGCTTGGCAACAGAAGCTTACAGTTTAAGTGGGTTCTCCCTGCTGTCTGTCAGTGTTATGGTACATGAGTTCCTCACATTGCTGGGGTCTGTGTATGGGGGGAGGGGGATTACTCTAACATTAACCCTTTCCATACAGCCTGCCTTGTCAAGTAGCAGATTGAATAAAGTTCAGCCCTCAGAGACTTCACATCTTCCCTCCAACTTTCCTAAAAAGTCCTGACTTCTTCTGTCCCCGCACATCCCCCGTACTCTTCTTCTGTCCCCGCACATCCCCCGTACTCTTCTTCTGTCCCCGCACATCCCCCGTCCTCTTCTTCTGTCCCCGCACATCCCCCGTCCTCTTCCTCTGGCCCGCACATCCCCCGTCCTCTTCTTCTGTCCCCGCACATCCCCCGTCCTCTTCCTCTGCCCCCGCACATCCCCCGTCCTCTTCCTCTGCCCCCGCACATCCCCCGTCCTCTTCCTCTGCCCCCGCACATCCCCCGTCCTCTTCCTCTGCCCCCGCACATCCCCCGTCCTCTTCCTCTGTCCCTGCACATCCCCCGTCCTCTTCCTCTGTCCCCGCACATCCCCCGTCCTCTTCCTCTGCCCCCGCACATCCCCCGTCCTCTTCCTCTGCCCCCGCACATCCCCGTCCTCTTCCTCTGTCCCCGCACATCCCCCATCCTCTTCCTCTGTCCCCGCACATCCCCCGTCCGCTTCTTCTGTCCCCGCACATCCCCTGTCCTCGCACATCCCTGCTTTCCAGCGCTGCTGTGATTGGAGGTTGGGCTCTGCACATGCGTGCATCCATCTCCCGGCTTCGGGGTGCCCTTCGCTCCATTTGGAGGAGTCAACCAAGTCACGTGTGGCGGGTCCGGACTGAGACTCCGCCCCACACCACTCCAGCACACAGAGGAGGAGCTGCTGTCACCATGAAGGGGTGAGAAAACCCGAGACACCGGAGGGGGGGAGGGGAGCACTGAGAGGAGGTGGGGCAGTGACACCATGTGAGAGGGGAGGAATGTGTCATCTATACTGGGGGGGACGTGTGTGTGTGTGTGTGTGTGTGTGTGTGTGTGTGTGTGTGTGTGTGTGTGTGTGTGTGTGTCCCCCCCCCCTTTTTTTTTTTATCCGATTAATCGATTATGAAAATAATCGTTAGTTGCAGCCCTAATGAAAACATTGTGTTGGCATAGTTACGCAATTCCGTGGGTGGAACGAATTCCGGTACTCCTCTTATTTTATAATTATTACGTCGAGAGCGGTCTTTGAGATCTGCCAGCTTTGCTTTGACCCACAAGGAATCATCCTTTTGTTCGGCATATGCATTAACTAGTTTGTTAACTGTTACAGTACATTCCTACATTTTATCTTCCATATAATGTAATCTACCATCCATATGTTTCATTTCTAGGGAGAAGTTGTGAATTAAGGAGGATAAATTTGATATGAGGACTGCAATGACATTAGCATATCTTTTATTGTAGTATTCAAAACCGGCTGTCCTAAGGTTGGAAAAGCAGCAATGGACGATTGTAGTGAAGATATGGTACTCTCACTTTGTATTACTGTATTCACTGCATCAGTGTTCTGGTGATACGACTTAACCACTTTCAGACCGGACCATTTTGCTGGTAAATGACCAGAGGTCTTTTTACAATTTGGCACTGCGCTGCTTTAACTGGTAATTGCGCGGTCATGCAATGTTGTACCCAAACAAAATTTGCGTCCTTTTCTTCCCACAAATAGAGCTTTCTTTTGATGGTATTTGATTGCCTCTGCGATTTTTATTTTTTGCGATATAAACGTAAAAAGACCGCAAATTTTGAAAAAAAATGATATTTTCTACTTTTTGTTATTAGAAAAATCCAATAAACTCAATTTTAGTCATACATTTAGGCCAAAATGTATTCAGCCACATGTCTTTGGTAAAGAAAAAAAGTCAATAACTGTATATTTATTGGTTTGCGCAAAAGTTGTCACATCTACAAACTAAGGTAAGTTTTCTGGAATTTACGCAGCTTTTAGTTTACGACTGCCTATCTCATTTCTTGAGGTGCTAAAATGGCAGGGCAGTACAAAACCCCCCCCAAATGACCCCATTTTGGAAAGTAGACCCCCTAAGGAAATTGATAAGTGGCATGTTGAGCCCATTGAATATTTTTTTTTTTTGCCTCAAGAGATTGAATAATGACAAAAAAAAAAAATTTTTTTTTTTTTTACACAAAGTTGTCACTAAATGATATATTGCTCACACATGCTATGGGCATATGTGAAATGACACCCCAAAATAAATTCTGCTGCTTCTCCTGAGTACGGGGATACCACATATGTGGGACTTTTTGGGAGCCTAGCCGCGTACGGGGCCCCGAAAACCAAGCACCGCCTTCAGGCTTTCTAAGGGCGTAAATTTTTGATTTCACTTCTCACTACCTATTACAGTTTTGAAGGCCATAAAATGCCAAGATGGCACAAAACCCCCACAAATGACCCCATTTTAGAAAGTAGACACCCCAAGCTATTTGCTGAGAGGCATGTTGAGTCCATGGAATATTTTATATTTTGTCACAAGTTGCGGGAAAATTACAAACTTTTTTTTTTTTTCACAAAGTTGTCACTAAATGATATATTGCTCACGCATGCCATGGGCATATGTGAAATGACACCCCAAAATAAATTCTGCTGCTTCTCTTGAGTACGGGGATACCACATATGTGGGACTTTTTGGGAGCCTAGCCACGTACGGGGCCCCGAAAACCAAGCACCGCCTTCAGGCTTTCTAAGGGCGTTACAGTTTTGAAGGCCATAAAATGCCAAGATGGCACAACTCCCCCCCCCCCCAAATGAACCCATTTTGGAAAGTAGACACCCCTAAATTTAGGGGTACACTAGTGAGACTAGGTAATAAATGGCGGGTGCCCTGAAACTATAAAAAAAATAACTAACCAACCAGCGTCACCTGTAATAGTTATATGGTGATCACTGGTGAAAGGGTTAACTAGGGGGCAATCAGGGGGCTTTATGCGGTAGTATATGGGGGTCCCTGGCACTATAAAAAGCTGCGGGTTCCCGCATCGCATGCCTCCCGGCGGCAGTTCACACTGCCCTATGCGAACTGCTGGGAGTGTCAGTGAAATGTTAATGACACCCCCAGATCAGTTCGCATATCGCAGTGCGATCTGCAAACTCGGATCGCATGGTGTGAACACCCATGCGATCCGATTCTGCTGCGGACCAAAAAAAGGGTCCCGTGCGAATTTGCGGCGGGTGCGGTCGAATTCAGCCATACTATCTGTATGGCTGAACTCGAATCGCACAGAGATCGGATGTGATTTGCACTGCAGTGCGGTGCGGATCACATCCGTTCTCATAAACCGCTGCAATGTGAACCCAGCCTTAGTGACACTGGCGACGGGGGGTGATCACGGGGTTAAACCTTTATTGGGGGGGTTAGGGGGGTACCTTAGAACTAAAGGGGGCTAACCCTAACTGCCCTAACAGTTATTACAGTCACAAATGACACCCGCCGGGTGATCAGGGGGTTAAACCTTTATTAGGTAATAAATGGCGGGTGCCCTGAAACTATAAAAAAATAACTAACCAACCAGCGTCACCTGTAACAGTTATATGGTGATCACTGGTGAAAGGGTTAACTAGGGGGCAATCAGGGGGCTTTATGCGGTAGTATATGGGGGTCCCTGGCGCTATAAAAAGCTGCGGCGAACCTAAATACCTACCTGCCCAACTAGCGTCACCTGTGACACTAATACAGCGATCAGAAAAATGATCGCTTATTAGGCTGGGTTCACACTGGAGCGATGCGGGAACGCCACGAATCCGTGGCGGGTTCCCGCATCGCATGCCTCCCGGCGGCAGTTCACACTGCCCTATGCGAACTGCTGGGAGTGTCAGTGAAATGTTAATGACACCCTCAGATCAGTTCGCATATCGCAGTGCGATCTGCAAACTCGGATCGCATGGTGTGAACACCCATGCGATCCGATTCTGCTGCGGACCAAAAAAAGGGTCCCGTGCGAATTTGCGGCGGGTGCAGCGCGAATTCAGCCATACTATCTGTATGGCTGAACTCGAATCGCACAGAGATCGGATGTGATTCGCACTGCAGTGCGAATCACATTCGTTCTCATAAACCGCTGCAATGTGAACCCAGCCTTAGTGACACTGGCGACGGGGGGTGATCATGGGGTTAAACCTTTATTGGGGGGATTAGGGGGTACATTAGAACTAAAGGGGACTAACCCTAACTGCCCTAACAGTTATTACAGTCACAAATGACACCAATGCAAAAAAAAAAAAAATGACATTGGTGTCACTGTGACTGGGGGGCAGGGGTAATTGGGGGGGGTGATCGGGGGGGTGTGAGTGTGCCTGGCATGTTCTACTGTGTAGTGTCGTGTTGGTGCAACTCACCGATCCTCTCTCCTCGGTGTCGGAACGAAAAATACCGACACGGAGGAGAGATTACATCACTTCCTCTCCTGTGTTTACATTACAGGAGAGGAAGTGATGTCACGGAGCATTTTCGTTCGTCGGGAGCGATCGCGAGGGGGTGGCCATGAATGAATGGCCGCCCCCTCATCCCGGATCGCTCCCGAACGAATACCGACCGCTGCAGGCACCGGGGGGGCCCGATCGGGCCCCCCACCCGCGGGAAGGCAGGGACGTACAGGTACGCCCATATGCCTGCCCGTGCCATTCTGTCGACGTACATCGTCGTGCGGCGGTCGGCAAGTGGTTAATTTTCATCCGCGACTTTGCGGGACTCAGAGGTTGGTGATGATTGAGGAGAGACAGCAGTACTCGAGGATGATAATCCTATACATTTATCATTCGTTTGGCCGTGTTTTTGATCAGTATATAGCGCTGTATTATTCTCCTCGCGTCCATTTTGTTTTTTCCTTAGTGCACCGCTCTGTTTAAATTAGAAGTTTGTGAGCTTTTTTGGGTCCATTCTTGGCCCCTTTAAGAGACGTAATGGTCTCTGATAGCTGGGGAGTACGGCAGTACGTTTTCAGTATAACGATAAGATGCCCATTAATCACGATAATCCGGTCGGCTGTGGAGAGCTCTGGGCTCAAGCGGCCATCTTCCTGTGCACGCAAGCCACACCCCCATCGCAGGTGTATTTAGAGTGTGGCATGTGGTGTGTGACGCATAGCCTCCGTTCCCAGACGATGCCTTGTACGGGGAACCGCGTTGGGTGGAGCCCCATTTTTTAAATTCTTTTCATAACAGTACAAGTTATACATACATTTTATTCCAGATACATCTTGCTTCTAAAATTCACCCACCCCAAAAAGAGAAAAGAAAAAAAAGTAAACAAAACACCACACAAAAAAAAATTGCCTCCGCCTACTGTATCTCTCCCTGAAGCACCAGTCTTTGACGTCACCACGCACCAGCTGGCTGGCTTGAGCCACAGCTGGCTGGCTTGAGCCACAGCTGTTTGAAATCTTTCCATTGCTTTTGGATGACAGTGTTTTTAAGCTTGTAATAAATCTTTTAAACTGAGATACTGCACCATGAAGCCTTTTCTTCTTTTTACCTGGAAAATACGCCCCAACGTAAAAGACCATACAGCAGGATTTGTCAGTAGTGTTGTAAGGAATATCACATGAGAACAATCCGCGATACCGGCTCTGGAGGAGCCCTAGGAGGTTCACTTTCAGGTTAAACGTCCCATTGCTGAGCGAGTTTGATCTCTATAATTTCAGATCCACCATATCTGGTAAGCGGCCTCCCTTATCATAAACACCAAATTGAAGTTCAAGCTACATGTTGAGTGTTGTACATCATGAATACCTATTGAAGCACCATATGGACTTTAAGTTGCAGCACCTTAATATACACAATTTTCAGCTTTTTCCATGTCAAGTATTAATCACTAGTTTACTATTTTACTTCAAGATTTGGGGCAGCGCAGATTTTCCCCTTTACACAATAGAACATTATACACAATACTCAAGGGAGGGTAACAGCTGCTGTCCTGAAAGGCTCATAGAAATAATGTTACCTGTAAGTCTAAGGTTTTCTCACCTCGTCTTTCAGGGACAGCACCTTGGAGATAACTGAGAACTTACTTTAAGGTGGGATAACAGCTTGTAAGACCTTCCTGCCAAAGGACCGATCAAAGGCAGATAGTAGATCCAACCTGTAGTACCTTATGAACATGGACAAACTGGATCAAGTTGTCCCAGCCTTCTACGCCCAGGAAACCGCTACCGCCCTTGTGGAATGGGGCATTATCCCCATCGGAGATTCTTTCCCCATTGCCGGGTAGGCTTCCCCGATGCATCTCCTGAAATCTAAAGTGTGGAAGGCCTCCTCTCCCTGGCCGGAAGGAGCTGGACAGTATGGTCTCCCGAGTGCGGTGGAACGAGGAAGATACTCTGGAGAAAACTCAGGAGAAACCCTGGATACGTCCTTCGGATTATTCTATTTGGAAAACACACAAGAAATAGTCCAGAATTTGATAAGGCCTGAAATTCGCTAATCCTGCGGGCTGAGGTCACCACCACAAGAAGAATTGTCTAACGTAAGAAAAACTGTAGGTATTTTCCAGAGGTTCGAAAGGTGACTTTATGAGCTCCTGCAGAGCTAATGACGAATCCCATCCCAGAAATAACTTACAAGTCACCGGTCTAATTCTAGCCATAGCCTTAAAAAAAAAAAATCTAAGCAACTGACAGCGCTGGCACCTGCAATTGAGGGTGCTCGCTGTTGGGCCAAAGCTGAAAATTGTACTTCTTGCATCAAAGTTCTTGCTCGAACACCAGGAGTTAACATCTCCATAATTTAAAGTATATTTTAAAAGGGTGTTGATACATTTTTCTGATAGGACTCTGCATCTTATGCCACGTACACACGATCAAACAATCAGGTGGAAAAGTCAGGCAAACTCAAGTCTGCCGGACAATCCCGCCCGGAGAAAAGTCCGCTCATTTCGAACGGGTCTCCAGGTAGGCGGAGCCCGCGAAGGAGACGTCGCTGGCCCCGCCCCCTGGTCTGGACATAAAGGGGAACCCCAACGCCAAAAAAAAAAAAATTGGCGTGGGGGTCCCCCCCAGGTCCACATCAGACCCTTGTCCGAGCACGCTACCGGGCCGGTCAGGAAAGGGGGGGGGACTAGCGTACCAGGCCGTGTGCCCTCAACATTGGGGGGTGCCTTGGGGAAGGGGGGGCCATGCAGCCCCCCCCACCCCAAAGCACCTTGTCCCCATGTTGATGAGGACAAGGGCCTCTTCCCGACAACCCTGGCCGTTGGTTGTCGGGGTCTGCGGGCGGGGGGGCTTATCGGAATACGGGAGCCCCCTTTAATAAGGGGCCCCCGGATCCCTGCCCCCCACACTGTGTGAATGAGTATGGGGTACAATGTACCCCTACCCATTCACCTGTTAAAAAAGTACAAAAAAAAAAAAAACACAACACAGGATAAAAATAGTTTATTGCACAGCTCCAGGGGACTTCCGTCTTCGGGGGTCTTCTTGCCGGACTCCTCCGCTATCTTCTGCTAGCTCTTTTGCTAGTGGAGGAGCCCGGCTTTCTTCCTCGCCGCCGCCCTCTTCTTCCAACTTTGGGGGTCTTGTCCCCCTCTTCGGTTCTTCTGCCGGGCCACCGCACCTTCTTATAGCTCTTTTACAGACAGTGGCCCGGTCTTCTGTCGCCGTCGCCTTCTGTTCTTCTCTTCAGATGTTGACTCGTCGTTCCCTCCGCTCACAATGACTGGGGACCGGGCGCGCGGCGACTTATATAGGGACATGACCGGATGATGTCCCCGCCCATTATGGTGTCACAGTCCCAGAGGATGCTGGGACTGTGACACCATAATGGGCGGGGACATCATCCGGTCATGTCCCTATACAAGTCGCCGCACGACCAGTCCCCAGTCATTGTGAGCGGAGGGAACGACGAGTCAACATCTGAAGAGAAGAACAGAAGGCGGCGGCAGAAGAACCGAAGAGGGGTACAAGACCCCACAAGAGGGGGACAAGACCCCCGAAGTCGGAAGAAGAGGGCGGCGGCGAGGAAGAAAGCTGGGCTCCTCTGCTAGCAAAACAGCTAGCAGAAGATAGCGGAGGAGTCCGACGAGAAGACCCCCGAAGACGGAAGACCCCCGGAGCTGTGCAATAAACTATTTTTACCCTGTGCTGTGTTTTTTTTTAACTTTTTTTCACAGGTGAATGGGTAGGGGTACATTGTACCCCATACTCATTCACATAGGGTGGGGGGGGCCGGAATCCGGGGCCCCCTTATTAAAGGGGGCTCCCGGATTCCGATAAGCCCCCCGCCCGCAGACCCCGACAATCAACGGCCAGGGTTGTCGGGAAGAGGCCCTTGTCCTCATCAACATGGGGACAAGGTGCTTTGGGTGGGGGCCCCCCTTCCCCAAGGCACCCCCCATGTTGAGGGCACGCGGCCTCGTACGGCTCAGGAGGGGGGCCGCTCGCTCGTTGCCCCCTTTCCTGGCCAGCCGGGTAGCATGCTCGGACACGGGTCTGATGTGGACCAGGGGGGAACCCCACACCGATTTTTTCGGCGTTGGGGTTCCCCTTTAAGTCCAGACCAGGTGGCGGGGCCAGTCTCCTTCGCGGGCTCCGCCTACCTGGAGACCCGCTCGAAATGAGCGGACTTTCCTCCGCGTGTGTGGGCGAGTCCGTTGATTTCAAAAGTAGGGCGGATAGTACGGCGGACTTAGTACGCCGTATTAGTCCACGGAAAAAGTGCCGTGTGTGGGCAAGTAGCCCGTTCGGAAAGTCCGACGGACAGTCTGGCAGGAAGTCCGCCAGACTAAGTCCGTCTGAGAGTCCGCTACGTGTGTACGCGGCATTAGCAGGTCTTTCTCAGAAACCAGGCTGTCAGATTAAGGTAAATTGGGTATGGGTCTGCAGATCCATTCTGACTGGAAATCTCCAGGGAAGCTTCACTAATGAATTCACAAGAGTTGAGAACCAAGGTATTTTTGGCCAAAAGGGAGCAATTAGTAGCAGATCCATAGACCCAAAACGTTGCCAAAATCAGGAGGTATTAATTGAAATGGGGGGGACTCATAAGACAGAGGGAAGTCCCATTTGTGGGCCAATGTGTCTAACCCCAATGTTTGATCTTTGTGGAGCGAAAAGGCAGGAGTCTGCGTTTTTCCAGTTGAGGTAGGCTTCAGGTCTTGGCAATCATCAAAATGATCTCCTGATTCAGCGACCAGACTCCATTACTTTCTACCTGCTCAAAAAGCATGCTAGAACATTTTGCATGCCTTTCAAGTGCACTGATGATAGCAAAGCTTGATTTGACTCTGCCCAGGCCAGGATTTGATGGGTAAGAAACACAAGTACTTTGCTCCTTGTGTTGCCCTGTTTTGACAGGTACAAAACTGTCACTTTGTGTGACAGGACCTGCACATGCTGGTTTTCTAAGGACCACTGGAGCAGAAGACTCAGATGTATTGCTTTTAGCCCTCTGCAGCTGGAAGAGCTCCTGGCCTCCATCTTTGGGCTGTTAGTTTCCTGAAGTGGGCTCCCCACCCTCACGCACTTGTGTCCATTGTCAGCTGCTTGTTTGCTGTAAAGGCCCACGGCCGGCACTTTGTGGTGGTGGAAGAAACAAAGAAATCTATCAAAGAGCTTCTTGCTCTTGTACCGATCTTGATCTTTTCCAGGGACTCCTGCTTTGACCTGCACCTCCTGAAGAGCATACCCCCTCTACCTCTCCCCTTCCAGGGGTTCCAGGGTCTCCTTTGACAGTTTTTTTTTCCCTTTTGGGACTGCAGAAAAGGATGAAAAATTCTTCCTTGTAGGCGCACTCTTTTTCTTAGGCCTACGTGTCCGCTGTCCTGTCTAGCACCGTTTCCAGATCCAGGCCAAACAGTAGGTTTCCTGTAAATGAGATTCCACATAGTTACACCTTTGACGCCGAGTCCCCTGACCATGTCTTGAACCATAAGGCTCGCCTGGTTGAGTTGATAAGAGCCAAAGAAAATAACAGACTCCACTGACGCGTCTGCCATGTATTTTACAGCCTTTAACAATGTAGGGAAAGGTTCAAACATGTCCTTTCTGGAGGTTTGGGCTTCTATGTGATCCTTTAATTGTTCCACCCAGCATTCAAGGTTCCTCGCAGCCACCGTAGAAGCCATTGTTGGCTTCAAATTTGACAGGGACAAAAGGAAGGCACCAATCGAAAGACTCTACCTCCTGTGCTCCACCTGCTGGAACCACTTGCTGCATGCCCATGCTGGAAGTCTTGCCCACTGGAATGACATCACCTGCCTTCCAGGACTCGGATCAGGCATGCCGAGAGCTCTGGCCAGTTTCTCGGCATGCAGCTGACCCTGCACACACCCACATCCTCCAGGCTGCCAGATGGGACCTCGCCTGACTGGGCATCACTCCCCTGAGCTAGAGGAAGAAGGCACCGTGCTGCATGGGCGTGCTGGGCTGGTCTACAAAGAAATCCTGGAAAAACTGACAACCCCTCCCTGGAAACAGCCCAGCCTCCCCACCAGTGCTTTCACCATGGCGGAAGAAACACCAAGACTGATGGCATGGTGGAAGCAGCTGCATTTAAAGGGGTGTCATCATGGCAGTGTTTCCTGTGAAGGGGTGGAGCTGCGCTCCCACCAAGATGCTGTCTTGAAAGGTGAGCGCCCCCTCTGGAACCATACCAGGGAACATGCCTGCAACATGGGCGGGGGGACGACAAGGGCCTCATCCCCACAACCCTGGCCAGTGGTTGTGGGGGGTCTGTGGACAGGGAGCTCATCAGAATCTGGGCACCAGATCAATGCCCCCCCCTCCCCAAGTGAACGAGTATCACCAAGAAAAAAAAAGTCACACTAATAACTCACATTTTTTGACAATTCTTTTATTAAGAAAATGGTGTTCCCCGTATATTCACTGTCAATCATGCTGCCCTGTGACCTAGGAAAAGTGCGTGTGCCACTCAGGCTCGATAGCGAGGGGGGTATGTAGACAGTACAGCTGCTGCTAGAGTGCTGACAGGGAATGGAGCCCATCATGGCTCCTGCAAAGTTCAAGGAAGGAAGATTTTTTTATTTCTTAATAAAAATTGGGAAAAACTGCCTTTTATTACATGGGAATGGGTATGCCCGATTACTCATTCACTGGGGGGGGGGGATCTGGGTACTTGCAGATTCCAAATAGCTCCCTACCTGCAGACCCTCACAACCACCAGCCACGATTGTGGGGATGAGGCCCTTGTCCCCCATCAATATGTGGACAAGGTTCTTTGAGGAGGGGGGGCAGAGCACCAAAGCACCCCCCCACCATGTTGAGGGCATGTGGCCTAGTATTGGTCAGGAGGGGGTGCTAACCCCCATCTTTCCTGACCTGCCAGGCTGCATGGCCGGATAAGGTTCAGGTATGGATTTGGGGGGGCCCCATGCAGTCTTTTCAATTTTTGCAAGGGGTTCCCCTTAAAACCCACATCAGATTCGAAGGGTCTGGTCTGGACTGAGGAGATCACACGTTTTTTCTTTTTTTTTATACTTTTTTTTGGTAAATAGTGCATAATAATTTCTTGTGTGACTTGGACTTAATTTACCGCATGGGATAATTTATACAAATGAGTAATATGATACCCTTATTGCATGCGGTAAACATTAGTCTGCCGATCCCCGATTAGGGCAAATAAAGAGCCAATGAAATTAGCTTTTTACCACGTTACTGGCTGTGTCCAATCACAGCCGGTCATAAAATGTAAACAAACCAGGGTAACTGCCTGTTCCTGGGATCTCCTCCTCACACACACCGGTCCAATGTGAGGAGGAGATCGCAGAACAGTATATTACCATTTTACAGTGTGAATTACTGTGCCTAGATCACCCCACTAAGTACCTGATCTGCAGCCCAGCAGTGGGAACCATCATACAGCCATGTCCAAAAAAAATTCTACTACTGAAGAAGCATATCAAATCCAAAGCCTGGCGGATTAGAATAGCCGGGAGCTCTCACTGTCTGATTCCAGTTCAGAATTCGAGCCCATCGAAAGCAGTACATTGGCGACCAAATCGGAAAAGAAAGTCGGTCCTTAAAGACGACGCTCTGAAGACCAGGCAGCCACCAGCAGCTCCATACACCCCAATGGCCAATCGGCAAATGGCAACAACATTAGACCCCAGGAGGAATGGCCCAGAACAAGCACTGGAATTTGAAGTTACTTCAGTGTATCGTTGACCAAACTAATCTTTCTGCCCAACAATATATAAATAACCCCAACTCATACCCAGCTTTTCGAATGGAGACACCCAACAGTGGAGAAGTTTAGATTTTTGGGCTACACGATCAACATGGGGTTACAAAAAAAAATAAAGAAAAGAATTGCATGCCTATTGGTCTACCAAGCCCATGTCAATTTTTTTCAGCTGTCATATCCAGATCCCCTGCCTGCATTTCAGCAGCAACTCACAGTGCTCACCCTGAGATCATCACAACTTTGATAAATTATACAAAATGTGTCCCTAATTAAATTAATTTTATTTCAAAGAGGTTAGCCGAACTTTATGTCCCCGACCCGAACATTTCTGTGGATGAATCCCTGGTCCATTTCACAGGCCAGTTGGGATTCAAGCAGTATATTCCCAGCAAGAGGGCCAAGTACGGATTGAAGCTCAATAAGCTCTGTGAAAGCACCAGTGGATATGTGCATGCCTTTCCGCATGTATGAATCCCAGCCCCGAGTGCCCAACATACATAGGAATAAGCAGAAAAATTGTCTGGGACCTAGAATTTCCACTGTTCCAAAACAGGCATCATATTTATAGTACATGAACAATTATTATAGACGTTTGCCCCAACTTTAGCCTGCAGTACAGCAAGAAAAAAAAAAAAAAAAGGAAGGAAGGAAGGAAGGGCTTTCCACAGCTTCTAGTAACCACAAGGCTATGAAACCCCCCTTCATAGCCTTGAAATATGGAAGTGTTGTCCGTGAAGTGGAGGGATAGGAAAGATGTGTACGCTATATCCACCATCCAGGATGACACCGTGGATCCTGTTCAAAAGCTTGGGTGTCATCCATGTCTACAATAAGTTCATGAAAGGGGGTTTGTATTTAAATGATCAAATGCTGCATCCCTATCAGCATGAAAATCCCTCTTCTGGTATAACAAAGTCACAATTTACTTTTTCAAATTTGCCATTTATAACACACGCATCACCTATCAAAAATAAATGGAAGTACCAAATACCTTCCTAAAATTTAAGATATTGTAATTGCCCTGCTCTACCAGCAAGGATCCCCCCAGAAAGCATTCGTTCCGATTGTGTCAGCAGTTTGCATGAGTGCCATTTCCCTGACAATATTCCACCATCAGAATTCAGAGGAACCAGCAAAAAAATAAAAAAGTGTGTGGCGTAAAAGGAGGAGTTAGGAAAGACCAGTTTTCATTGTTCCCAAAGTCCCTCCGAACCTGGCCTATGCATCGGAAAATGCTTCAGATGTGATCACTTCCCTAAACTATTAGCCCCTTTTTCTAACAGACTGCCTTTCCCCATTTTCAATTTCTGTGCCGATTTGCCTGCTGCATCAACCAACCATATCACTGCCTTCCATGTGAACTGACCCGTTTATCGGCTATGCCTCTGCCTACCGTCTGCATGGTTTATCCACCACGTTTCTGCTTTTCACGTGAACTGACCCTGGACTGTTTATCGACTATGCCGCCGTCTATTTCTGCCTTTTACCTGCACTGACCTTGGCCTTTTAATCTGTTTTTTGCCTGCCAGTTGGACCGATCTTTTGACCATGCTACTGTAGTAGTGGGATTTAAGATAATACAGGGGTCCCACATATGTGAGGGGCTTCAGAATAGTGTTCTGAGTTTAGAAAAACTGTTTCTGGTTTTCTCTGTTTTTTTATTTTATTTACCAGAACAGGGTCTGGAGGCTACAAATAGATTTGTGTGGGAGAATCCTCTACCTCTGTGCCCATTCTTTCATGACCGAGGCCCTAAGCTTTATGGTCCTGCCTGTTACCTGGACCAATATCTCAGCCTGCCCTGACACAGGACTTTATGGACAATGAGCCTGTTGCCTGGACCAATACTTTGGCTGTACTTACCAAATCTCTATCTGCACTATGGACAGTATTCTTGCCTACTGAATGGATGATCCTTTCGCTGCTGCTGCTGACCACATCCCTGCTCGCTACCTGGACCAATGCTTTGGCTGTGCTGACAATATCTCTGCCTGTACGGACTATGGACAGTATTCTTGCCTGCTGCCTGGTCGATCCTTTCGCTGTCCATGTTCCTGCCTGCTGCATGGACCAATGCATTACTAAAACCAAAGGTAATCTATTGTTTACCCTTTGCTCAGAAGAATGTATTTTGGTGTGTAATTGCCTTCAACAATGCGATAGGTTGTCAGGAATTTGTGTGTGAAATTTATGGTGCTCCTTGGATGTTAAGCCTCTCTGTGTCCAGGCTGTGTAAAAATCTCACACATGTGGCATCACCATACTCAGGAGTAGCAGAATGTATTTTGGGGTGTCATTTTTGCTATGTACATGCTATGTGTTAGAAATCTTTTAGCAATTGACAACTTTGTAAAAAAAAAAAAAAGTTTTCATTTCCCCAAAATGTATGGAAAAGATACGTTTAAAAGACTCATAAGCTTCACAGAATATATGTTGGGGTGTTTGCTTTCCAAAACGGGGTCATTTTGCATGCGTTGCCATTGTCCTGGTGCAAAAATGTGATTAGTCAGAAAATTAGATGTGAAATTTGTGTCCTTAGAACGCCTGGAGGTGCTACTTGGATGTTGAGCCTCTGTGTGTGGCCAGGCTGTGAAAACGAGAGTTAGACTTACCGGTAACTCTGTTTCTAGGAGTTGTCCAGGACAGCACTAGAGAGATAGGCTCCACCTCCAGAGGCAGGAAACACAAACCAGATCTTTAAAGGGCGGTCTCCGTCCCTTCCCCTTCAGTCTTGTAAACGAGAACTTCCCCGGAAATGGCTTCTGTAACGACAAAAACACTTGTCCAGCATTATAACAGCATATAGGGAGGGAATCCATGCTGTCCTGGACGACTCCTAGAAACAGAGTTACCGGTAAGTCTAACTCTCGTTTTCTCTAGTCGTCTGTCCAGGACAGCACTAGAGAGGATCAACGAGAACTTACCAGATTAGGGGGGGACTACCGCTTGAAGGACCTTTCTCCCAAACGCCTGGTCTTGCGCTGAGATAAGGTCCAATCTGTAATGCTTCATAAACGTCGAGTAGCTTGACCAAGTTGCTGCTCGACAAATTTGTTCTGGTGTTGCTCCAGCTCGCTCTGCCCATGAGGTCGGTAGCGCCCGTGTGGAGTGAGCCATGGGGGAAAAAGGACATTCCATTTTCATTCCTTTGTAGGCTTCTACAATAGCTTGTTTGATCCACCTTGCAATTGTATTTTTTGAAGCTTGTGACCCCAATTTTTTACCCGCATGTAAAACAAATAATGCATCTGATTTTCTAAATGTTTTTTGACATCTCCAGATATTGTAAGACACAGGCTCTCACATCCAGTTGGCTGAACTCTACCTCCTTAGGATTAGTGGGGGACCCACAGAACGAAGGCAAAACAATTTCCTGTGTTCTGTGGAATTTTGTCACTACTTTGGGTAAAAACCCAGGGTCCATGCGCAACACCAGCCTATCCTCAAAAATTTGTAAAAACGGCTCTTTCACCGAAAGTGCCTGAAGCTCGCTAATGCGTCTGGCTGTGGAAATAGCCACTAGGAACACCGTTTTAAGCGTGATCCATCTCAAGGAAGGTTCTTCTTCCAGAGACTTTTTTACCCATCCCTGTAACACAATTGACAGGTCCCATTTGGGTAAAATTTTGAAAGGAACAGGTTTAATCCTGGTCAACCCCTTAAAGAACCTGCTAACTAGCGGGTCTACCGCCAGAGGTTGATCCAAAAAAACAGAGCCGCAATTTGTACCTTTAAGGTATTAATGGCCAGTCCCTTATCCACACCGTCTTGTAAAAATTCCAAGACTGTCGGGATACTTATAGACACCTTTTTAGTGTCCAACCATGAACAAAAAACTTTCCAGTACTTAACATAAATTGCTTGGGTTACCTTCTTTCTACTAGAAAGAAGTGTTTTAATTACCCTATCCGAGAGTCCCTTAGACTTCAAGAGACTCTCTTCAGACGCCAGGCCGATAATTTTAGGGTCTGTAGTTCTGGTAACAGAACTGGACCCTGGGACAGCAGATCCTCTCTCTCGGGCAGTATGAGGGGAGGCTCGTCTGTCAGGCCCAGCAGCACCGAGAACCATGGTCTCTTCGGCCAATACGGAACCACTAGTATCAATGTGGTCCGTTCCTGCAAAAATTTCCTCAGGACTAGAGGAATTAGCTTGAATGGGGGGAAGGCGTAGCAAATGTGAAATGCCCAGCTTTGTGCCAAAGCGTCTATCCCTTTTGCCCCTGCCTCCCTCTCTAGGGAGAAGTATACTGGGACCTGGGTGTTCGCTTTCCTGGCGAACAAGTCCACTTCCGGAAGACCCCATTTGCGCACTAACATCTGGAAAATCTCCCTGTTTAGTGACCATTCTGATTTGTACACCCGGTGTCGACTTAGAAAGTCCGCCAGGTGGTTGTCCACCCCTTTTAAATGGACCGCTGAAACCGATTTTAGGTTTTCTTCTGCCCAATGCATGATCGTACTTGTTAGCTTGATCAAGGACAGGCATCTTGTTCCTCCCTGCTTGTTTAGGTAGGAAACCGCCACTATACTGTCCGAGAG
Organism: Lithobates pipiens; assembly: GCF_037356315.1. Classification (NCBI taxonomy): domain Eukaryota; kingdom Metazoa; phylum Chordata; class Amphibia; order Anura; family Ranidae; genus Lithobates; species Lithobates pipiens. Next base: position 167,866,649 of record NW_027507718.1, on the reverse strand, counting down.
GACCTGTACATGGTGGTCCTTCAGATCCCTGGCGAACACCCTTAAGGCTTCCCAGACTGCCTGCAACTCCCTCCAATTGGCAGACCTCTGGGACTGTGTCTTCCCCCAGCATCCTTGGGCTACCTTCGACCCCAAGTGGGCCCCCCAGCCCCAAGCACTGGCATCCGTGGTGATGCGAACAGACACTGGAGCAGACCACCATAGACCCCGTACTAGGTTCTCCTCTCTCTTCCACCACCAAAGAGACCTTTTGGTCTTTGAGGATAGATGGATAGTCCCGTCCAGGGACTCTTGTGTCCCCGTCCCAGCTGCTCAGAATATTGGCCTGGAGACATCTGAAATGAGCTCTTGCCCAAGGAACTGCAGGGTTTGTTGCCACCAATAGGCCCAACCCTGCCATAGCTGACCGGATGGAAATTGTCTGATTGGACTGCAAGAAGGTTACCATCTCTTTCACCTTTATCACTTTTTCCCCTGTGAGGAAGACTTTCTGTGACACTGAATCCACCCGAAAACCTAGATACTGTATGGCCTGTGTTGGTATCAGGTGTGACTTCTCTTGGTTTATCAACCACCCTAGCCTTTTTAGGCAAGAGATAGCTACCCTCAGATCTCCCTGCAGTTGGAGCTTTGAGGGGGCAAAGAATAAAAGATCGTCCAAGTACGGTATGACAGCGATCCCTTTCAGTCTTAGGGGAGCCAATGCTTCTGCCAGGACCTTGGTGAATATCCTGGGGGAAGAAGACAGACCGAATGGCAGAGCCCTGAATTGGAGGTATCGAATCTGACTTCCCCAAAGAATTGCTATCCTCAAATACTTTTGAGAGTCTTCTCGAATCGGGATGTGAAGATACGCGTCCCTTAGATCGAGAGAGGCCATGAAACAATTTGGAGGGAGTACTGATCTCACTGTAAAAATTGTTTCCATCCGGAATTTCTTGTAAGTTACCCACTTGTTCAGTAACTTCAGATTCAAGATCAACCGGAATTTGCCTGACGGTTTCCTTACTACAAACACGTGTGAATAGAAACCGTGATTTATTTCCTGTGGCGGAACTGGCACTAGAACCCTCTGATCTATTAAATCGCCAATTTGCGACAGCAAAGCTGTCGCTTTCTGGGGGTCTTTGGGAGGCTTGGTCAGACACATCCTTGCAGGTGGGATGTGTCTGAACTGTATTTTGTAACCCTCCCTGATGATCCTTAGAATAAAAGGATTTGGGGTAGCGTATTCCCACTGTGGGAGGAACCGCCCCAGTCTCCCCCCCACAGGAACCGCGTCACTGGGATTTAGTGTTTTTTTTAGAAGAGGAAAAGAGATTGCTTTTCTGTTTTCCTCCCATCCACTGTTTCTTAGGGGTTGACTCCTTAGAGGTCTGTCCTTGTGACTGTCCGTGCCTTTGAGGACGAAAAAAGCGTTTACCTGTAGTCTTTTTAGATTTGACAGGAAAGGCCTTCTTCTTGTCCGCAGTACGGTCCAGGACTTTCTCAAGGTCCTGTCCGAACAGAAGGTCTCCCTCAAAGGGGATGCCACATAACCTCACTTTTGAGGCCGAGTCTCCTGACCAAGACTTCAGCCAAAGTGCCCTGCGCGATGAATTTACGAGGGCAGCGGTCCTGGCTGACAATTTAACAGACTCCGCAGAGGCATCTGCTATATAGCCTGCTGCTTTATGTAGCATAGGAAGGGAATCCAGAATTTCCTTTCTGGAGGTCCCCCCTTCCAAGTGGCCTTGTAATTGTTCCAGCCAGACCTCCAAGTTGCGAGCCACTATTGTCGTGGCCATTGCAGGTTTTAAGTTATTCATGGTTACTTCCCATGACCTCTTTAATAGTACCTCCATCCTTTTATCCATGGGTTCCTTTAGAACACCCATGTCCTCAAAGGCGAGATCTGTTGACTTTGCACACTGGGAAAAAGCTGCGTCTACCTTGGGCACTTTATTCCAAACACAAGAGGGGTCCTCGCTGAAGGGGAATCTCCGCTTCATGCTTTTAGGGAAAAATAACTTTCTCTGGCTCCTCCCACTCTTTTTTGATTGAATCTATCAGTGTGCTATGAACCGGAAAGACCCTAACTGAATCAGTTTTTAGGGTCTGATACATCCGGTCATGCAAGGACAGGGAGACTGGCTCCTCTCTGATTTCGAGCGTCTCATAAATTACCCCCAGTAAGGCATCAACCTCCTCGAGTGAGAGCCTGTATCTGGGAGAGCTTGACCCTTGAACAGGAACATCTCTGGATGATGCCGCCTCACTTAGGCCATCCAGAGAATCAAGTTCCTCCTCCTCCGATTCGTCACCTTCTACTGGGGTGGAAGCAGAGGGAACTGCGGCTGGTTTTGGGGTTTCAAGGTTCGCTAACATTGCTTTGATGGACTCCATTTCTTTCTGTACTCCAGAAATCAAATCCTTACAAGCTCCCGTAGCTTCCTTATAGACCAATTTGTCTATGCATGGTTTAAAAGGGGCTTAGACCATCCTTCTTTTAATTTATTCATACATGAAGGACATCTCTTCTTCCCCCCTGACCTCTCTGGTTCTTTGGGCAGAGCCTAAGGCAAGAGAAGGAGAGAAGAAGGAGGGGAAAAAACAGACAAGCCAACGTCAGCGAAACCTTTAGCAAAATAGGACGCCTTCACCAAACACCTATGTGCACCCCACCAACCGCTAACAGGATTCGCAAGACTCTTTAGTCCGGATCCTGTTTGAGAGAGGGAGGGAGGAAAAATACACCTGGACCATTTCAAAATGCCTATGCATTGATTAGTCCATTACTTCCCCCCCCCCCCCTCTCTCCCAGCCCTGTAGGTACAAGACACCTCTGTGTTTGCCTACCTGAGCTGGTTCGGCTCCACTGCCACTCTCCACTGCATCCATTTCGATCGGAACACGCCTGGAGGCTTCCCTTCGTAATGGCGATAAAGCGATGCAGCACGAACGCCTTGTGGTACACGCCTAACCGCCTGGAGGCTTCCCTTCGTAATGGCGATAAAGCGATGCAGCGCGAACGCTTTGTGGCTGTGGCTTTTTAAAATAGCCGCCAAGGTCCCGAACGTCCACGCTCGCCGCGCGACCCGGAACCGGTAGTGGATTGCCGGAAGTCCTCTATCCTCCTCCTGTGTTGCACAGGCCGGAACTCGAAGCCTGTGCCTGCCCCCCACCTGACTTCGTGCCCAATTTTGAACCTATTGTCAGGTGGGGAAACGAACGCCCTCCCCGGGCTTTAGAAGGAGAACAGCGGTTCGAAGCTACAGTCAACCCAACCCGGAGGACTTCAAAACGTCCGTTTACCAACAGGTAATCCGAACTCCTTCCCCGTCTCTTATGGGCTATCCCACCGTCGGGGGAAGGAGAGCTCCTGATCCAGCCTCCTCCTCCGGTGGAGGAAACACAAAGACTGAAGGGGAAGGGACAGAGACCGCCCTTTAAAGATCTGGTTTGCGTTTCCTGCCTCTGGAGGTGGAGCCTATCTCTCTAGTGCTGTCCTGGACAGACGACTAGAGAAAAAAGTATTTACACGTGGTATCGCTATAGTCAGGATGAGTAGCAAAATGTATTTTAGGTTGTATTTGCAATTATGCCTATACCGTGCGTGAGAAATAACTTAATGACCATTTTGGGTAAAATAGTTTTTTTTACATTTCTCAAGAATTGTGGGAAAAAACTCACCATGACTCTTACTAAATACCTTGGACTGTCTACTTTCCAAAAAGGAGTCATTTGGGGGGTATTTTTACTGTCCTGACATTTCAGGGCCTCAAGAATCAGGTGCGATTAATTTTCAATGATTGGTACCATAGCTTGTAGACAAACTTTCATGCAGACTAATATACACCAATTGGGTTATTTTTTAACCAAAAATATGTAGCATATATGTATACATTTTGGCCCAAATTTAGGAAGAAAATTTACGGATTTGCTAAATGTTATAACAGAAACAAAAAAAAAATGTTTTTCTAAATTTTAGCTTAGATCACAAAAATAAACCCAGTGGTGATTAAATACCACCAAAAGCAAGCTCTATTTGTGTGAAATAAATGATAAAAATTGTATGACAATTGCTTAGTCATGCTACACTGTACCCAAAGTGAGCACTGAAAGCTGAAAATTGGTGTGGGCAGGAAGGGGGTGAAAGTGCCCGGTAATGAGTGGTTAATCTTATGCCCCGTACACACGAGAGGACTTATGTCCGACAGACTTCCAAAGGAGTTTCGCCGGAGTTCCGACGGAGTTCTGACAGACTTTTCGGCCGAACGGACTTGGCCACACACGATCACACTAAACTCCGACGGATTCGAACGTGATGACGTACGACCTGACTCGAATAAGGAAGTTCATAGCCAGTAGCCAATAGCTGCCCTAGCGTCGGTTTTAGTCCGTGGGAGTAGCATACACACGAGCGGAGTTTTCGAAGGGGACCGGGTCCGGCGGAGTTCCTTCGGGAAAATTTGAAGCATGCTTCATTTCTAAAGTCCGTCAGACTTTGGCGAATCAAAAGTCCGTTGCAGCCCACACACGATCGGATAGTCTGACGGACTCGGTCCTTCGGACTTTGGATGTTGAAAAGTCCGCTCGTGTGTACGGGGCATTAGTGAAAGGTCAGTTGGCACATAATACCCTATCATGTGCAACTAAAATTAAAATAAAAAAAAAGATTTTTTTTGACAACACATGATTCAAGTCAGCACAGCTTCACATAATTTAATAAGCCTAGTGAAAGACATTTTGAATCTTGGCCAGTTCAGCAGGAACCAGCAAAGATTCAAACCATGTGTGAGCAGGCTGAATGTACCCAAGTTGATTGATCAGCTTGGGTACAACAAGCCTGACACATTTTACATGCAATTATTGCTAGTGCACACAGCATTGACAGGGGAATGCCCTTCAGCTATTGTCAGGTTTTTCTGAAGGCCACAGCAGTAGACTATACTTGTATAATATGCATTGAAATGACTACTTTTGAAATTAAATTAACATGGTAAAGCCTAAATAAAATTTTGTAAATGGGGTTTAATTCTTTTAAATATACAGATGAGAAAAAAAATACAGCTCACGATAGCTTGGTAACATTTGGCAATACAATAGACTTTGTCCAAATTGAAAACAAAACACTTTTTATGCAAGATTTAGTTATTTGTATCTACAGAGTTAGAAGAAAGCCAAGGGCAGAGTACACAGATCAAAGCCTCGGATTACATTCAAGAAGCTTAAACTATTTAAAATGTATTCCCAAACATAAAAGGCCTGTGTTTGTGGAGCTATGGCAGGTCTTTTATTTTGCTTTACAAATTTGTGAAGAATACAAGCATTTAAACCAGTATTTGAAAGATGAAAAGCAAAGGAAAATTCAAGTTAGACTTATCGGTAACTTGTTTTCCAGTAGATTTTCAGGACAGTCACCCGAGAGATCATGGCTCCACCTCCCAAAAGGAAAAACCTCCTCCAGCAGAGCTTTTTAAGGAAAGCCTCCACGCAGTTTCCTCAGTTGTCTGTAGAGACTCTCCGAGCCCGGCTATAACACATAAGTGACAGTTATATCATAGTATTACAGCAATAACATAAAACAAGGTGAGTTACTGCTGTCCTGAAAGATTACTGGAAAACAAATTACCGGTAAGTCTAACTTGAATTTTCCAAAACTACTTTCAGGACAGCCACCCGAGAGGATTACCAAGACTTACTCCATTCAGGGCGGGACAACAGCCGTAAGACTTAACTTCCAAAAGCCTGATCCCCAGACGTCATGAGATCTAATCTATAATGGCGAGCAAATGTCATCAGACTTGACCAGGTAGCTGCCTTACATATCTGCTCAGGGGTGGCGCCAGCTTTCTCTGCCCAACTCACCGCTGTAGCCCTTGTGGAATGAGCCCGGGCACTCAGTGGACTCCTCTGGCCAGAACAGGAATATGCTTCCACAATTGCCATCCTTAGCCATCTTGCTATGGTACCTCTGGAAGCTTGCTTTCCCTTTTTGTTGCCTGAAAATAAAATAAATAGTGCATCCGCACATCTAAAGTCCCTAGTGGCTTCCAAATAACTTAAGATTGCTCTCTTAGCATCCACGGTATGGAATTCTTCTTCCTTCATACCCGACGGATTAGAGCAGAATGTAGGAAGAATTATCTCCCGAGATCGATTCTGAATCGACGCCACTTTGGGCAAAAAAATTAGGATCCATTTTTAAGACTATCCTATCTGAAAAAACAGAAAAGAACGGCTCCCTGATTGAAAAGGCCAGCTACTCACTAACTCTGCGAGCTGAAGTAATGGCCACTAAAAAAAAAAACAGTTTTCAATGTAATCCATTTCAGGGAGGCCAAATGAATGTTTATAAGGATCGCAATAGGTTTCTCCAAGAAAACCCCCAGTGTGGCCACTTGCACCTTGAGGGTGCCGATTGCTAGCTTATTGTCTGCCCCTTCTTGCAGAAACTCCAAAATTGAAGCAATTTGTCTTGGTGATCTTGCCGAAGTCTTGCACCAGGAATTGAACACCTTCCAGTATTTGAAATATATTGCCCTTGTGACTTTCTTCCTACTGGACATAAGAGTAGCCACCAACTTGTCTGAGAATCCTTTTCTCTTCAAGAGCTACTCCTCAGAAACCAAGCCGTGAGCCTCAGCTTTGCTAGATCTTGGACGAGAGGACCCTGCAGGAGAAGATCCCGTCTTAGAGGAATATGCCAGTATGGTTTTAGCTGCATCTGTAGTAGGACCGAGAACCAAGGTCTTTTGGGCCAAAAAGGAGTGATCAGAATTATCCTTGCCTCCTCTCTTCTGTTCTTGCTTATAACCCGTGGTATCAACTGAAACAGGGGAAAGGCGTAACATAGGTGAAAATGCCATCTGTGTGCCAAGTCATATACTCCCAATGACTGCTCGTGCCTGTTCAAGGTGAAGAAGAGAGGGACCTGGGCATTTTCCCAAGTGGCAAAGATTTACATCTGGCTGTCCCCCCATCTTTCCCTGATCAGCCTGAAGACCTCCAGATTTAACTGCCATTCTGCCTCTAAGACCTGGTTCCTGCTGAGGAAGTCTGCTTTAGGTGGATCGCTGACAAGGATAGACAAGGATAGAGTATGCTGCTCTGCCCACACCAGGATACCTTTTGCCAGGTCCTGAAGCGCCCTGCTTCTGGATCCCCCCTGACTGTTTATGTATGCCACGACCGTGGCATTGTCTGATAGGACCTGGACACGTTGCTCCTGGATAACACCTGAGGAAGCCAACATCGCCCTCTCCACTGCCTTCAGTTCCCTCCAATTTTAGGACCTCCCTGCCTCTTCCGCGGACCATGAGCCTTGAACCCACTGGCTGTCCATGTGAGCCCCCCAACCCCAGGAGCTGGCGTCAGTTGTCAGCCGAACCTGGACTGGGAAAGACAACAGGCCTTCTGAAAGAACCTGTTTTTACACCACCAGACTTTTTTACCATGGTGGGGATTTTTACCAGAAGTTCCAACGAACTCTGTTGGTGATCCCAAACCTTCAATAAGAAGGCCTGTAGAGGCCTGAAATGATGCTTCGCCAACTGGACCGCTGGGATGGAAGAAGTCAAAGTTCCCAACACCAATATAACCTTCCTGATGGACAGGGGCTGATTGGACTGTAGTTGGGATATTAACTGTATCAGCTTCTCTTTTTTCTCTTCCGGCAGGAAAATCCTTTGATCCAGAGAACTGATACGAATCCCCAGGAAAGTTCCTTCCTGAGCAGGGACCAAATTTGATTTCTGCAGGTTTATAATCCATCCTAACTCTTAGGTGGATGCAGGCTCTGTCCAGGTCTTTTCGCAAACCCTCCCTGGTCTGGGCAAAGAACAGCTTGTCTAAGTAGGGAATCACTGAGATTCCTTCCAGGCGGAGGGGAGCTAGTGCTTCGGCCATAATCTTGGTGAACACTCTCAGGGATGATGACAGGCTGAACGGGAGGGCTCTGAACTGGAGATGAACTACCTTACTCCCTTCCCTTAGTGCCAACCTCAGATATCTCTGTGATCCGATAGAAATTTGGACATGGAGATACGCATCCTGCAAATCTATGGATGCCATATAGCACCCGATTCAGGAGGTTCCTTACGGAGAAGCTAGAGTCCATCCGAAACCTCTCGTACCACACTGATTTGTTCAGCCCTTTAAGGTTCAAGATGAGTCGGAACCTCCCCGAAGGCTTTCGGACCAGGAACACATGAGAATAAAATCCCTGACCCAGCTCCCCTGTCGGGACAGACACAATGACCCTCTGATACATCGGATCCTGAATGAGGGACTTCATAGCGAAGGCATGATGGGATCCCTTGGGATGTTTGTACACAGGAGTCTCTGTGGAGGGGTCTACGTGAACTCTCTCGTAACCGTGGGAAATCATTCTCAAAATGAACTGATTTTGAGTAACGGCCCCCCACTGAGGGAGAAACTCAGAGCCTCCCTCCCCCACCCTGACGGGTGAGTCATTGTGGCTTGGCGGCAGACACAGGAGGATTGAGGAGTACTTCCCCCTTACCCTTGGGTTTTTGTGCTGCCCAAGGCTTCCTCCTGGTCTGTGTCCTATCCTCAGCTTGCCCCCTGGGGCTCCGAAAGAACTGTCTACGCGTCTGCTCTGGCTTTTTCTCAACTGGAAAAGGCTTTGTTGTCTGTTGCTCGGTCCAGAATAGATTCCAACTCTGAGCCGAACAACAAATCCCCCTCAAAGGGAATACTGCAGAGTCTATTTTTTGAAGCCGCATCTCCTGGCCAGGTTTTTTTTGCCACAAAGCCCTTCTAACAGTTAGTCAAGGCGGCTGACCTGACTGTCATGTGGACTGACTCAGCTGAAGTATCTGCAACGTATGCAATTGCTGCTGAAAGTGTAGGAAGAGTCCAAAATCTCCTGCTTTGGGGAATCCGCCAAAATATGAGATTTCAATTGGTTGACCCAATGATCTAGATTTCTCGCCACACGGGTTGTTGCCATGGCCGGTTTTAAATTCATTATTGACTGCCAGGATCTTTTTAGAAGGAGAGCCATCTTTTTATCCATGGCCTCTTTTAAAGTGCCCATGTCCTTAAAAGCTAAGTCTGTCGACTTTGAAACCTGAGAGAAGGCAGAGTCCAATTTCGGGACCTTGTTCCAAGCCAGGTCCGGACTGTCTTCAAAAGGGAACCAACCATTCTCTCTTGATCATGTCAGACACCAGGGAATGAACCGGGAAGGTGCGACACCTGGAATCTCCTAGCTCAGCATACATGCGATCATGTAGAGAGCTCTTCTCTTCCTCAATTCCTAAAGTCGCATATATCACTTTGAGGAGACCTCCCACTTCTTCTAAAGATAGTTTGTACTTACAGACTGCCTCTGAATCCTCCTCTTCCTTTGAGTCAGACTCCTCTAAGGCCAGAGAGAAAGAATCCTGCAAGGTGTCCCGAGACATCTCCTCCCCCCCCCCGTCAACAACTGAGAACACCCCTGGGATTCCAAGGATGACTGCGGGGCTCTATGTTCTCCCGACGTTCCAGGATCGTCTGCTAGGTTAGATCTGAACGTCCGAAAAGTAGCCTTGAGCTCATCCTTAATGGTTGAAATCAAATCACCACAAAAGGATGGGGATTCCTCCCTGACCAGGCTTGAGATACAAGAAGCACAAAGTGTTTTGGTCCAGGTTTCACTTAGTTTCTCCTTGCAAACAGGACCTCTCCTAATTGGTTGGGCAGCACTTTTTGCCTAAACAGAAAGAGACAAGGAAAAAACAAACCATGCTATTTAACTCTGCAAAAAACAAAAATGCAGATAACGCCCAGGTGCAACTAAGGGAAAAAAAAAAAAAAAAAAAAATCACAAAAACACAATTTCCAGTGCTCAAGCAAGCCGACACCCCTTAAACCCCCCACCGCTGCAAACACTCAAAAGGGGAGGGAGGGTGCTTCCCTCCCCCCCACAGGAGCAACAGGATGCGGACCATTCAGAGACACTGCTAACTTCTCCTTGCTGGCACCTTGGCTTGCACTCTTGTCTGCATCACTCGCCATTGCTGGCTCTAGCAGACGCGTGGAAACACACCGCCAGTTCTGGGATTCAAAATCGACACTGCGCCGGCCCGGAACCGGAAATAAGGTGCCAGTTGGTTCTCCTCTCTCCCCCCGCGTTCCAGCGCTAGGAAATGACACGCCGCCGGAAGGCTCTCCTGGCCACCCAAAAGATGGCGGCCACCTCTCCCGGCGATGCAGCGTGCGCTGCACGCGGGAAAAATTGAAACCCTGCGGCCGCCAGCTCTGAAGAAAAAACACAGGGGCAAAGACCTCTGGCGTACTGGCTCTCCCTGAGCAATGAAGGGGGAGAAAGCCCATGGAACTGTCCCCACAGGGAGGCAGATGGGAGGACCATCCCCTACCAAAAAACTGCAAGGTGAGAACCTTACCACTCTCAGGCCCATCCGAGAGATCGCGGCTCCCACTGGAGGTGTTCCTCCTAGTTGGAGAAAACACAAAAAACTAAGGAGGCTGCGTGGAGGCTTTCCTTAAAAAGCTCTGATGGAGGCGTTTGCTTTTTGGAGGTGGAGCCATGATCTCTCGGGTGGCTGTCCTGAAAGTCATTTTGCAAAGACTGCAAAAGTGGTTGGACTGTTACCTGAAAAAATGGATATGTGCCTGCAAAACCTCAAAAGGAACTGCTAACTGGCAGTGCCAAAGAAAGCAAAGCCAACCAAACCATAAAGAATGGCAGATTTGTCATATTTATATATGCTATGTAAAAATCTCTAATGCTTCTAATTTCAAACCGTCTCTAGAGTACCACGGTAAATGAATCAGGCATTCTAGAAATTGATAACCACTAGATTATATTGATGTTGACTTGCCTTGACTTCCATAGGTCACATGGTGTTGTACTGTCAAACTAATTTGCGACAACTTTGCAACCCATTTCTAGAGGGCTGCATTTAAAATGATTCATGCATTCTATGCAGCGCCCTCCGATCCAGCTATGTTCATAGTAGCCTCAGCTGTCCCGGGACTCACTCTCATTTGACAGAGCAACGGGAGCCCATTGGATCCCACTGCTGTCAACCACAGCCAGTGACCCAATCAGGAGAGAGGTGGGGCCGAGCCGCGGCTCTATGGGTCTTATGGATGCATAGAGCCATGGCTCAGGAGTGAGCACACAGCAGTGCCCTCAGGGAAAGCAGCTTTCTCTGGGGGCACTGCACGAGGGGGAGGAGCCAGGAGCGCCAAAGGGTACCAAAAAAGAAGAGGATTGGAGATGCTCTGTGCAAAACCACTGCACAGAGCAGGTAAGTATAACACGTTTGCGATTTCAAAAACAAACAAAAAGAAAGCTTTAAAGTGGTTGTACATTCACAAAAAAACCCCAAAAAACTGAAAGACAAAAGCATAATGGGCTAGTATACTATACTATATTGCAGGCTCAGGTGCTGTAATTGGCCGGAGTCGATATGACATCACTCCCATGCGTGGCTCACTAGCTGAAGCAACGGCATAAACACACCATTGCTTCAGTGTGCATGTGCCAATGACGTCGGCACATGCTGATACAGGGGATATCGCCTAAACCTCATTATAGGCTTACCTGTAGTAAAAAGTGGTCTACAAGGGTTTACAACCACTTTAAATGTCTAAGTTCACCATTCAAAATATAGATATGTGTATATATTTGTGCCTGCAAGACATTGCACCTGTGATCAGCAATTTGCTGACCTTGTAAAAATGAGATGACTAGCCTATGTGCTGATTAACTGGCTTCAATATTTTTAAATACTCTTGTGGAACAAGTATACATATAAAGGAAATGAGAGTATAGTCACAAGTCCTTATCTGCATATTTGTTCTGACAAATAACTGAAGTCAAAGGAACTGAAGGCAACCTCCATGCCTCTTTAAAGAAATGTTTCTCTAAATTGAAAAACGCATGTCAGGCAGTAATTTGTAAGAAGAAGAAAAAAAAGAAGTCTTACACTTTTGACATTAGGAAAGTTTCCTTTGAGACATACATACCAAATTGGCATCCTTAACTGGAATCTTTCACCAGTGTGTAAGGCATATGGAGTTAGGGCACTTCCTGAAAGTAGTATGTAATGCCATTCTCCACACCTGTAAGACAACTGAAAAAAAATGATGCTCCTGATAAACCAGTTTGTGCTTTTGGGAAGAGAAGCGATTTTTTTTTATTATTTTTTTTATAATGATTGAGCAAGAGCTGAGTGGCCTACAGTTGGTTAGTAAGAATATTGTTGAAGCATCCTATGCATACTGAACCCAGGACACGTGGGTATTACCGGGAATTGCTGCAGCTGAACAAACCCACTATATTTGGAACACGCTCAAATGTGGTAATCATATAGCTTTCTACCCACACCCATCTGATGAGAAACGGAAGCTATCTGTGGACCTTAGCAAAAGCACTGTGAATAGCAAAAGTTCTGCACATTGGCCAACCAAAAATGAATATAGCGGTTTTGCCTTTCAGAACGGGTCCTACAAGATGCTCTGCTAACCACAGAGCTGAACGGAGTCTCATCAAAAGCTGCAGATGGCTGTGAAAATCATAGAATCAACTCTGGAACATTATAGCTTTATTTTATAGCCATGTAACAGCATCCTAATGCCCGTACAAAGGAAGTGACATGAGAAATGTTGCCATGACAGTTAAAGCAGAGCTTCAGGCTCCTTTGTGGAAAATGTAAAAAGTCAGCAGCTACTGACTTTTAGGCGGAGTTCACACATGTGTTTTGCGAATTCCAGCTCTGTTTTCTTTGCGAAGAGGAAAAACTGCTGTTCAGTGGTTCCTCTCCATTGTAGCTGTGGAGCAGTGAGCAGGGAGAGCAGGGAGGTGTAGCGAGGAGGGGGAGAGAATGTGTTCAGAACGGAATGCATCTGCGAATCACATGCAATCCCATAGAAGATAATGTGCTTGTAATTCATACTGCAATGTCCAGAATACGCAACATTTTTGGGCAATGCACAGTGCGTCTGCAATGCACATATGTGAACCAGATGCATTCAAATGAATGCATTTTAAAATGTCCTGTGAATTGGATGCGGTGTGAGCGGCATCCAATTTGCATAGGTGTGAATGGGGAATCAATATTAGGACACTTACCTGACCAAGGATTCCACAGTGTCTTCATCCAACCGATTTTTCAATCAGTTCTCGGGTTCTGGCGTCGCCATTTGTTGTAAAGGAAACCTGTAGTAAAGCCTTGTGTTCCCTACTGTAAATGCGTGAAGCATGCTGCACTTTGTGGCAAAGTCACCAGAAAGTGGGGGTGGGTGCCTGTCAAAACCAGGTACCCACCAGCCCCCCTGAAAGGTGCAAAATGTGGCGGGGGGGGGGGGGCAGGAAAACTAGAGCTTCCCCTGCCCACTCTGCTGCAGACCCCTGCAATAATAACTCTGCTACAAGGAGTCCTCAGTTTTCCAGAGTGAAATTTGACTTGGAAACTTGGAATACCAAGAACATGCTGTGATTGGAGGGTGTCCCTGACCTGCTCTCTGAAAGGGCATCACCACATCACCCTGCATTCACATACAATGATGAAGGAAGAATTATTGAGGGATTGAACTGCCCACATTCATAACAAGTTTCTGGTTAAGAATAAAAAAAAAAAATTCCTACAGAGATACCAGTCTTGTGTCTAGACAGCGATGCTGGTTACCAAGGCAATGCAGCGTGGATAGGCTTAGGTGCGTCACTTTATGTCATTCGGATTTCAGAAAATCACTGACTACATCTAGCACCACCTCAGTATAGGTGAGGGGCAATTTATACAAAGCTGGGCTTAACATCACCTCTGCAAAACATCCTAATTCACCCCCCCCCCCCAAAGAAAAAATGCCTTCTCTTTCAACTCCAACCTAGCAGCATATAATTTCTTACATTTCAGCTGCTTTTCATAAAATCCTTTACTAGAAATATTTTGGTTTTATATTAAATTTTATTATCAAACCCCTACCTTTTACAAGAGCAAGAGAAGACCTAAATATAAAGTCTTAAAGCTGAAGACAGTCATAACTCTTTTACATTATATACATTACAGGATTTATTCACACAAGCCACTGGAGAGAAAAAAGCGATGCCAGATTAATCTACCTGGAAAAAAAACAACACACTAAAATCTTGTGTTGAAAGCGGGCCATCGAGATACAATATCTCCAGATATATTGTAAAAGTTCTAATTTATTTCACATTTTAGTATACTGTTTTACTTTTATGAATCTATGGTTTGGGTCCTCCCTGTAGTTGCCTGCATCTCCACAGCCCTACTCGCTGACAATCATCTTCAAAACTGTAATGTATTTTGTTTTCACGACCATCCATACTGTGTAGAGCTGGGCTTGTGGTTATATAACTGACGGTGTGACCTTTTTGCTGCTTAATTCTGTCACTATTGCATACTTTGACTGTTAAACTCAAATTTGGACAATCAAGGAATTACAAAAAAAAATAAAAAATCCTGTGTTGGGAGTAAAAAGGGGAAAAAAGTTTTACTGGCAACCAGATTTAAGAGAATGGAAGCATTTCACCTCTAACTGCCGGGGGAAAGTTTGTGTAGGGCTAAGCTCTTTCACGATTTGAAAACATCAAAAAATAAAATAAAAAAAGGGACCAGAAAACTGTACAAATAAGTACACAATACAAGATAAAGCTCAAACTACTTTTCCATTCAACTTCGAGCCATGTCAAAAGCATGTATTATGTGCTCATTGAGGAGTACAATATGTTGAAATCTTGTGATAATCTAGAAAAAAAAATGAGAGGTTTAGTGGAAATAATGTAGTCTTACTTTTTTTTTCTTTACAGGTATATTCTTATATTTGATGAAAGTCACCACAAAATGTCACCGGCTGTTAATAACACTCTCTAGCAAAAGCATCTACATAAATGTCTTCTAAAATCAAATACAAACAGGCCTGAACAGAAATGTTCTACTCTACAGGAATCAACATTGGAACATATACAAAATGAGAAGCTTTAAGGTTACCCGTAACTTCAAGGTACAGCCACCTTTAAGAAACCTAATTGAAAACCTCTTTATGAGTGTGCCAAACAGCAAAAATAATAGCCAGAACCTCATTAAATTATAACTTGCTGGGACAGCCTCCAACAAGGCTTGATCTCAATTTTTCCATTATTTTATGTCCCTATGGCGGTAACGTCAGAATAGAGTCTAGTGAAGTGGCTCCATAGAAGTGGTTTCTGGATGCCACGTGTTATTTATGTATACATAAAAGCAATAGAGAGCTCTGCTTTGATTTAACTGTTAAACAAGGGCAACATTATAAGTTACGTGATGATCAGCAATGCCACTATAAATACTGGGGAATATTTATTTAAAACTGAATTCCAATGAGCTATAACAAATACACCATAAAATTATTCATTTGCCTTCAGTGTAACGCAATTATGGTTACATTTTTACATAAAAGATATACTGTTTTGAATGGCAGATTTACTGATTAAATAGGCTAATGTTCACACAGTTTTCAGTCAATGATTATAAAAGAGTGGCATTACAATTTAATACGTCACATGTATATGGTAGTCAATATTCCTGTAATCTTTTTGCTGCCAGACCAATTTCTTTACATTTCACGTGCAGGATAAAATGCATTGTGGATTTGTAAACTCACAAAATATCCATATATATCTATATATATATATATATCTATATATATATCTATATATATATCTATCTATATATATATCTATCTCTATATATATATATATATATATATATATATATATATATATATCTCTCTATATATATATATATATATCTATATATATATATATATATATATATCTATATATATATATATCTATATATATCTATATATATATCTATATATATATATATATATATATATATATATATATATATATATATCTATATCTATATATCTATATATCTATATATCTATATATCTATATATCTATATATATATATATATATAAATATTTTCAACAGAGCAAAAGAACCTGTAGAATTAAAGCCATTTAGTATATCTCATAATCCTTGTTTAATAAAAAAATAAACAAAATTGTTTTGATGTATACAGAAGTTTGTGTGCTTGCAAATGGTCAACAAAGACACCTAAAATTCTAAATAGGTAGAGAGTTATTTTTTTTTTTTCCATAACATTTTTTAAATAGAATTTTACTTTTTCAATAGAAAACTATTACTGTACAGTCACTGGAGCAGACATGACCCTATGCAACAGCAAACCCAGGTGGCCAAATAGACTCACAATTACTTTTCTGCCTTCTCCCAATGCAAACCAAGGAAGGTGTACTTTATTCACAGATCTCCAGGCGGCTAGTGTCACCAGTTTCATAGTAATGATCCCAGAATGCTCAGAGCTATGCAATTCCAGATTCAATTAAATACAGTTCATTAGTGCCCTTCCATTCCCCATTTTGATATAGCCTGCTGAGGTCAAGGGCTTACAAAGTAGCAATGGTGTAAAGGAGGTTGTTGCCACTATTTGGCTATAAAAATTGTCACTTCAACATTAGTGAATTAAGCTTAAAAAAGAAGAATTACAGCCAGTATTGTGCTAGTGAGCTTAACTTTAGAGTGCCTGGCCAAAAGAGAGAACTATAGCAGTGATAGGGTTAACACAACAGTCTGCGGAAAAGGCTATTCATCCCAATTTAAATATTTTGGTGGCAAAAATACTTGGTGGTTATCCGACACAAATTGGGAATCTAAAAATCCACATCCATCTTATCAAGAAGAAAATAAAAAGCACACATAAAAAGCAAAAGCAATTAAAAACTAAGTGTTACTGAACCCAGGACCCTGCATTGGATACGTTGCATACCTGGAAATGCAAATTTTAGTAAATAGAATAGGCTAAAAAACATACTTTTTGCTCCATAACACCCACCTGACTATAAGATGCACCTAGGATATAGAGAAGGAAAAACGAGACCTGTCCTGGCGACTGTAAAGGGCCTCATCACATCATATCTTCTGTGAGTGACAGGCTTAGCCAGGCTCACCGGAGATGGCCTCCCGCTATTGTGACATGGCAGCTGCGGAAACAGGGGGGGTGAGGCCTGGTCAGTATTTGCTCCATAAGACACCCCAACAGTGCGTCTTATGGAGCGAAAAATACGGTACCTTTTCTAATCAGCAGTACATAGTAGTTTTGTGACTTCTATCAGTGTCCAGCTGGGCACTGGTTAAAGCTTGTAGGAGTCTCCTAGGGCTCTGTTCTATCAGCAATGGATTGAGGAAAGCAAAAGGGTAGGATCAGAGAAGACAGGATTAACCCCTTAGGTTCCACAGTGAGCATAACAAGCATGCTTTACTGCATATACAGACTGATTTTATGGTTCTGGGTTTAGTGACACTTTAATTTACTTAAAAAAATAAAAATGAAAATAACTGAAAGACGAGAAACAGTTTGTTGCTTATCTGGTTTAAATACATTTGTATACACAGTAATAGTGTGATGAATGTCCAGTCTCCATGTGTGTCATTTTTAAATGCGTGTAAAACTGAAGCACAGAGTATGCAGAATGAAAAAATGATTAGCATAGTTTGGCTATAAAAACCCAGAGACAAAAATATACTTGCAGTGAAAAAAAAAAAAAAAAGCGTTGAGAGCTTCTGGGCATTGCACACTAAGGGGTGCATTTATAAAAAAAAAAAAAATTCTGATATATTTGTTCTGTGAAACTGCATGTAAATTATGTATTCGATGTGAATGGGGCAAAAAAAAAGTTTCCGATTGAATGCTTTTCATTCACGGAGAATTGCAAATAGATGGAGCCGACAATCTTAGTAAGTATTTCCTATAATAATCTGCTCCATCTAGTGGCTATAATGTTGTATTCTCATGATTCGCTCTATTCTGCATGATTGAATGTACATGCAGTCTCACAGTACAAATCATTTTTTTTAATAAATATACCCCTTAGTGTGTCAAGTAATAGCTGGGCAATAAATTAACTGAAGCCTCGGAAAGCAACTGCACTTGGTTCTTGACCATAAAAGCAGAAGGCAAAAACAGAAAAAAACTCAGCAGCACTAGTGGATTGACAAAGGCTGAAAAAAAATAAAAGAAAAAAGTAAAGCATCAGTAACAGTAAATTAATTTTAAAGATGTACATATGTCTCAAAAATGATGATCCAGACCACAGGCTGGTTAATTACTGTATGCAAAGTATACAACTGAGCCACTATAAAAGGAGGTTGTAGATTGTATATATTCTCTTTATCATCATTACTAAACAAAATAAACAAAAAACAGACACACAATAACAAGCAACAAAATAGAGACGGCTGTGAAGTAGGTGGGAAGGTATAGCAACCCTTAGTCAATCAAGTCCTTACAGGATCGCACATCGATTTTGAGAGGGCTTTTCAAGGTTAGTAATCCAAACCAAACCTTGTGCCACAATTGAGTATTTTTTATCTCATACAAGATCGCAAAGTGGAGTCAGTGACATTATGATCATTTTCTCCCTTTAATGCTTAAGAGACTGAAAACACCATTTGTATTCAAAGCTGTAGCATTATTTACATAAAGATACATTTTTTCAGGTGTCACAGCAGGCTGATGCTTAGTTTCTGGCAACGTACAAATTTCAAGCTGAAATGATGTTGGCCAAGACTTGAAGACTAACCAAATGTTCAAAGGGATGCATAGACGCATGACGGGTCACAGACCCCCGAGAAAAACCTGTAATGCCAGCTCACGCCAAAAGTACTCTTCCTTGGGCAGATGTAGGACTTCTTCAGTAGCCAAACAAAAGGAGACCATGCCCGAAATCCTCTGAACCAGAGTTTTTATTCATCCTATGTATAGAAGATAATTTCAGGGATTTGTCCATCCTCAACTGACGTCCCATTGTTATTGCCTGCTGCGTAGCAAAATGTGAAGCAAGTCTTGGTGCCAGTCGTAGGAGATTCATGAATAACTTTTCGTAGTCCCTTTGTACCATAGTGCGAATCTGGTCCCTAAAATAGAATTAAGACATTTTCAATTGCAGTAATTTATAAATATATATATATATATATATATATATATATATATATATATATATATATATATATATATATAAAACAAAAAAATTCAAACTACACGGAAATCTCCTGCTCTAGTCTGGATAGAGTAGAACATCTTGAAACACTGTCAAATTTTAGACTGAATAAATCTGTAAACAGCAAAAGCAACACTGTAGCGCGAAGATAGCTTTTTGAGATACCACTTGGGGAATTTCCTTTAAAGCTCCACTTTGTGATAAACAACATTTTTACCACTCCTGCAACCTATGCTGACAGGCTTCCCCCCCCCCCCCCCTTAACTTATGAAGCCAGCAAAACTCACCCAAGTCCCTCATTCAGATCTCTTACCACAACTGGGTTTGTTGCAGTGGATTGCTAATCCAGCGCTGCAATGGTGTGAGGACATCAGTCCTCCCTTTCTCCTGACAGCCATCCAATAGGCAGTGCTCTACAGGTAGTGACATGGGCACCTAAACCAGGACGCCAATATGGAAGTAAAGGGCAGAGAAGACTTGGGGCTTCTGCATTACGTGACCGCAGGTTAAGGAAAGTAAAAACTGGCATTAGGATAGGGATTTTTTATTATCCATCGCAGAGAGGAGGGTGGCAGGAAGGGAGTGGGGCTTTAAGTTCTTATGATAGTTTCAAACTGAAAAAGAAGGAAAACGTTCACCAACAAAAAGCAAAAACTTGGCCGAGGTCCTGAGTTTCCTTAACCACTTCCGGACCACCCACCATGGATATACGTCGCTACTTTGACATTAACTACTTCCCACCCGGCCAATGTACATATACGGCCGGGTGGGAGCCGCCCCCTTCTGACTGGACGTTCAGGAACGTATTTCAGAAGGAGGGGGATTGTGCGCGCCGCATATGTAAGTGATCACCTGCACACATATGTACATGATCATTTGCGTACATATGTCCGTGATTACACAAACCAATTATTATACACTTTTTTTTACCAAAAACATGTAGCAGAATACATTTTGGCTTAAATTTATGACAAAATTTGATTTTTATTGGATTTCTTTGAAAATAGAAAATAGTTTTTTTTTTCCAAATTTCCGCTTTTTTGCGCTTATATCGCAAAAAAGAAAAAACGTAGTCGTGAATAAATACCACCAAAATAAAGCTCTATTTGTGCGAACAAAATTATAAAAATTTCATTTGGGTACAGTGTAGCATGACCACACAATTGTCATTGAAAATGCGAGAGAGCTGAAAGCTGAAAATTGGGCTAGAAAGGAAGGAGGCGAAAGTGCCCTGTATTGTAGTGGTTAAATACCATTGTTATGACAGCAAATGGCTGCCATAACCCCAGTATATTTATCCATGGCCGGTGATCCTCTTTCACATAAAAGTGGTCTTTGCAGCGGATTCGCCATGAGATAACTTATGGGGTCGGCAAGAGAGGTGCCCTGCCTCACGGTCATTTCTGCCACTTACCGGAGAGATCAGCAGTGGTGGAAACTATCGGTTCCGATGGATGGATGGACAGTAAGTTGAGAGCAAGATGTAACCCACTTGACTATGCCCTTGGAGGAACAGAGCGACGTCAAATCTCTTCCGCCCTCCAGCCTCAAAGGGCCCCCCTTTTTTTTGCAAAATAAAAATTACTTTTTATTGCGTTTAAGTGTAAAATGTGAGATTTGAGTTTTTTTTTACCGCAGATCTCACATTAAAGAGGCCCGGTCCTGCTTATTTCTTTACAAGGAATGTTTACATTACTTGTAATAGGAATAAAAGTGATCAAAACTTTTTTTTTTTTTTTTTTTTTAAGCATACAGTGTCAAAATAAAAAGGAAAAACAATAAGAATTTTTTTTTTTTTTTAAAGAGACAAGTCCTTTTGAGCTCGCATGCAGCAGCGAACGCATATGCAAGTCATGCCCACATATGTAAACTGTTAAAACCACACGTGAGGCACTGCCGCGATCATTAGAGCGAGAGCAATTCTAGCACTGGAACTCCTATAACTTGAAACTAGTAGCATATAGAAATTTTTAAAGCGTCATCTATGGAGATTTTAGTAACAAATGCATTTCTTTTTGGGGTTCTAAGTAATTGTCCAAAAAAAAAACAACAAAAAAAAAAAACACGATTTTAAACTTGTATACAAAATGTCAGAAATAGGCTTCGTCCTTAAGGCAGGGTTCCAACTATATTTACTAATATAAAAGTAAAAATTTTGTTAATTAACCACTTCAGCCCCGGACCATTTTGCTGGTCAAAGACTAGAGCACTTTTTGCAATTCGGCACTGCGTTGCTTTAACTGACAATTGCGCAGTCATGCGACGTGGCTCCCAAACAAAATTTACGTCCTTTTTTGCAAATAGAGCTTTCTTTTGGTGGTATTTGATCACCCCTGCGTTTTTTTTTTGCGCTATAAACAAAAATAGAGCAACAATTTTGAAAAAAAAAAAAAAAAAAAAAACGCATTATTTTTTACTTTTTGTTATAATAAATTTCCCCCGAAAATATCTAAAAAAAAATGTTTTCCCTCAGTTTAGGCCGATACGTATTCTACATATTTTTGGTAAAAAAATTTTAGCGATTGGTTTGCGCAAAAGTTATAGCGTTTACAAAATAGGGGATAGTTTTATGGCATTTTTATAAAAATTTTTTTTTTTTACTAGTAATGGCGGGGATCAGCGATTTTTATTGTGACTGCGACATTATGGCGGACACATCGGACATTTTTGGTTCCATTGTCATTTATACAGCAATCACTGCTATATAAATGCATGGATTCCTGTGTAAATTACACTGGCAGTTAAGGGGTTAACCAGTGGGTGGCAGTGTAGGAGTTAAGTGTTCCTAGGGGTGTGTTACTAACTGTTGGGGGCTGGGCTTTCATTTAGTGAACACTAATCTCTGCTCCAATCCCATCTCACTAGTTGCTAGGCAGAACGGTGAGATGCTGTTTACAACGGCATCTCTCCGTTGAGCCGCCCCGTGAGACGATCGCGGGTATGCCCGCGGCGATAGAGTCCGCGGGACCCGCGACCGGACTCACGGTTCTCCCGACCAGCATGCGAGCGCACCGCCGTCGGCGTGCTCGCGATGGCAGGGTGGCATTAGAGATTGGACGTACCTGTATGCCAATATGCCTGCCCGTACCATTCTGCCGACGTACATCGGTGTGCGTTGGTCAGGAACCGGTTATATTACTATTTAATACTCACGTTTTTGGATGAATTTGTCCCCCGATGTCACATTTAATAGCCAAAACATATATAATGGCTGACCGTTGTCATTTTTCTTGTGGGCATGTGAAGCCCACAAGCATTTAGTTCCGGGATATGGTGCAGCTGAGCGACCAGCATGCACTGCCCCGTTCTGGCCTGCTTTGTATAAGGAAAGCTGACAGCAGATGATCTGTCAAAGTAGCAGCGGCAGAAGTGCATCAAATACAAGGTTTGTCTTATTACACCAAATTGCAAACATTTTAGCCCCTATTAACCCTAAATCGATTTTATGGACTTCAACCATTAACTTTTTTTTAAAATGATGAATGAAACTTGCCATGACAACTTGGTGTTTAATATGAACAGGCCCTTTTGTTTCTCCAAAGTACTAGCGACAAAAAAGAATTTCCCTACAAGAACGGAAAATCCTTTTCTTTCACCCATTATTGGCATGGTTTACCAGAGTCTAAAAGCAGCCCCTAACAAGGGGAGGGTGAAAAACTTAAAATAAAAAAACTCAGACAAAGGCATTCGTTTTGGCTGATCACCCAGTTACTTGCAAGAACATTTTGCCAAAGGAAGCTAGGGCAACCACCTACATGTGATAAATGTCCAGGTGGTAGCTCTACACATCTGAGAGGCAGAAGTGTTCTGATGGTGAATATTTCAAGATATGACAGGGAAATGACAGGGAAAGACTTGCATACACCCACAAGTCCTTAACCACTTAAGGACCGCCGTATTGCCATTGTACGTCATCACAATGGCACAGGCAGGCACAAGCACGTAGATGTACGTGCCTGCCTTCCAGCGGGTGGGGGGTCCGATCAGACCCCCTCCCGCTGGATACGTCGGTCCGGTTCGCTCCAGGAGCGATCCGTGATGAGGGGATAGCCGTTGGTTTCTGGTCACCCCCTCTGGATCGCTCCTGGCCAATGACAAGCTTCCTCCCACTGTGTATTGTTTACACAGGAAGGAGGAAGTGATGTAATTCTCCTCGGGGCGGTCTTTTTGACCGGACTACGAGGAGAAGACTAAAAGTAAGTGCACCAAAACACTACACTGACACATAGGTACACAAACCCCCCCCCCCCCCCCCCCGATCCCCCCCCAGTCACAGTGTCACTGATTGCATTGATCATTTCTTTACTCATCACTGCATTCAGTGACAGTTGTAACAGTTAAAACTGTCAGGGCAGTTAGTGTTAGGTCCAGGGTAGCCCCCTATCACCCCCCAATAAAGATTTAACCCCCTGATTGCCCCTAGAGTTAACCCTTTCACCCCCTTTTGCCAGTGTCACTAAGCGATCATTTTTCTGATCGCTGCATCAGTGTCGCTAGGTAGCTAGTTATTTTTTAGGTTCACCGCCAGGTTTTTATATCGCTAGGTACCCCGATATACTACCCAATAATGGTTTTAACCCCCTGATTGCCCCTAGTTAACCCTTTCACCCCCTTTTGCCAGTGTCACTAAGCGATCATTTTTCTGATCGCTGCATTAGTGTCGCTACTGTCGCTAGGTAGCTAGTTATTTTTTTAGGTTCACCGCCAGGTTTTTATAGCGCTAGGTACCCCGATATACTACCCAATAATGGTTTTAACCCCCTGATTGCCCCTAGTTAACCCTTTCACCAGCGATCACAGTATAAGTGTCACTGGTGACGCTGGTTAGCCAGTTAGTTATTTAGGTTCCCCGTCAGGTTTTTATATAGCGCCAGGGACCCCCATATACTACCTAATAAAAATTTGAACCCCCTGATTGCCCCTAGTTAACCCTTTCACCACTGATCACTGTATAAGTGTTACGGGTGACTCTGGTTAGTTTGCTTTTTATAGCATCAGGGCACCCACCATTTATTACCCAATAAAGGTTTAACCCCCTGATCACCCGACGGGTGATATCAATTAGGTTTTAGGGTCAGGGTCTGCGTCACCCCAGGCAGCGCTAGGTTAGTGCCAGTACCGCTAACACCCACACGCAAAGCATAAACCTCCTGTAGTGGTATAGAATCTGAACAGATCAATATCTGATCAGATCTATACTAGCGTCCCCAGCAGTTCAGGGTTCCAAAAAAACGCATTGTTAGCAGGATCAGCCCCGATACCTGCTAGCACCTGCGTTTTGCCCCTCTGCCCAGCCCACCCAAGTGCAGTATCGATCGATCACTGTCACTTACAAAACACTAAACACATAACTGCAGCGATCGCAGAGTCAGGCCTGATCCCTGCGATCGCTAACAGTTTTTTTGGTAGCATTTTATATTTAAATCCGGAAGGCAGTGCTTGGTTTTTGGGGTCCCGTACATGGCTAGGCTCCCAAAAAGTCCCCCACATGTGGTATCTCCATACTCGGGAGAAGCAGCAGAATTTATTTTGGGGTGTAATTTGACTTATGCCCATAGCATGTGTAAGCAATATATCATTTAGTGACAACTTTGTGCAAAAAAAAAAAAAAGTTTGTAATATTCCCGCAACTTATGGCAAAATATAAAATATTCCATGGACTCAACATGCCTCTCAGTAAATAGCTTGGGGTGTCTACTTTCCAAAATGGGGTCATTTGGGGGGTTTTGTGCTATTTTTGGATTTTATGGCCTTCGAAACTGTGATAGGTAGTGAGGAGTGAAATCAAAAATTTGCACCCTTAGAAATCCTGAAGGTGGTGATTGGTTTTCGGGGTGCCGTGCGCGACTAGACTCCCAAAAAGTCCCACACATGTGGTATCCCCATACTCGGGAGAAGTAGCGGAATATATTTTGGGGTGCAATGGCACATATAACCATGGCATGTGTGAGCAATATATCATTTAGTGACAACTTTTTGTAAAAAAAAAAATGTTTTTTTATTTTTTGTCATTATTCAATCCCTTGGGACAAAAAAAAAAAATATTCAATGGTTTCAACATGGCCCTCAGCAAATAGCTTGGGGTGTCTACTTTCCAAAATGGGGTCATTTGGGGGGGGTTTTGTGCCATCTTGACATTTTATGGTTTTCAAAACTGTGATAGGTAGTGAGGAGTAAAATAAAAAATGTATGCCCTTAGAAATCCTGAAGGCGGTGCTTGGATTTCGGGGTCCCGTACGTGGCTAGGCTCCCAAAAAGTCCCACACATGTGGTATCCCTGTACTCAGGAGAAGCAGCAGAATGTATTTTGGGGTGTCATTTCACATATGCCCATAGCATGTGTGAGCAATATATCATTTAGTGACAACTTTGTGCAAAAAAACAAAAAGTTTGTAAAATTCCCGCAACTTGTGGCAAAATATAAAATATTCCATGGACTCAACATGCCTCTCAGTAAATAGCTTGGGGTGTCTACTTTCCAAAATGGGGTCATTTTGGGGGGTTTTGTGCCATTTTGGCATTTTATGGCCTTCGAAACTGTGATAGGTAGTGAGGAGTGAAATCAAAAATTTGCACCCTTAGAAATCCTGAAGGTGGTGATTGGTTTTCGGGGTGCCGTGCGCGACTAGACTCCCAAAAAGTCCCACACATGTGGTATCCCCATACTCGGGAGAAGTAGCGGAATATATTTTGGGGTGCAATTCCACATATAACCATGGCATGTGTGAGCAATATATCATTTAGTGACAATTTTTTGTAAATTTTTTTATTTTAATTTTTTTGTCATTATTCAATCCCTTAGGACAAAAAATAAATAAATATTCAATGGGCTCAACATACCCATCAGCAATTTCCTTGGGGTGTCTACTTTCCAAAATGGGGTCATTTGGGGGGGGGGGGGTTGTACTGCCCTGCCATTTTAGCACCTCAAGAAATTAGATAGGCAGTCATAAATTAAAAGCTGTGTAAATTCCAGAAAATGTACTCTAGTTTGTAGACGCTATAACTTTTGCGCAAACCAAAAAATATACGCTTATTGACATTTTTTTTTTTACTAAAGACATGTGGCTGAATAAATTTTGCCCTCAATGTATGACTAAAATTTAGTTTATTCGATTTTTCTTATAACAAAAAAGAAAATATATTTTTTTCAAAATTTTCGCACTTTTTCCATTTATATCGCAAAAAATAAAAATCGCAGAGGCAATCAAATACCATCAAAAGAAAGCTCTATTTGTGGGAAGAAAAAGACGCAAATTTCGTTTGGGTGCAATATTGCATGACCGCGCAATTACCAGTTAAAGCAGCGCAGTGCGAAATTGGAAAAAGACCTCTGGTCCTTAAGGTGTTTATTGGTCCGGGGCTGTAGTGGTTAAGGAACTTGGCAAAACTATAGCCAAGCCATGATTTTATTTTATTTTTTTAAATCAAACAATATGTTTTTACTGCGCATAGAAAGAAATTGTACATACGTGGTCCAGAGTAAAACAGGTATACAAGATCTGTAAATTTCAGCATAAACTTCAGTACATTATACAAAACATTCTGCAAAATGACACCTCACCCGCCCATGCATTCAGATAACCCCTTATCCATCAACATCAAGTACAGCCATACAATCAGTCATCCAGGTCTTCAGAGAGGTAGGGTAAAAGTGTTTACAAGCATTAGAATAGTCAGTCATACACCAGATCTACTGGGGCTAGGCCTGGGACTCCAACCATGGGGCCCCATAGCTTATCGAATTTTCCGCTTTTACCCCTATGTTGGTAAATGTGCAAGCTATGATTTCTAATTTTTAGAAATACATTACTGAGGAAACGTTACCAACTAAGTGGCAAAGAGCAAATGTGGTACCAAGAGACAAAAAAAAAAAAAAAAAAAAAAAAAAAAAAAGAAGGATAAACATACATACCAGGAAACCACAGACCAGTCAGCCTAACATCCCAAGTATGTGGGGTATAGCAGACAAATCTGCCTTATTCCCTCAAACAGCATGTATTTAGAAAGGCTGTTCTTGTCAGAGCAACCTGTTTATTCTATAAAGGAAATAAGTGAGAAATAGAATGGTGGAAGTCCAGAGGAAGTAGTAGTTTATCTAGATTCTGCGAAGGCTTTGAACTGTACCTCAAGAGTTTAATCTATAAAATAAGTCTGTTGGAGTTGATGAAATTGAATGTACATGGACAGGAAACTGGTTACATGAGGAGGTCCACAGAGTAGTGATACATGACTCATTCTCTGCCTGGTCTAAAGTTGTGAGTGGTGTGCCCCAGGGTTCTGTCTTGGGACCAACATTGTTCAATGTGTTTATTAACAATAAAGAAATTGGAATTTAGAGCTCAATTTCAGTGTTTTCTGATGAAAATTTTGCAGGGAAATAAGGTTATAGCTTAATTAAAGGAAAATCTTGACAAAATAGGGTGTTGGGCAGCTACATGCCAGATGAGGTTTAATACAGAGAAATGTAACTTTATACACCCGAGTGCCAAAAATATACGTGAAAAATTACGTTAGCAGGAATTCTCCTGAGGTCAAAAATAATCTGGTGTGCTATGCCAAGCTACAGCGAGCAGAGCTAGCAAAATACTCATGTTAAAAAGGGAATACAGTCAAGGCATAAATCAATAATTCTACCCTTTTACAGAACACTGGTTCGGCCTCATTTTTGAATATGCAGTTCAGTTTTAGTCACCAATCCTCAGGAAAGACCTTGTAGAATTAGAAAGAGTTAAGCAAATAAATGTAAAAAGGGAAAGGAGGATCTCAGTTATGAGGATTATATAGAAAGCAGTTGTTCACACTGGAAAAGAAGCGCTTAACCACTTTACGACAGGCGCAGGACGATGTACGTCCATTTTTTGAAGAGGGATAGCTCGGTAATGGCAGCAGCTGCTGCCACAAGCGAGATAGCCATCTCTTCCGGCGGCGGTCGTGTGTACGATCATGGTACCGCAAGATCACTGTTATCGGCGGTGGGAGAGGTGCCACCCCTGCCGTTCACCACGCCCTCCGGCGCTTACCGGAGCCGTCAGTAGCGGCGGAGGCAATCGGGACCTGCCTTCTCTGTGGTATAGAGATGAGTGAGGCTATACCATAGCATGGCGGAAGCGACATCAAAACGTCACTTACGCCCATACTTCTTAAAGGCACATTTTTTCAAATGACTTTATTGCATTTAAGTCCAGACATCTCTATGGAAAACTTCCGGTGGCGACAGATTCGTTCTCCGGTTTGCCGATTGTATGGTTGAGCACGGAGAAGCACTGAGGGCGGTGGGGGAGTCTTGTTCCCTCCCGCCACTTGTAAGAATGATCAAGCGGCTGAACTGCCACTACGATTGTTCTTACAATGCACAGAATAGCCGGCTGAAAAAGATGATGCAGGCATCATTCAGATATCCCCACTCAAAGTCCATGATGTCATATGACATGTCTTGGGCTGGAAGTGGTTAATGGAACAAGCTGACGTTAGTAGCCGATTGGCTACAACGCACAGCCGCACCAGATTTTGCACTCTCCAGTTTTAGTAAATCAACCCCATAGTATTGTGAAGCTCAGACAAGGTTACAACTTGAGGCAAAACTCATGTATACAGTAGACATGTCATTTAAACTTCCCTGTTGATAATTAGTGCCATAAAAGGACAATGTACCATTAGGTCGACAGAAAGGAAAGCAGCAGAAATAGGGACTGGAAATGGAGAAATAGGGGAAAGAGAAGATATACCAATAAATCTGTTAATGCTTAATTCTACAGTGGGTTAATCAAACTGACTATTTTTAATCTTTATGCTTCTAGCATTTGTAAATAAACAATACTTTAAAAAAAAATTCATTTCCTGGTTTCCAGGCCTAGGCAAATGATGCCATATATCCAAAGAGTCTTCAAGAAGGGAGGAGGGAAGAAAGGGTTTTCTCAAATAAGCACACCCTCCTTCATGCATGTCTGAGTGAAAGACAGATGGATTTCATAAAGTAAATGCTATACGAATCATCTGCTCTTAGTCAAGATGGCCAGAAGCGCTAGGGGAAGCGATTTTTTAAAAGCGATTTTCTAGCGAACTAAAGCATGGAGTTTGCTTTGAATATTAAAAATTAAATGGCATTTTTGGTTTGTGGTGATCAGCTGCAGTGTAGTTTTGCTTTAAAACTGTTTAAACAGGTATACCTACATTTTAGATAACAAATAGGGGGCGCTAGTTAACAGAAAATTTATCAACGTGAATAATATCCCTCTCTTTATCAATTTGCCACTCTTTAACAAATATATGTGCAACTACTCATCGTACATTCACCATAATATGTACATAAAATTAATTTAAACAACAGTTCACACATTCATGTGATAACACTCCAGCGACAGCAATTGCTGCAACAACTATAGTGTAAAGGTCCTTGAGATTTATTTAAACTATTCCAAATAAAAGTTCCTCTAAAACGTAATGCGAAGTATTTTTTCCCTACTGTGGCCTTGTGGATCGGGAACAGGCTGTTTTCCCTGTTTTCCAAACTTTCCGACGGGACCGACTGTGGTTGATAGTCGTTAGCCGTCCATTCATAAATGTAGTCCTGTTACTGTTCCTGCTTGTATTTGCCTCATGACGGTTACTGTCTTATTGTTTTTACTTGAAATGTTCAATAAATATATTTTCAACACTAAAACGTAATGCGATTGTCACACACAAAACGATGACAGATCTTTCGTGTAGAGAGATGTAGCCACAACCAAGCCCCCCTGAAGTTGTTATACTAACGAAACGTACGTCGGAGGCAGTGCAAGGTTACGCAGGACATCCGGTCGTTCTGGCTAATGGCACGAGTGTGTGGAACGCACGCCATCTGTAGTGGATAGTGTGGGTACCTTCGGTATTGCAGCTCGCCTGAGATTAACGCCAGCAGCCCCAGTGCCGGGAGAAAGGCACTTTATCAAGTAAGGAGCCATTTGGCTGTGTATTTTTAAGAAGACTGAATTACGCTATGGAGGCTCTCCATCTGTTTTCTAATTACCGCACTTTCTGTACTGGTCTGTGAGGAGGAAGGCTGAAACAGTCTATAGGTTAAAAGCATGTGAGCAGGCACAACACTGCAGAAGCGATTGACTTTTTCAATAAAGTGGTCAATAAAATGTGGTAAGCTGAATCATATTACAATCACTTATTTGGTGTGGATGATCGAGGCTATGGTGAAGGATCATGTGGAAGGTTGTGGCTACATCTCTCTACACAAGATCTGTCATCGTTTTGTGTGTGACAATCACGTTTTAGAGGAACTTTTATTTGGAATAGTTTAAATCTCAAGGACTTTTACACTATAGTTGTTGCAGCAATTGCTGTCACTGGAGTGTTATCACACGAATGTGTGAACTGTTGTTTAAATTAATTTAATGTACATATTATGGTGAATGTACTATGAGTAGTTGCACATATGATTTTTGTTAAAGACTCGCAAATTATTGATCGTTAATGAGAGGGATATTATTCACGTTGATAACAGAAAATGTAACTAGCGCCCCCTATTTGTGATCTAAAATCTGGACTGAGAAGTGTACTATTCTCTTTTTCAGGGGAGCAGCATGAGAGTATTTTTTTTAGAATATATATATATATATATATATATATATATATATATATATATATATATATATATATATATATATATATATATATATATATATATATATATATATATATAATAAAATTTGATAGGCGCAGAGTTTTTATTTTATTTTTTAATTTTCAGGTATACCTAAATACCTGACAGGGCTAGATTAGAGTTCCACAAAGCCATATGAGGCTTGACATATGAAGCAATGTAAATGACACCTTGTACAACATAACTTGAATGAGATGCAAAGGGCCACTGGAACAGAATGGACAAAGTGGAAATCTGTTCCTTGATGGTTCATAATGCAAGTTTCTCTGGTCATGTTTCACATTTACATAAGGGATAAGCCAACTGGCAGCTCTCCTTTGTGAAAATAATTTCCATGTATGATTAAATGCAGTGAGATGAAAGTTTATAAGCCCAAATAATGGTAAATATGACAACTTAACCAAGCCATATTTTCTCAGAAAGTTTCAGTAGGCATGCTGCTACAGTTAGGGACTGAAGGCTAAAGCCCCATATACACCATCAGATTCTGCTGATTTTTTTCTTCAGATTTACCAAAACCATATAGTGCAAGGGCCTGCCCGATTGCATACACATTGAAACTCCTAAGGTTTGACCTCATATTACAGTGAGGACAGAAAGTATTCAGAACCCCTTACATTTTTCACTCTGTTATATTTCAGCCATTTGCTAAAATCATTTAAGTTCATTTTTTTCTCATTAATGTACACACCACACCTCATATTGACAGAAAAACACAGAATTGTTGACATTTTTACAGATTAAAAAAGAAAAACTGAAATATCACATGGTCCTAAGTATTCAGATCCTTTGCTGTGACACTCATTTAACTCAGGTGCTGTCCATTTCTTCTGATCATCCTTGAGCTGGTTCTACACCTTCAGTCCAGCTGTGTTTGATTATACTGATTGGACTTGATTAGGAAAGCCACACACCTGTCTATACAAGACCTTACAGCTCACAGTGCATGTCAGAGAAAATGAGAATCATGAGGTCAAAGGAACTGCCTGAAGAGCTCAGAGATAGAATTGTGGCAAGGCACAGATCTGGCCAAGGTTTCAAAAAAATTTCTGCTGCTGTTCTGCGGTTCCTAAGAGCACAGTGGCCTCCTAAATCCTTAAATGGAAGACGTTTGGGATGACCAGAATTCTTCCTAGAGCTGGCCGTCCGGCCAAACTGAGCTAACGGGGGAGAAGAGCCTTGGTGAGAGAGGTAAAGAAGAACACAAAGATCACTGTGGCTGAGCTCCAGAGATGCAATCGGGAGATGGGAGAAAGTTGTAGAAAGTCAACCATCACTGCAGCCCTCCACCAGTCGGGGCTTTATGGCAGAGTGTCACAACAGAAGCCTCTCCTCAGTGCAAGACACATGAAAGCCCGCATGGAGTTTGCTTAAAAACAAAACAAAAACAAACAAACAAAAAAAAAAACACCTGAAGGACTCCAAGATGGTGATAAATAAGATTTTATTTTGGGCTGATGAGACCAAGATAGAACTTTTTGGCCTTAATCCTAAGCGGTATGTGTGGTGAAAACCAGGCACTGCTCATCACCTGTCCAATACAGTCCCAACAGTGAAGCATGTTGGAGGCAGCATCATGCTGTGGGGGTGTTTTTCAGCTGCAGGGACAGGACAACTGGTTGCAATCGAGGGAAAGATGAATGCTGCCAAGTACAGGGATATCCTGGACGAAAATCTTCTCCAGAGTGCTCAGGACCTCAGACTGGGCCAAAGGTTTACCTTCCTACAAGACAATGACCCTAAGCACACAGCTAAAATAATGAATGAGTGGCTTCACAACAACTCTGTGGCTGTTCTTGAATGGCCCAGCCAAAGCCCTGACTTATACCCAATTGAGCATCTCTGGAGAGACCTAAAAATGGCTGTTCAACAACCTTTACCACCCAACTTGACAACTGGAGAGGATCTGCAAGGAGGAATGGCAGAGGATCCCCAAATCCAGGTGTGAAAAACTTGTTGCATCTTTCCCAAAAAGACTCATGGCTGTATTAGATCAAAAGGGTACTTATACTAAATACTGAGCAAAGGGTCTTAATACTTAGGACAATGTGATATTTCAGTTTTTCTTTTTGAATAAATCTGCAAAATGTCAACAATTCTGTGTTTTTCTGTCAATATGGGGTGCTGTGTGTACATTAATGAGGGAAAAAATTAACTTAAATGATTTTAGCAAATTGCTGCAATATAACAAAGAGTGAAAATTTTAAGGGGGTCTGAATACTTTCAGTCCCCACTGTATATGGTTTTGCTAAATCTGAAGGAAAAAAACCAGCAGAAAATCTGAGAGTGTGTATGGGGCTTTACACCCAAGAGTCTTCAAAGAACTTCACCAGGTTATAGCCAAACAATTTTTTTTGACAGCTTACTGACTGGAATGGTAGCAGCTGATTAGCAAAAAGCCAGTGTGGTACCAGTGTGGAATCTAGGATGGAAAAAGACCTGGGGGTCCTAGTAGATGAACAAAGCAAACAGAATATCATCATGCATTAAAAAGGGGGATCAACTCCAGATATAAAATTATAATTCCCCCGTTCTACAAGACTCTGGTCCGGCTGCACCTAGAATATGCTGTCCAGTTCTGGGCACCAGTCCTCAGGAAGGATGTACTGGAAATGGAGAGAGTACAAAGAAAGCCAACTAAGCTAATAAAGGGTCTGGAGGATATTAGTAAGCATGAGCCGACACCCCCTGGTTCGGTTCACACCAGAACAACCGAACAGGAAATAAATTCAGAACACATGAACACCGTTAAAGTCTGTGGGACACGAACATGAAAAATCAAAAGTGCTGATTTTAAAAGCTTATATGCAAGTCATTGTCATAAAAAATGTAATATTCCTTTAAATGTTGTGCGGGGGGTGTCTAGAGTATGCCTGTAAAGTGGCACAGTTTTCCCGCGTTTAGAACAGAACCACTGCAAAACTACATTTCTAAAAGGAAAAAAGTAATATAAAACTGACCATGGCTGTAAGGAATTGTCAGGTCTCGGCACTATAGATAAAACTCATTGAAAAAAAAACGGCATGGGTTCCCTCCCCCCTAGTCCATTACCAGGCCCTTTGGGTCTGGTATGAGTATTAAGGGGAACCCCCGAACCAAAATGTAAAAAAAAAAAAAAAAAATCCCTTCAGGTCTGGTATGGAAATTAAGGGGAACCCTGCGCCAAATTTTTATAAAAATGGCGTAGGGGTCCCCTTAAAATCCATACCAGACCCTTGCATGAGCATGCAACCTGGCAGGCCGCAGGAAAAAAAAGGAGGGGCAAGAGAGAGGCCCCCCCCTCCTGAACCGTACCAGGCCACATGCCTTCAACATGGGGAGGGTGCTTTGGGGTCCGACCCGTCATGCCACGCGTCAAGGCATTGGACCAGTGTGCTGTCTATCATAGGAGCTTGGACTTGGCTTGACTGCGGCCACGGGCAATTCAAATCAAAGCTGTGTCACAGTGGGAGATCCCAGCTCTGTGTGACCTGGCAGGCTCTCCTCTTCTCCCAGCGATCGGCCAGGAACCTGGGGAACAGCTCCCATTTCAACCCGCCTGCCGGTAGCAACTGCCCCCCCCCCCTCAAGTGGAAATTGAGGGTACAAGTAATACACTGTCTCACCCTGCTCTGCACATGCTCAGTTGCTCTTGATTTTTTGACATTGTGCTGAGTTTTCAGAGGCCGATCTGCTGACAGCCTAAAAATTCACTGCTGCTCATGGGTTTCAGCAAAATGGCAGCCTCTAGCAAGAAGAAACCGTAACAATGCTAGAGGCAATTTACAGCGCACACTAATTTTGGTAGCATAATTATTAAGGTGGAATGTATGTTCCTTGTTAACCACTTCAGCCCCGGACCAATTGTCAGCCTAAGGACTAGAGGTCTTTTTACAATTTCGCACTGCACTGCTTTAACTGGTAATTGCACGGTCATGCAATGTTGTACCCAAACAAAATTTGCCTCCTTTTCTTCCCACAAATAGAGCTTTCTTTTGATGGTATTTTATTGCCTCTGCGATTTTTATTTTTTGCGATATAAATGGAAAAAGACCGAAAATTTTGAGAAAAATAAAATAAAATATTTTCTACTTTTTGTTATAAGAAAAATTGAATAAACTCAGTTTTAGTCATACATTTAGGGCAAAATGTACTCAGCCACATGTCTTTAGTAAAAAAAAAAAATGTCAATAAGTGTATATTTATTGGTTTGCGCAAAAGTTATAGCGTCTACAAACTAGAGTACATTTTCTGGAATTTACACAGCTTTTAATTTATGACTGCTTATCTCATTTCTTGAGGTGCTAAAATGGCAGGGCAGTACAACCCCCCCCCCCAAATGACCCCATTTTGGAAAGTAGACACCCCAAGGAAATTGCTGAGGGGCATGTTGAGCCCATTGAATATTTTTTTTGTCCCAAGTGATTGAATGACACAAAAAAAAAAAAAGTTTACAAAAAGTTGTCACTAAATTATATATTGCTCACACATGCCATAGTTATATGTGGAATTTCACCCCAAAATAGATTCTGCTGCTTCTCCTGAGTACGGGGATACCACAAATGTGGGACTTTTTGGGAGTCTAGCTGCGTACGGGACCCTGAACACCAATCACTGCCTTCAGGATTTCTAAAGGTGCAAATTTTTGATTTCACTCCTCACTACCTAACACAGTTTCAAAGGCCATAAAATGCCAAAATAGCACAAAACTCCCCCCAAATGACCCAATTTTGGAAAGTAGACACCCCAAGCTATTTACTGAGAGGCATGTTGAGTCCATGAAATATTTTATATTTTGCCACAAGTTGCAGGAATATTACAATTTTTTATTTTTTTTGCACAAAGTTGTCACTAAATGATATATTGCTCACACATGCTATTGGCATAAGTCAAATTACACCCCAAAATAAATTCTGCTGCTTCTCCCGAGTACGGGGATACCAGATGTGGGGGACTTTTTGGGAGCCTAGCCACATACGGGACTCCGAAAACCAAGTACTGCCTTCCGGATTTAAATATAAACCGCTACCAAAAAAAACTGTTAGCGATCGCAGGGATCAGGCCTGACTCTGCGAACGCTGCAGTTATGTATTTAGTGTTTTGTGACAGTGATCGATCGATACTGCACTTGGGTGGGCTGGGCGGAGGGGCAAAACGCAGGTGCTAGCAGGTATCTGGGCTAATCCCGGTAACAATGCGTTTTTTGGGAACCCTGAACTGCTGGGGACGCTAGTATAGATCTGATCAGATCAGATATTGATCTGTTCAGAGTCTATACCACTACGGGAGGTTTATGCTTTGCGCGTGGGTGTAAGCGGTACTGGCACTAACCTAGCGCTGCCTGGGGCGACGCAGACCCTGACCCTAAAACCTAATGGATATCACCCGCCAGGTGATCAGGGGGTTAAACCTTTATTGGGTAATAAATGGTGGGTGCCCTGATGCTATAAAAAGCAAACTAACCAGAGTCACCCGTAACACTTATACGGTGATCACTGGTGAAAGGGTTAACTAGGGGCAATCAGGGGGTTAAAATCTTTATTAGGTAGTATATGGGGGTCCGTGGCGCTATATAAAAACCTGACGGGGAACCTAAAAAAATAACTAGCTACCTAGCGACACTAGTGACACTAATGCAGCGATCAGAAAAACGACTGCTTAGTAAT
Organism: Lithobates pipiens; assembly: GCF_037356315.1. Lineage (NCBI taxonomy): Eukaryota > Metazoa > Chordata > Amphibia > Anura > Ranidae > Lithobates > Lithobates pipiens. Next base: position 167,830,303 of record NW_027507718.1, on the reverse strand, counting down.
ACTGGCAAAAGGGGGTGAAAGGGTTAACTAGGGGCAATCAGGGGGTTAAAACCGTTATTGGGTAGTATATCGGGGTACCTAGCGCTATAAAAACCTGGCGGTGAACCTAAAAAAATAACTAGCTACTTAGTGGCACCAGTGACACTAATGCAGTGATCAGAAAAACGATCGCTTAGTCACACTGGCAAAAGGGGGTGAAAGGGTTAACTCTAGGGGCAATAAGGGGGGTTAAACCTTTATTTGGGGGGGGGGGGGTAGGGGGCTACCCTGGACTTAACACTAACTGCCCTGACAGTTTTTACTGTCCCAACTGACACTGAATGCAGTGATCAGTAAATGATCACTGCAAATCAGTGACACTGTGACTGGGAGGGGGGGGGGGGGGGGATTTGTGTGCCTATGTGTACCTACATGTCAGTGTAGTGTTGGTGCACTTACTTTCACTGTTCTCCTCGCAGTCCGGTCAAAAAGACCGCCCAGAGGAGAATGACATCACTTCCTCCCTGCCTGTTTACACTATACACGTGGGGGGGAAGCTTCTCATTCGCCAGGAGCGATCGAGAGGGTATGGCCAGAAACCAACGGCCATCCCCTCATCCTGGATTGCTCCTGCGGCGAAACGGACCGCCGCATCCAGCGGGAGACCCCCCCCACCCGCCGGAAGGCGAGCACGTACGTGTACGTGCTTGTGCCTGTCGGTGCCATTGCACCGATGTACATTGCCATGCGGCGGTCCTTAAGTGGTTAAAGAACATTTTTATTGAGCTGTTATGGGTAAAGTTTCACATAAAAATTTAGACATGACTGTTTCACACCATCTAACAGCTTATGTATTTGCCACTATTTTGGGCTTTGAAGTATTTCACATACCAGTTAAAATGGCCCCTAAACAGCAAAAGAAAAAAAAATGTACACGTAGGACTGACGGAAGAGTTCTTTCTCCTTGCCCATCAGCATTCTGTACACCGATTCGCAGCATACACAGATGGCACCACTCTGCCATAATGTGACTTCCGTGTACATGCATGGTAGTGTCATCATGGCCTGGCAAACCAAGTAGCTAATGATTCAGGACCAGAGGACTATGGCAGCAACTGTGACTGATGGGAGTGCTGTGCATAGCACTGGAGGGGATCTCTATCCGAGTAAGTTTACCATAAGGTGCTAATAGGCTGTGATTATTAGCACATTATGGCTAAAAAGGTTCCTGGGTGCTCGTTTTTCTTTTTCTTTAATGGATATATAGTTCCACTTTAATCTGCAGTAGAAAGCCGTTACTTCTGTCAAAAAAGCTTAGCACTAAAAATCTGCAAGATGCTGGGTAAACAAACTGAGGTATTACACAGAGGATGTTAACGGGCACAGAAAAATAATCTTCACTAATCTGTTGCGTTTGGAACAAGGATTTCCAAGTTTTTAGGAAAGTCAGAAGGAAACGTACCTTTAATGTGGCACATGCAGTGTAGTTGACATTTGGAAGTATTTCAACAGGTTCTTTAAACATCACTCTAAATGTGCTGGAGGAACCATCACAACTAAAGCCTGTGTCATTCTGTCCTAGCACAGTGTTGCTGTCAGTGTGAATAATCTAAGAGACACAAAGAAAAAAAAAAATGTAATGCAAGTAAAACTTTAGTTTAATGCATTTGTATAAAAGCTTCATAATAAATCTAAGACAAAATAAAGTAGATTAAACTTGTCCAAGAGGTATCAGTACAAATAAAACAGATTGGTAGTGTTTGTTGTGGGGTTCCTGCAGAAAATAAGTCATGCCCTACACAACATGACCCGGTTTAACCCTTTGCCGATAGCCTTCTCTCTTTTTACACGATAAAATGCACATTGTATGTGACCATAAACTTAAAGGGGTTGTAATTCCTTTTTTTTTTTTTACCTTAATGCAGCCTATGAATTAAGGTCATTCTCTGCAAAACGAGCTGTATGTATACACATACATATATATTCCTCAATAGCCATATAGGATAAGAATGCACTTTGTGTGCACTAAATGCCATTGAAAGTGCAGTTTTTACACTGGACAGCAACATCATGACTGTGCCATTGTGGAGAAGGAGGAGTAATTTAGTTAACCACTTTCAGACCGGACCATTTTGCTGGTAAATGACCAGAGGTCTTTTTACAATTTGGCACTGCGCTGCTTTAACTGGTAATTGCGCGGTCATGCAATGTTGTACCCAAACAAAATTTGCGTTCTTTTCTTCCCACAAATAGAGCTTTCTTTTGATGGTATTTGATTGCCTCTGCGATTTTTATTTTTTGTGATATAAACGTAAAAAGACCGCAAATTTTGAAAAAAAATGATATTTTCTACTTTTTGTTATTAGAAAAATCCAATAAACTCAATTTTAGTCATACATTTAGGCCAAAATGTATTCAGCCACATGTCTTTGGTAAAAAAAAAAAGTCAATAATTGTATATTTATTGGTTTGCGCAAAAGTTGTCACATCTACAAACTAAGGTACGTTTTCTGGAATTTACGCAGCTTTTAGTTTACGACTGCCTATCTCATTTCTTGAGGTGCTAAAATAGCAGGGCAGTACAAAACCCCCCCCAAATGACCCCATTTTGGAAAGTAGACACCCTAAGGAAATTGATAAGTGGCATGTTGAGCCCATTGAATATTTTATTTTTTTGCCTCAAGCGATTGAATAATGACAAAAAATATTTTTTTTTTTTTTTTTCACAAAGTTGTCACTAAATGATATATTGCTCTCACATGCTATGGGCATATGTGAAATGACACCCCAAAATAAATTCTACTGCTTCTCCTGAGTACGGGGATACCACATATGTGGGACTTTTTGGGAGCCTAGCCACGTACGGGGCCCCGAAAACCAAGAACCGCCTTCAGGTTTTCTAAGGGCGTAAATATTTGACTTCACTCCTCACTACCTATTAGAGTTTTGAAGGCCATAAAATGCCAAGATGGCACAAAACCCCCACAAATGACCCCATTTTAGAAAGTAGACACCCCAAGCTATTTGCTGAGAGGCATGTTGAGTCCATGGAATATTTTATATTTTGCCACAAGTTGCGGGAAAATTACAAACTTTTTTTTTTTTTTTCACAAAGTTGTCACTAAATGATATATTTCTCACGCATGCCATGGGCATATGTGAAATGACACCCCAAAATAAATTCTGCTGCTTCTCCTGAGTACGGGGATACCACATATGTGGGACTTTTTGGGAGCCTAGCCGCGTACGGGGCCCCGAAAACCAAGCACTGCCTTCAGGCTTTCTAAGGGCGTTACAGTTTTGAAGGCCATAAAATGCCAAGATGGCACAAACCCCCCCCCCCCCCCCCCCAAATGACCCCATTTTGGAAAGTAGACACCCCTAAATTTAGGGGTACACTAGTGAGACTAGGTAATAAATGGCGGGTGCCCTGAAACTATAAAAAAAATAACTAACCAACCAGCGTCACCTGTAACAGTTATATGGTGATCACTGGTGAAAGGGTTAACTAGGGGGCAATCAGGGGGCTTTATGCGGTAGTATATGGGGGTCCCTGGCGCTATAAAAAGCTGCGGCGAACCTAAATACCTACCTGCCTAACTAGCGTCACCTGTGACACTAACACAGTGATCAGAAAAACGATCGCTTATTAGGCTGGGTTCACACTGGAGCGATGTGGGAACGCCACGAATGCGCGGCGGGTTCCCGCATCACATGCCTCCCGGCGGCAGTTCACACTGCCCTATGCGAACTGCTGGGAGTGTCAGTGAAATGTTAATGACACCCCCAGATCAGTTCGCATATCGCAGTGCGATCTGCAAACTCGGATCGCATGGTGTGAACACCCATGCGATCCGATTCTGCTGCGGGCCAAAAAAAGGGTCCCGTGCGAATTTGCGGCGGGTGCGACACGAATTCAGCCATACTATCTGTATGGCTGAACTCGAATCGCACAGAGATCGGATGTGATTTGCACTGCAGTGCGGTGCGAATCACATTCGTTCTCATAAACCGCTGCAATGTGAACCCAGCCTTAGTGACACTGGTGAGGGGGGGTGATCACGGGGTTAAACCTTTATTGGGGGGGTTAGGGGGGCACATTAGAACTAAAGGGGGCTAACCCTAACTGCCCTAACAGTTATTACAGTCACAAATGACACCAATGCAAAAAAAAAGCAATTGGTGTCACTGTGACTGGGGGGGCAGGGGTAATTGGGGGGTGATCGGGGGGTAAAGGGGGGGTGTGAGTGTGCCTGGCATGTTCTACTGTGTAGTGTAGTGCTTGTGCAACTCACCGATGTTCTCTCCTCGGTGCCGGAACGAAAAATACCGACACGGAGGAGAGAATACATCACTTCCTCTCCTGTGTTTACATTACAGGAGAGGAAGTGATGTCACGGGACATTTTCATTCGTCGGGAGCGATCGCGAGGGGGTGGCCATGAATGAATGGCCGTCCCCTCGTCCGGGATCGCTCCCGAACGAATACCGACCGCCGCAGGCACCGGGCGGGGGCCCGATTGGGCCCCCGACCGGCGGGCAGGCAAGGACGTACATGTAAGCCCTTATGCCTGCCCGTGCCATTCTGTCGACGTACATCGTCGTGCGGCGGTCGGCAAGTGGTTAATATGTAAAGTTTAAAAAAATTAAAATAAAAAATCTTGAATATCTATATGCATATATAACCAGCTATATGGTTACGGAACAAAATATCGAATCCACTCTGAGAATGACAAACAGAAGAGATGTATACAATAACAAACTATTTTATATAGCACCTTTAAAGGTGGCTTCCCAAAGTGCTTTACAAGGAAAACACAAGAAATACACAGGAGAACATAAATGAAAAAAGGGACAATTAAGTGAACGCTTGTCTATAGAAACAAAAAAGTTTAGATTTGATTTGAATGAGTTTAGAGAAGATGCCTTTCTGACATTCTTAGGAAGTGAATTCCAGCATTTTGGAGCATAGCAGGAAAAGGCTCCGTCACCCATTGAGTGTAGATGAGTAGGGGGGACACAGTAAATTAGAATTTGACGAGAGGTTATGAGGGGGGAGTAAGTGGAAAAAAGTTCAGAGTGTTAATAGGGTGCCAAACCATGAAGAGCCTTGTAGGTAAGCAAGAGGATCTTAAAGTCTATGCAAAATCTGATGGGTAGCCAGTGCAAGGACTGCAGGATAGGGGTAATATGATCACTTGTACCAGACTTAGTCAGGATTCTGGCTGCAGAACTTTGAACACATTGAAGTCGCTTTATAGTGGATTTAGGTAGACCAGCGAGTAGGGCATTGCAGTACTCAAGTAGGGGGAACACAAATGTATAGATCAGCTTTTCAGCTACAGTGTTTGATAGCATAGGATGCAGCTGAGCAATTTCTCGGGTGGGAAAAAAGATGTTCTGACATTTTGTACATGTGGCTCAAAGGTTAAAGGGAGAGAAGCAGCCGAAGTAGAATCTGGTTTAGTGTGGATATAAAACTGAGTGTCATCAGCATAGAAGTGATAATTGAGCCCATGTGATCTAAGCAGTTGGCCAAGTAGAAACATAAAATGATGAAAAGGGACCCAAGATTGAGCCCTGAAGAACTTCAGACTGGAATCTGTCAAGAGAAACAAAGTCACAGCGATCAGTGAGATATGACTTAATCCATTTCAGAGGCAATTCTGAGACTCCAAATATAGTTTCAAGACGAGAGAGTGTAAAAGATTGTGGTCTACGGTATTAAAGGCAGAACTAAGATCCAGTAAATTAAAAATAGTTAGTGATCCGGAATCTGAAGTCAACAGAAGGTCGTTAGTGACTTTGACCAAGGTGGTTTCTGTGCGATGCAGTTGTCGAAAACCAGATTGGAAGGGTTCAAATAGATTATTTCAAGTTGGGTGAATATGCAACAGATAGCACAGCCTGCTCAAGGATTTTGGCATGGAAGGGCAAGTTAGATATTGGGCAAAAATTGTTTAAATTGTCCAGAGCCATGTTGGGATTTTTTTGGTACCAAGGATGATGGCGGTTTTTAGGATTGTTGGTACAAAACCTGTGCTAAGGGAGTCATTTAGGATAATGAAAATAATGGGGCAAAGAGAACTAAAATAGGATTTAAATAAATGGGTGGGAATAGGGTCAAGTATGCAGGTAGAGGATTTGATATTAGAGACCAATTTAGTTAGAGATGCTGAGTCAAGTAGAGAGAAGTGGTAGAGAGAAAAGCCAGTAAAACTAGGCGATTCAGATGTGGACAACACAAATGGTGTGGTAAGAATTTGGTGTCTTATTTTGTAAATTTCTGAGGAGGAAAAAATAAATAAAAAATAGCAATGTGTTCCAGAGCTGTGTTGAAGCAGGAAGTGTGGAAGGACTGAGTTTTTTTTAATCTGTCAATGGTGCAGAAGAATTGTCTAGGGTTAAAGATTTTTTTTTTCCCCAAAAGCATGGGAGAAAAAGTTTGATCTAGCAGTCTCAATTTTACCCTTAGAGACACACAAATAGTCTATGCCTGATAATGTACAGCCAAGTAAGATTGGTGCCAATTTCTCTAGTCTCCGCGAGACTGCTTTCATTAAACGTAGGTGGGAATTATACCATGGAGCTGGACAGCAGAACAAAACAGATTGAGTTCTTATTGGGGCAAAGGTGCCAAGGGAAGACGAAAGCGCCTGATTAAGGGTAATTATTTTGTTAACAAGGGTGTCGAAAGAGGAGATGCAGGAGGAGGAAGTAACTGAATTTGCAAATTTGGGCTGGTCTGGACCCAGTTGCGATAATTTACAGATCGAGACATGGAGGTGTTAGAAATTGCTAATTCCAGATTGAAAAGCGTAGCTAAATGCTCAGACAGTCCGAGGTCAAAGGGAGAGCAGCCAGACAATAGAGCCAGTCAAAAACATAAATAAATAATGAAACCAAAATGAAGCACAACCAAAAGTGCAAATAAGTGACTCAAATCCTACAATACTGCAAAAGCTCCTCACAGGGTTGTGTGTGATTGCACTAGAACAATCTTCATAACCAAAAGAATATCCAAACATAGCATACAAGTAATCAGTGTTCATAATAAATGATTGAATAAATAGGGCCATGGCATAATTTAGTGAAGCAAAGGTTATAACAGTGAAGACATAAAAGTCCTGAAAATCTTTAAAAAAAATAAAAATAAAAAATAAAATAAGTCCTAAAAGATGGATGCGTGGCTTATCCATGGCAGTGAAGATGTCCTTCCTGGAGCTCTGCACGAGCTGAGACCGAGACTCAACCAATGAACTGAACAGGTGAGCCACTTGCATATGTTGGAGGATCGCAAACTCCCACTGACCATGGGGGAATCGAGGGTTACCGAGATTACCAACTACTTTCTCCGCCAGCACACTGTCTAATCACCCGTGACCACATCCAAGATGGCACCACCACGAGTTACCCATGGTGAGCAGGGACCTGACCCCCCTCGCCAACCGACCGCTCTCCCCTATATTGTTCCCGGACCAGTCAGACTTGCAGTATGCCTCTGCGTCAAATGGCAGCAGAGGGAGCCTTCCAGAATATGGTTGCTGACCTGCTCACTAAACAGGACCTGCAGGCTATGGCGATCTAAATTGTCAATGCTCTCACTAGAGAGCTCCACGACTTGTGATAGCAGGTAGACTCGGTGGAAGAACGGGTGACAGACCTGGAAACATCTATTAATGCTAGAGGCCCACATCACCACCGTGGAGCTGGAACACCAGGCCTTCCACCGCCATCTTATTGAAGTCCAACTGCTGCTAGACAATGGGGAAAATGGGAGCAGGTGGAACAATCTACGCCTCCACAGCATCACAGAGGCCACCATGGGCCCGGACCTATGTTCCACCGTAGTAGCCATCCTGAACCAGGTTCTGGGTAAGCCTCCTACCACCGAATTGGAGCTGGATAGGGTGCACCGAGTGCCAGGCCTGAGGGTGTCTCCCTCCTCCACACAAGGCCCTGCTCCCCTGGACCCTTCACAAGATGTCCTCTGTAGGGTCCACTTCTTCACCATTAAAGAAGAGTTCCTTTCACTGGCCTGGTCGAAGGGCTGAGCCCCTATACGGATATATCCTGATGTTTCCAGGCAAACAGGGTCCATGCGGGGCCAAATACGACCTCTTCTGGAAGCAGTTTGTGAAGCAGACGCAACCTATCGCTGGGGCCACCCTTTCCATTTAATTGTCCGCAAGCAAGGAATTGACTTCTATGTTTGCTACCCTGATCAACTACCAGAGCTGTTCAGATTACTAAACAAGCCTACTAGCAGCGTCCCCAATTGGTATGACTAACTGTTTACTCATGAGGCCATCGGCCTACCCTATACCAAGACCACAACAGATAAGGAGACCTCGCTCCTGTGCTCCCAGTCATGAGGCCTCTAGATCTCATCAAACCTCCTCTGAGGACTGACCTCCCCGGTGGTCTAAGTAGCTGGTAAGTCATTGTATAACCGTCTGACTTGGTTGATCCCCCCCTAGAGCCTCAGCGGCCTTCCTATCCCAGGCCTACCTCAGAACTGGGTGGCCCCGGTGCCTTGACCCTCTGGGATATGCCGACATGTTGGGACGTTTACTTTTCTACTAGAATGAACCTGCAACTGCTCACTTAATCTCATGATTCCTGAGTACTGGATTTGTTTATCGGTGCCATCAGCCTAGGTGGCTGGTATCACATCCTTAAACTTAACTTGATGGATTCCCTCAGGGGATCCGAAAATGACTTCAGGCCAGACACACACAATGCCATCCTCAGTACCAAGTATACTGCCACCTCTCTGCTGAACCCAAACCCCCCCCCAATTTCACTATGGGCCTAAAGCCTTCAGGAATATCCCCCTCTGATACCGGCTCAATCTACCCAATTTGACTTGTTGCAATTGATGGGCTTGGTTTGTGTCCTCTGTACTGCTCTCCCCAAATATTCTTAAGTGATAGGAAGGGGCGACCGGTGATCAGGAATGTGGGATTTGCCAACAGGCTCCACACCCAGATACCTCTGCCTGCCTGAGTCAGAGCTGACTGTCAGTATGCCAACCCCACGTGTCACTAACCAGTGGGGACAAGACCTCTGAACACCCCTTTGATTTCTAATCCTCCCTTAGCAGGTCGCAAGGGTTGTCCATTTGTTGCTAGGGCCTGTTGGGCAGGGGTGTGCATTTCATATTTCTGGTACTACTGTTGGATACCTCCATTTCACTTTAACCCCAAATGTGATACATGCATTTCGTCACTATGACCCTCTGTCTTGGTGCACTGGGGAGTGGAGTAAATGCTTTACACTACCTCTGTTTTGTATAGTTTGCTGCCTGCTTGAAGTCTCCTCGCCATGGGCGCTCCCCCCAAGTCCACTACAGTATGCAAAATTTTAATCACAGAAACTAAGGAAAATGCTTTTTTTTTTTTTTTTTTTTTTTTTAAAGTAGTTTTTCCCATTTATAGCGCAAAAAATAAAAAACCCAGTGATCAAATACCACCAAAAGAAAGCTCTATTTGTGTGAAAAAAAAAAAAAAATCATTTGGGTACAGTATTACATGACTGAGTAATTGTCAAAGTGTGAAAGCACTGAATGCTGAAAATTGGTCTGGGCAGGAGGGGGGGTTTAAGTACCCAGTAGGCAAGTGGTTAAACATGTCAATACATACGTTTTGAGTGGACTGGATACACTTTTACCCTAAAAAAGGTCAGTTTTTAGGCTGCTCTGAAGTTATACTTTATAGGTTTTATATGCTACAGCATAAAATCTGCATTCCTTGACATTAAACGTTACAGTTTCCCTATAGATATTTAAGATGGTTCATTAATATAAGGAGTTTGGATTATTTTAAGAAAACAAATTTCTCGGCATTCCAGCAAAATAAAATCAACATACCTGTATATTTACTTGATAATCAGTGGGACCATGTATTGAGCCATACAGTGCAAAACCAACAACAAATATCCTTCGATTAACTGAAAACCTGAAATTTCGAAGAAAAAAAAAAAAAATTACCACACAGAAAAATGAATACCAGAGAACTAGACACATTAACAAATACTTTAAAGGTTTATCAAATAAATCAAAACAGTCTACAAAAGACACACAGCTATAACTACTACTGCATTTTAGCAAATCACCAGTGTCTGCAATATTAGGCAGTTATCATCCCATGTCCAACGTGCAACAACTGAAAAGGACCTCTCGCTCTGGCAACAGCTTTCCTTAGCCACTTTCAGACCGGACCATTTTGCTTGATTAAGACCAGAGCACTTTTTACGATTTGGCACTGCGTCGCTTTAACTGACAATTGACGTACTTTTTTTCCTCACAAATAGAGCTTTCTTTTGGTGGTATTTGATCACCTCTGCGATTTTTATTTTTTGCGCTATAAACAAAAAAAAGAGCAACAATTTTGAAAAAATGCATAATTTTTTACTTTTTGCTATAATATCCCCCAAAAATATATAAAAACTTTTCTCCTTCAGTTTAGGCCGATACTTATTTTACATATTTTTGGTAAAAAAAAAAAATATCGCCATAAGCAATTGATTGGTTGGCGCAAAAGTTATAGCTTTTATAGTTTTATGGCATTTTTATTATTATTTTTTTTTTTTTTTTACTAGTAATGACAGTGATTTTTATTCTGACTGCGACATTATGGCGGACATATTGGACATTTTTGGGACCATTGTCATTTATACAGTAATCGGTGCTATACAAATGCAGGGGGGGTGAAGTTATGCACATTGACCGTTTGTTGTTTTGTCCTACAATAAAAAATAAAAAAAACAACCATATTTATCGGCGTATAACACGCGCCCCAAGTTTAGGAGGCAAGTTTAAGGGAAAAAACCTTACATTTTAAAATGCCCATCAATGTAGCCCTACACTGTTCTCCTGCAGCCCTACACCGTCCCCCTGCAGCCCTCCACAAAATTGCAGTATGGTTAGTTTTAAATTTACTGCCGCCGTCGAGATCTTCGGCTCCTCCCGCCGCCGCCGTTGAGATCTTCGGCTCCTCCCGCCGCCGCCGTTGAGATCTTCGGCTCCTCCCGCCGCCGACATAGACCGAGCCAAGCCGAGCGTACTCGGCTCTGCTCGCAGTAACGCCCCCGTCCCGCCCCTTGTCCTGGCTCCTGTGATGGACACAACACCGAGCCAATGGCGGGACGTAAAGGCTAGGAGGCGGGACTGGGCGTGACTGAGAGCAGAGCCGAGTACGCAGTACACTCGGCTCATCTCGGTAAATGTCGGCGCGCTCCACAGATCGGCGGGGGGGATCGGCGTATAACACGCACCCATAATTTCCCCCCGATTTTAAGGGGGAAAAAAAAGTGTGTGTTATACGCCGATAAATACGGTAATTCAAAAGTTGTGGGCATGTTCTGTAAATGAAATGATGCAGATCCTCAAATCCTGCCTAAAACCAACAGCACCTCTCTGTAAAAGCGTTTGTTCCACAAACTACCTCTATAGTACCGGCGCTGATGGATTGAGAGGTGAAAGATTGTGAACACAGGCATTCTCCCTCTTCTTACTGCGGAACTGTTAAGAGTATAGGCTGCATCTAAAGTTATAGTTTGTTTAGATTACGAAAGCAGCAGGGTAGTTGAATCAGTTAGACACTTTGGCAATGCTCTGTACTGTTTGCGAATAGGGATGAGCCTAACACCCCCCAGAACATGCCAACAGGCAAAAAATGTATTCTAACAGTTAAAGTCTATGGGACATGAACATGAAAAATCAAAAAATGTGAATTTTAAAGGGTTATATGCATGGTATTGTCTTAAGTGCTTGGGGACCTGGGTCCTGCCCCAGTGGACATGCATCAATGCAAAAAAAAGTTTTAAAAAACTGACTTTTTGGGAGCAATGATTTTAATAATGCTTAACCAGTTGCCGACCGCCGCACGCCGATGTACGTCGGTACAATGGCACGGGCAGGCATAAGGACATACATGTACGTCCCTTGCCTCCCGCGGGTCGGGGGCCCGATCGGGCCCCCGCCCGGTGCCTGCGGCGGTCGGTTTTCGTCCGGGAGCGATCCGGGACGAGGGGGCGGCCATTCATTCATGGCCACCCCCTCGCGATCGCTCCCGACGAATAGAAATCCCCGGTGACATCACTTCCTCTCCTGTAATGTAAACACAGGAGAGGAAGTGATGTATTCTCTCCTCCGTGTCGGTATTTTCCGTTCCGACACGGAGGAGAGCGGATCGGTGAGTTGCACCAACACTCTACACACACAGTAGAACATGCCAGGCACACTCACACCCCCCCTTTACCCCCCGATCACCCCCCCAATTACCCCTGCCCCCCAGTCACAGTGACACCAATGTCATTTTTTTTTTTTTTTGCATTGGTGTCATTTGTGACTGTAATAACTGTTAGGGCAGTTAGAGTTAGCCCCCTTTAGTTCTAATGTACCCCCCTAACCCCCCCAATAAAGGTTTAACCCCGTGATCACCCCCCGTCGCCAGTGTCACTAAGGCTGGGTTCACATTGCAGCGGTTTATGAGAACGAATGTGATTCGCACCGCACTGCAGTGCAAATCACATCCGATCTCTGTGCGATTCGAGTTCAGCCATTCGCCGCACCCGCCGCAAATTCGCATGGGACCCTTTTTTTGGCCCGCAGCAGAATCGGATCGCATGGGTGTTCACACCATGCGATCCGAGTTTGCAGATCGCACTGCGATATGCGAACTGATCTGGGGGTGTCAGTAACATTTCACTGACACTCCCAGCAGTTCGCATAGGGCAGTGTGAACTGCCGCCGGGAGGCATGCGATGCGGGAACCCGCCGCGGATTCGTGCGTTCCCGCATCGCTCCAGTGTGAACCCAGCCTAATAAGCGATAATTTTTCTGATCGCCGTATTAGTGTCACAGGTGACGCTAGTTAGGCAGGTAGGTATTTAGGTTCGCCGCAGCTTTTTTTAGCGCCAGGGACCCCCATATACTACCGCATAAAGCCCCCTGATTGCCCCCTAGTTAACCCTTTCACCAGTGATCACCATATAACTGTTACAGGTGACGCTGGTTGGTTAGTTATTTTTTTATAGTTTCAGGGCACCCGCCATTTATTACCTAATAAAGGTTTAACCCCCTGATCACCCGGCGGGTGTCATTTGTGACTAATAACTGTTAGGGCAGTTAGGGTTAGCCCCCTTTAGTTCTAAGGTACCCCCCTAACCCCCCCAATAAAGGTTTAACCCCGTGATCACCCCCCGTCGCCAGTGTCACTAAGGCTGGGTTCACATTGCAGCGGTTTATGAGAACGGATGTGATTCGCACCGCACTGCAGTGCAAATCACATCCGATCTCTGTGCGATTCGAGTTCAGCCATTCGCCGCACCCGCCGCAAATTCGCACGGGACCCTTTTTTTGGCCCGCAGCAGAATCGGATCGCATGGGTGTTCACACCATGCGATCCGAGTTTGCAGATCGCACTGCGATATGCGAACTGATCTGGGGGTGTCAGTAACATTTCACTGACACTCCCAGCAGTTCGCATAGGGCAGTGTGAACTGCCGCCGGGAGGCATGCGATGCGGGAACCCGCCGCGCATTCGTGGCGTTCCCGCATCGCTCCAGTGTGAACCCAGCCTAATAAGCGATCGTTTTTCTGATCGCTGTATTAGTGTCACAGGTGACGCTAGTTAGGCAGGTAGGTATTTAGGTTCGCTGCAGCTTTTTATAGCGCCAGGGACCCCCATATACTACCGCATAAAGCCCCCTAATTGCCCCCTAGTTAACCCTTTCACCAGTGATCACCATATAACTGTTACAGGTGACGCTGGTTGGTTAGTTATTTTTTTTATAGTTTCAGGGCACCCGCCATTTATTACCTAGTCTCACTAGTGTACCCCTAAATTTAGGGGTGTCTACTTTCCAAAATGGGGTCATTTGGGGGGGTTTGTGCCATCTTGGCATTTTATGGCCTTCAAAACTGTAACGCCCTTAGAAAGCCTGAAGGCGGTGCTTGGTTTTCGGGGCCCCGTACGCGGCTAGGCTCCCAAAAAGTCCCACATATGTGGTATCCCCGTACTCAGAAGAAGCAGCAGAATTTATTTTGGGGTGTCATTTCACATATGCCCATGGCATGCATGAGCAATATATCATTTAGTGACAACTTTGTTAAAAAAAAAAAAAAAAAAAAAAAAGTTTGTAATTTTCCCGCAACTTGTGGCAAAATATAAAATATTCCATGAACTCAACATGCCTCTCAGCAAATAGCTTGGGGTGTCTACTTTCTAAAATGGGGTCATTTGTGGGGGTTTTGTGCCATCTTGGCATTTTATGGCCTTCAAAACTGTAATAGGTAGTGAGAAGTGAACTCAAAAATTTACGCCCTTAGAAAGCCTGAAGGCGGTGCTTGGTTTTCGGGGCCCCGTACGCGGCTAGGCTCCCAAAAAGTCCCACATATGTGGTATCCCCGTACTCAGGAGAAGCAGCAGAATTTATTTTGGGGTGTCATTTCACATACGCCCATAGCATGTGTGAGCAATATATCATTTAGTGACAACTTTGTGTAAAAAAAAAAAAAAAATTTTTTTTTTTGTCATTATTCAATCGCTTGAGGCAAAAAAATAAAATATTCAATGGGCTCAACATGCCTCTTATCAATTTCCTTAGGGGGTCTACTTTCCAAAATGGGGTCATTTGGGGGGGTTTTGTACTGCCCTGCCATTTTAGCACCTCAAGAAATGAGATAGGCAGTCGTAAACTAAAAGCTGCGTAAATTCCAGAAAACGTACCTTAGTTTGTAGATGTGACAACTTTTGCGCAAACCAATAAATATACAATTATTGACTTTTTTTTTACCAAAGACATGTGGCTGAATACATTTTGGCCTAAATGTATGACTAAAATTGAGTTTATTGGATTTTTCTAATAAAAAAAAGTAGAAAATATTATTTTTTTTCAAAATTTGCGGTCTTTTTACGTTTATATCGCAAAAAATAAAAATCGCAGAGGCAATCAAATACCATCAAAAGAAAGCTCTATTTGTGGGAAGAAAAGGACGCAAATTTTGTTTGGGTACAACATTGCATGACCGCGCAATTACCAGTTAAAGCAGCGCAGTGCCAAAGTGTAAAAAGACCTCTGGTCATTTACCAGCAAAATGGTCCGGTCTGAAAGTGGTTAAAGTGAAACAATAAAAGTGTAATATTCCTTTAAATTTCATACGGGGGGGGGGTCTATAGTATGCCTGTAAAGTGGTGCATGTTTCCCGTGTTTAGAACAGTCTGACAGCAAAATGACATTTCTAAAGGAAAAAAAAATCATTTAAAACTACTTATGGCTATAATGAATTGTCGATCCGGCAATACACATAAAAGTTCATTGATAAAAACAGCATGGGATTCCCCGAGACGGAAACCCCAAACCAAAATTTTAAAAATGCGTGGGGGTCCCCCCAAATTCCATACCAGGCCCTTCAGGTCTGGTATGGCTATTAAGGGGAACCCTGCACCAAAACGTCAAAAAATAAATTAATTCCCCCCAAAAATCCATACCAGACCCTTACCGAGCACGCAACCTGGCAGGCCGCAGGAAAAGAGGGGGAGGGGACGAGAGAGCACCCCCCACCTCCTGAACCATACGAGACTACATGCCCTCAACATTGGGAGGGTGCTTTGGGGTAGCTCACCAAAGCACCTTGTCCCCATGTTGATGGGGAGAAGGGCCTCATCATCACAACCCTTGCCCAGTGGTTGTGGGGGCCTGCGGGCGGGGGGGGGTTATCAGAATCTGGAAGCCCCCTTTAACAAAGGGACCCCCAGATCCCAGCCCCCCCCCCCCCATTTGAAATGGTAATGGGTACATTTGTACCCGTACCATTTCACAAAAAATTCAGAAAATAGTAAAAAAAAAAAAAAAAAACCCACACACACACACAAACCGTGGGAAGGGTCCTTTATTAAAAAATAAAAATATAAAACTGTCCGTCATGGTCCATTCACCTCCGCCGGACCAAAAAAAAATGAAGATCTGCCTCCATGGGAGGCACACGACATATGACACGTCCTCGCAGGCGACAGGCCTTTTAAAATGGTGGGCGGGACCACGCGGTGTCTTCACCGGGGTGACCCCGCCCCCTCTGCAGAATGGAGACTTCCCCGTGACCCCGTACCCTCTGACGCACAGGGACATCACTATGGTTTCCGCACAGCGTCAGAGGGGGTGGGGCGACCTGGTCCGGCCCCCTCTGACCCTACAGGAAAGCCATAGGGATGTCCCCGTGCACCAGAGGGGGCAGACCCGGATAGCCTCGCCCCCTCTGATGCTAGAGGGGAAGCCATAGGGACGTCCCTGTGCGTAGGGAGGGCGGGGTAACCCGGCAACGACAGTGTGGCCCCACCCACAGTTTTAAAAGATCTATCATCTATGAGGACAAGTCATATGGCGTGTGCCTCCCATGAAGGCAGATCTTTATTTTTTTTCGGTCCGTCGGCGGAGGTGAATGGACTACGCGAGACGGGAACCCGGGATCTGGGGTTCCCCTTGTAAAAGCCGCCTGCCCGCAGACCCGCTACAACCGCCGGGCAAGGGTTGTGGGGATAAGGCCCTTCTCCCAATCAACATGGGGCAAGGTGTTTTGGGGGGCTACCCCAAAGAACCCTTCCAATGTTGAGGGCACACGGCCTGGTACGGTTCAGGAGGGGGAGGCGCTCTCTCGTCCCCTCCTCTATTCCTGCCAAGCTGTGTGCTCGGATAAGGGTCTGGTAAGGATATTTGGGGGGACCGCACGCCATTTGTAAAAAAAAAAAAAAATTGGAACAGGGTTTCCCTTAAAATCCATAACAGACCTGAAGGGCCTGGTATGGAATTTTAGGGGGGGGGGGGGGGGCGGGGTTCCCCCTCTGGAATCCCATGCTGTTTTTACCAATGAACTTTTGTGTATTGCCGGACCGACAAATTAATTATAGCCGCAAGTAGTTTTAAATGACCTTTTCCTTTAGAAATGTCATTTTAGACTGTTCTAAACACAGGAAACATGCGCCACTCTACAGGCATACTATAGGCACCCCCCCAGGTACGAAATTTAAAGGAATATTACACTTTTATTGTTTCACTTTAAGCATTATTAAAATCACAGCTCCCGAAAAAAAAACAATTTTTAAAACTTTTTTGCCATTGATACATGTCCCCTGGGGCAGGACCCAGGTCCCCAAACTCTATGACAAGAACTTGCATATTAACATTTAAAATTAGCACTTTTGATTTCTCCCAGACTTTTAAAGGGTGTTCCGTGGCTTTCGAATTTGCAGCAAACACCCCAAATTGTTTGCTATTCAGCGAACAGCCAATGTTCGAGTGAAACTCATGTTCGACCCGAACATAAAACCCATCCCTATTTGAGAACCAATTCTCCTTAAGGCCTCTATAGGAAGCTCTGAATTTCACATGCAAGGTCTCAGTGTTTTTAGGCTACAACTAATAACATAACATAATTCCTGGCACACACATTTAGTACACAACGTTTAATGGTGGAGAACCTTACATTATTTTCCTGGAATGTCATGGGTTTAATCTCCTGCCTTTAAGCGTGTTCACTCACACAGACCGCACATTGTATCCTTCCGAGACATGCATCTGATCAATGGTAATGTGGTGACTCTACAGAAATCTTTAATGCAAAAGGAAATACATGCAACCTACTCTATATATGCCAGAGGGGTGTCCATATTGGGGAGTAGAACGCCTCAGTGTACGATGAAAACCATGTTGAGGTCTGGTTCACACCTATGCAGTTTGCAAAATCCAGGTGCATTTTGCAATACACGTTTTTGATCCATTGAAGTCTATGGAACCAAAAACAAGTCCCAAGCTCTTTCCATAAAATGCACAGATGTGAAAGTGACCCATAGGAAACCATGTTAAATGGACATTAGTGTTTCTCCAAAACTGAAAACACAATAAAAAATGCATAGGTGTGAACCAGGCCTGACAGATCCAGGGCTAGATGTGCAGCTTGGGATTGGAGCATTGACATATGTTTTTGTTAATGTTTATGCACCACCCCATTGAGTGCAAATACTATGTATGCTTTATACCAAGCTTTCACAATGTCAAACGTTTAAATTCATCACCACAGAATTTTAACTCTTAGATCCAATTATGGATACTACAAATCCAGCTGGAACACTCCCCTGATATCAAAGCTTGGGCTTAGCTGGCCTCTATGGAGGAGGTCTGGTGCTGAAACATTCAAATATTGGAGCACACACAGACTCATTTACCTCCCAAATACAATCCAATTTGAAAGCAGAAATCACTGAGATCAAGGCAGGAGTTGTTAACCCTTTCCTTCAGGCTGGGTTCACACTATTGCAAATTGGATGCAAGTTTCTCCACATCCAATTCGCATGTCAGGCTATTGTGATCGGCTCTGAATTGAGCCAGTTCACACATCCCGGAGCGAATTGCACAAGTCCTGTGCATCTTCTGCTCCGTTTCAGGTCCAAATTCAGCCAAACATTCCAGCTGAAATCGGACCTGAAACTTAACAGGGATGCACCGGACCCCTGCTGTGAGTCACTCCAAACGGCAGTGTGAACCCAGCCATAGGCCCCTTTCACACGGGACGTATCCGCGATGATCCGCTTGCTCAGCGGGGATCGCTCCGTTTATCCCCGCTGAGCCGGCGGATGACAGGGTGGTCCCTGCACACTGTGCAGGGACCACCCTGTCAGCTCTCCACTCTCATCTATGGGGGATCGGATGAACACGGACCGCCTGTCCGTGTTCATCCGATCCGCTCTGCAGACTGATAGAAAAATAGGATTTTCCTCCATCTGCAGAATTGGACCATTGCGGAGACAGACGATATCGGGTGTCTGCGGATGTTCATCTGAAGACACCCGCTATCCCATAGGGATGCATGTATGTACCTATTTCATCCGCAAACGGATGGATGAAATACGGACATACGGCCCACATGTGTGAAAGGGGCCTTAAGGTTTCCACTTAGGACTCTAATTATGTTCTGTTAGAACAGAGTGTGGTCTCCCTTGAACAGTAGCAAACCCAGTCCCATAAGCAAAAAGTGCAGGTTCAGCTGGATGACCTAGAAAATTGCAATAGATGGATCATCGTAAAACTATGGGGGATTCCGGGCGCTACAGGAGGTACCAATCTACTCCCCACTGTAATGGCCATACTTAACTACTTCCGCTCCGAAGGGTTTTAACCCTTCCTGACCAGGCTTTTTTTGCGATGTGCCACTGTGTTGCTTTAACTTACAAATTGCGTGGTCGTGTGACACTGTACCCAAATAAAATCAATGTCTTTTTTTCCCCACAGAGCTTTCTAATAAAAGGTATTTGATCACCTCTGGTTTCTACATTTTTTGCACTATAAACAAAACATTTTGAATATACATTTTTTTTACTTTCTGCTATAAAACATATCCAATGAAAAAAAAAAAAAAAAAAAGTAAAAAAACCCACAAAAATGGGAGGAGGACCTTGGGCGCACCCTTGACATCGCAGACGGGTGAGGATATAGTTGCTGACTATATCTGACCAAATATCCTGGCAATAGAAGCCAATTATAAAGCACTGACCCACTGGTACCCTTCTAGAATAACAAATTTGCCCCCTCAGCTCTCTGTTTTAGAGGCTGTTAGGAACAAGGTACACCTTCATATCTGGTGGACATGCCCAATAGTCCAAGCCTTCTGGAATGATATTTTTGCTCTTGCTACCAAATTGTTTGGCATACCTGTACAGCCAGACCCAGCCACAGCACTTTTTAATCTAAAACCTGACACCAAGCAATTTAAGCTCTTCATTCAACTCCTCACAGCTGGGAAACAAACTATAGCTAAGGCTTGGAAAAAACCCTCTTTAGCTGTAGCCGAGACCAAACAGAGTAACCGGTTTTATGACCCATGCCAAAATGAATGGCATGGAAAAATATCAAATCCCGAAGTTTGACCATATCTGGAAACTCTGGATTAAGCACTGTTTACCACCAACTTTCGACCTGTCATTGTACCATGGAGTAATCACCCGACCGCCCCTACTAAGCACTGCGCTGGCAACCAGATCATCCCCGTGGACCCCTTTCCTCCCCCCCCCCCTCTCTCCTCTAGAGGTGGCACTCCCCCCACTATACAATAGAAGCATCATCTCCCCAGACAAAACCTCCCCCTACTACCCCCAGGTATCTTTACCCTATTTGTAACCCAGCTGTTACTGTTTGTATTCTTACAATGTTCACCATATTATTCTAGCTGCAAGTTTATCTTACCACCTACTGCAAACCCATGTTTGGTGGACTGCACTGTATCACGCTGCAGCAGCTGTTTACACCCGACTGTGTTGGTTTAATACTAAGCTCTGTTACACTTTGTAAACCTAATAAAACCTCTAACAAAAATAAAACATAAAAAATCTAATTTATTCATAAATTTAGGTCAAAATTTATTCTGCTACATGTTTTTGGTATAAAAAAAATCCCAATAAGCATATATTGATTGGTTTGCACAAGTTATAGCATCTACACACTATGCGATAGATTTATGGACTTTATTTTTGTAATTATTTTTACTAGTAATGGCGGCAATCAGCGTTTTTTAGCAGAGATTTTTAATCTCTATTATACTATGTAAAACTATTAAAATCTCTCTTTTTTTTTCTCTTGTTAAAATGTAAAAAAAAAAAAAAAATTTCTTCATAAATTTAGGCCAATATGTATTCTGCTACATATTTGTAGGAAAAAAAATTGATTGGTTTGCACAAAAGTTAAAGCGTCTACAAACTATGGGATATACATTTACGGATTTTTTTCCCCCTTTTTACTAGTAATGGCGGCGATCAGCAAGTTATAGCGAGACTGCGATATTGCGGACAAATTGGACACCAACACTTTTTTGGGGACCAGTGCCAAAAATATGCACGGTCACTGTACTGACAACACTAGCTGGGAAGGGGTTACCAGGGGCGATCAAGGTGTTAACTGTGTGCCCAACTGGTTTTACTGTAGTGGGGGAGGTGCTTGTACTAGGTGAAAGGCATAGATCCGAGTCCTTTGCAGGAACACAGGATCCATACCTTCCTTACTGAAAGAACTGTGATCTGCCTAGTTTACGTAGTTGTGTGCAAAATGCACAGTAAAAAAACGTGCAACCAACAACATGACAAAATGTCTCATGAGCTACATGTACAGTAGGGAAAAATAGGAATTTAAAACAGCTTGCCTGTAAAATCCTTTTCTTTGATGTACATCAGGGGACACAGAGCCATAGTAACTACTATGTGGGTTATATATCAGACCGACAGGTGCTGGACACCGGCACGCCCCTAAGGCATGTACTTCCCCCATTTTACCCCTCCCATTACTGGGAGTCCTCAGTTTTGTAGCCAAGCAATACAAGTGTAAAAGAAGAAGGGCGGGACCTCTGTCTACCCTGATGTATATAAAAGAAAAGGATTTTACAGGTAAGCTGTTTTAAAAATCCTATTTTCTTTTCTTATATCAGGGGACACTGAGCCATAGTAAATACTATGTGGGATGTCCCGTAGCAATGGCAACTGAAAGGGGGGGGGGGGCCCAGAACAAAAAAAATAGGTGGCCAGAGGACTCCTACTGCAGCCTGCAGTATACTGTACCCCAAAGGCAATATCCTCATGACCTTTAATATCGATTTGATAAAATCTGATTAACGTATGAACCGAAGACCCAGTTGCGGCCTTACAGATCTGAGCCATAGAGGCCTGATGAAGCACCACCCAAGAGGCACTAATCGCCCTGGATGAGTGTGCTCTAACATGAGAAGGAAGAATTTTCTTCTTTAAGCTGAAGCTTGATCACTTGACAAATCCATTTGGAAAATAGTGGATCTTGACACTGCTTGTCCACATCTTGGACCCTCTGGGAGTAAAAACAAAACCTGTGTTTTGCAAACCTGAGCGGTCGCCTTTAAATAGACTGATCACTCTTACTACATCAAGAGAATGTAGTGCTTTCTCTTCCCCAGATTAAGGCTCTGGGGAGAAAGGAGGAAGAATAATATCTTGGTTTAAATGAAAAGCAGTTGCCACGTTTGGTAGGAATTCAGGATGAGGACATAAAACCACCTCATCCTTATACATGACGAAATATGGCTCTTACAAGAAATAGCAACCAGAAAAGATCATCTTTCTTGTCAAAGAATCAAGGAAATTTCTCGTAAGAATTCAGCAAAGCCGATAAGACCAATTTTAAATTACAAGGATTTGGAGGTGCCTTGATAGGGGGAATAAACCGTGTTGTCCCCCGAATCCCCCTGAAGTTATGCACCAAGGGTGGGAAGCAAAAGGCCATAGGAAAAAATGACAGACTGCATCTCTTGTTAACACCTTCCAGGATAAAGATTTTCCCTTTTGCTGGATAACAACCACCAAGTTACGCTTGACATCGTCAGAGCCCATCGAAAACCAGGCCTGAATTTTTATTTCAGGCCGAGAGAATGGTGTCTTGAAGCAGTCTTTGAATAAAACTGCGCCTAAGGGACAGCCTTGAAGGAGGCCACCATTTCCCGTAAAAATCTCCTGCACAGCTGAATGAAGGAACTTTCCTTTGTTTTGATAAGTTGAATTAGTCCTACAATGGAACTGATTCTTTTCTGGGGTAAGAATACCTTCTGTATGGTCTTTATAACCAGCCCCCAAGTACGGTAATCTCCTTGATTGTTTTAAGGAGAATCTTCCTAGGTTGAGAATCCAACCTAGAGATTTCAGATATTTACGGCTGAGATCAGACTCTGGTTTTAGACCTGAGACTGAATGTTCAATTAAAAGTAGATCATCTAATAGGCTAGGACCGCTATGCCTTGAGCCCTTAACCTGGCTAAAGGAGGTGCCAGAATCTTTCAGAACACTCGTGGTGATTTGGCTAAGCCGAATGGCAGGGCCACAACCAAAAAAATAGTTCTATATTATTTCAAACCGCAGAAATTTCTGGTAAGCGGGAAACTTTGGCACGTGGAGATATGCAACTCCCCTCCTTGCAGGATGGACACAGCCGATCGAATTGTGAAAAGATCGGATGTAAGTGCCGATTCAGATCTTCGAGATCTAGAATATGTCTTACCTCTATGTTTGGTTCTGGAACCTTAAAAAGGTTCGAGTCAAACTTCCTGTTCCACTAAGGGAACCTCTGATATCAGCGACTGGGATAACAGCTGATCCAGAGGACAGGAAGACCTTTTTCTCTGGATCCTTAGAAACATTCGCCAAGGAGATGGAAACTCTTGCATAAAGACTGCCCCATCAGCAGCCCAAGTACTCCACAGACAGCACCCAAACCACGGACCCTCAAAAATACCTCTGCTCTTGACATTGTTCCTGCCAGATTTTGAGCTTTCCCCTCACCCAAACGAGTGGGGGTACTCCTTCATGGGAAGGGTTTAGCATTCTGCTTTGTGGGCTTTCTGCCCCCAAGATCCTGGTGCTGCCCTTGCGGACTTTCCCTTGAACCTGACGGTTGAGACTGTCGGGACTGCCTAGAGGCAGATGCCCCAGGCATAGGAGAGGCAGCACAATAAAAGGAGAAATGTTTGAACTTCCTTTTACTGGTAAAGAGAGCTTTACCGTTTTGGATGTACTTATCCACTCAAGGGAAACAAACTGGCTAGGAGCTTTCACATGGTGCTTTGGCTGATTAATATATCAGACACAGAACTCTGCAAGAATGCACTAGTCCATGCATAAGCCATAAGGCTTAAACGATAGTCTTCCATAGCATCTACTGTGAGAAAGTGCATCAGATACACCAGCCCATTGCTGATCAGGCAGAATCTCAGGTATCTCCACAAACTGTTCTTTAACCCTTTGAAGTCCATATATTTTTCAATGAGTTAGCGTGGCTCAAAATGTGCTCCACCAAAATGGTGGAGCAGACGTTAAAGGGTTAAAGGACAGAGACACCAATTGCAGCAAGGACAGCAAAAGACATCCCATCTTTAAAAGGAAGTTCCATCCTTAATTTGCTGGATCCTTTAACATCAGTGCATTATCCACTGGACATGTGAGACTCTGCTCACTGAGGTAATTGCAGCATCAATTGCTGGAACCCCCCCATTTCTTCATAGAAATGTTCCCATTCAGAATACATAATCTATGCATGAATAGGAAAAAAACATCCACAGGTGGGGGAGGTTCAAATTTACCTAATTAGAGGTAGATTCCTCAAGAGCCCCTATCCTTGCAGCAGGGTTTTATCAGAGATAAAGACTCAATCTTCACCCTTCACGGTAGACCTTATAGGAAACCTTCAGGAACCGGGGGAACTCTCAGGTTAACCCACAATCCTGGAACTGCAACAGCACCCTGCCAGTAAAACTTTATGGCCTTACTACCAAGTACTGGATCCCAGGGCCCAGCTCTCAAAGAGAAGCATTCGCAAGCAAAACCTTGTTTCTTCGGATCACGAAGCCCGGGTACCGTTCATTTAGTCCATTACAAAGATATCAGAATGGATCCAGTCAGCATGGCTGGCTCTCATCAAGGATTACTGCCCATGGAGCTCAGCACAGCACACCTTTACTCTTGCCCAACACCTTAGACACTGGCGAAAAAACTGAGGACTCCCAGTAATGGGAGGGGTTATATGGGGAACGTACACGCCTTAGGGGCGTGCCAGTGTCCAGCACCTGTCGGTCCAATATATAACCCACATAGTAATTACTTTGGCTCTGTGTCCCCTGACGTAATGTAGTGAACAACACACTTCACCTAAGTCTTAATAGGATACACAGGATTTACTGTCGATGCTTGTCTGTGTGTTTTTTCAGTTGTATTCACCCGTTTGATAATTTTTTTCCATGTTAGGTTTCTTTTCCTGCTTCATTTTGTTTTCTGTAAATCCTTAACTGCTTAAGGACCGCCTCATGCTGATATACGTCGGCAGAATGGCACAAGCATGTACAGGTACGTTGCCCTTTAAGTGCCCAGCCGTGGGTCATGCACGGCGCCCCTTGCGACTGAGCTCCGTGGCCGCGGGACCCGATCGCCACCGGTGTCCCGCGATCGGGTCACAGAGCTGAAGAAAGAGGAGAGGTAAGTGTAAACAAACCTCTCCTTGTGCTTCCTGGTGAGCCTGTCCCTGATCGTCTGTTCCCTGTCATAGGGAAAGACGATCAAATGACGCCACACGCCAAGCCACGCCCCCCTACAGAAAAAAAAATTAACTCCTACACTGCCCCCTAGTGGTTGATTAATTTAATCGCACTGATGGCTGTATTAATGGTCCCAAAAATGTGTCAAAATTGTCGGACGTGTCTGCCATAATGTCGCAGTCACAATAAAAAAATAAATAAAGAATAAAAAAAATAAAATAAAAAAAATCGCTGATCGCCACAATTACTAGTAAAAAAAAAAAAATAATAAACATGCCATAAAACTATTCCCTATTTTGTAGACGCTATAAATTTTGCGCAAACCAAACGCTTATTGCAATTTTTAACCAAAAATCTGTATTAGAATAGGTATCAGCCTAAACGGAGGGAAAAAATTTTTTTATATATAATTTTTGGGGGAGATTTATTATTGCAAAAAATATTGCATATTTTTCAAAATTGTCGCTCTATTTTTGTTTATAGTGCAAAAAATAAAAACCGCAGAGGTGATCGAAAACCACCAAAAGAAAGCTCTATTTGTGGGGGGGGGGAAAGAAGAGGATGCCAATTTTGTTTGGGAGCCACATTGCACGTGCAATTGTCAGTTAAAGCGACGCAGTGCTGAATCACAAAAAGGGGCTTGGTCCTTTAGCTGCAAATGGTCCAGGGCTTAAGTGGTTATGCACCTGGAAGTGTGTGGTAGATGGGAGGGTAGATAATGCAGGGTGTTAGCTAATGAGGTCAGCTGGTCAACTCCTTGCGTCAGGACCTATAGTCCAGGAAGTAAGGCAGAAGTAATGGAGAAGAGTTTTTAAACAGCCATGGGAAAAGTGAGGTAAGCGTGTGTAGGATAAATGGAAAGCGTTTTTATTTCTGCAAAAGTAGTACATTAATGCTATATTGGTACATAGGGGAGTTGTAATTTAGAGAAAAAAGTGAACTTAGCTTTTAAAGCAAACCTGTTGCTATGCCTTATTTTGCAAAGTAAGAATGCAGACCAAATCACTTTTTTTTTTCCAAGTTGAGTTATATAATTCACGTACCTTATTCGGTCACTAGTGCCACTATAACCCCAGCGGCTTTCTACTTGCTGGAAACGGTTAATATTACATTCTTTCCCTCGCAAGCAACATCTTGGCCTGTCAATAAATTCCACTCGAGGTTTGGGATTCACTGTAAAATGCAGAAACAAGCTCACGACCTCCCTATCAGTAAGTATACCGGACTGTGCTGGACCTAGGAAACAGCAAAAGGAATTCAAGTAGAAAAAAACAAAAAGCATGTAAAACATACTAGCATGGAGATTTATTAAATGTACTATAAAATCTATTTAAAGCAATTGCAAATATGACTATACAACTTGCTATAGATATTTTTGAGCGCCATCAACAAGTAGGCAGAGCAAGGGACTACCTGACTGGATACAATCTGATTGGATTATTTAGGAAGGTACCGCAAAAGACAGTGGGTGTTACAGCTAAAAGAAATAGAACAGACTATATTATCCAATTTTAAAATGCATGATCTTAAAGCATAAGTATGGCCAAAGCTTTTTTGGCTATACTTTATGGTTCATTCTGTACTCCGACTCATTTTCAGGGGACAGCGGGCAAGTAAATGCTGGAGGGGAGAGCAGAGAGCTGCTGACCGACAGTCACAGTACTATGCTCAGAGCCGAGGGGGAGAACCGAGTGATGAGTGATGAGTGATGTTCGATTGCTCAGTGCTCTCTGCAGAGCCGGTGGGTGACAGCTGCAACACTGGATTGATGCCGCATCCATCTAGGCATTTTTTTTTTTTATTTATATATATATCCTGAACTTCGCTTTTAAAAAGTTAATGAGATGATTTAGCAACTCTATAAAACATCTACTACAAAAAGTCAAACTATAAAACCACATATGTGATGCATATACCAATAAGACGGTCTTTCTGGTTCTCCCAAGTCCTCCCTCTAACAGTACTATTTGTAGTTTACAAGTCGCTTCAGACGGCTTTGTGCAACATCCTCCTTAGTACTGAGGCTACCCAAGGTGCATCTCCTATACTAGACCCAGCAAATTTTTGAACAGGGTGAGAAGACAGGGCGTCTCCTGGTTTGGCTAGCTAGAGAACAATCTGCTCCTGCTCGTCACAGTCAGGTGGTGGTTCTCTCAGCCCTGGGATAATCCTGCTGTGACCCTAGAGGTGGCTATAATGGGCTAATATTCTACGCTTTGCAATCTGGTTTTTAGAGGCCCTAGAGCTCACCCTGAGATTAAAACTCCACAGGGGTTGATTTAGTAAAGCTGGAGAGTGTAAAATCTGGTGCTGTTGTGCATAGTAGCCAATCAGCTTCTAACTTTAGCTTGTTCAATCCAACTTTGACAAAAAAAACTGGAAGAGAATTGGTTTCTATGCAGAGCTGCACCTGATTTTGCACTCTCCAGTTTTAGCCAATCAATCCCTACGGTTCTAATTTGAAATAAGGCTCGGGTTAAGTTCTGCTCACCAGTCTTTTTTCCCTTCATATATCTACTTATGGGGCAATTCATCCCTTCCCCACATGAATAGCATCACAGATTCTAGGGTAGTGATGGCGAACCTTGGCACCCCAGATGTTTTGGAACTACATTTCCCATGATGCTTATGCACTCTGCAGTGCAGTCGAGCATCATGGGAAATGTAGTTCCAAAACATCTGTGGTACCAAGGTTCGCCATCACTGTTCTAGGGTATATCCACTAGAGGAGTGGTGGGCTTGAAGCATATAATGGCTGCTGGAAAACTTTTCCTGATCTTAAAGCCTCCTTTACCCTGCCTACAGTGCCTTGCAAAAGTATTCACCCCCTTGGTATTTTTCATGTTTTGTTGCCTCACAACCTGGAATTAACATGGACTGTTTGAGGCTTTGCATGATTTAATTTACAGGACATGCCCACAACTTTAAAATGTTTCTTTTTTTATTGTGAAGCAAACAAATAGGACAAAATAACAAAAAAAACAAAAAAAAGTAAATGTGCATAACTCTTCCCCCCAAGTCAATACTTTGTAGAACCACCTTTTGCGGCTATCACAGCTCCAAGTCACTTTAGATAACCCTCTATGAGCTTGCCACATCTTACCACTGGGATGGTTGGATGGTTTGCACTTGTGAAAAGCAATCTTTAAGTCTTACCACTGATTATTTTCCAACACATTTACATGTTTCCCCTTAAATCACTCAAGTGTCGCTTTAGCAGTGTGTTTGGGGTCATTGTCCTGCTGGAAGGCGAACCTCCGCCCTAGCCTCAACTCAAACACAGAGTGGTACAGGTTTTGCACCAGAATATCCCTGTATTTAGCACCATCCATCTTTCCCTCAACTCTGACAAGTTTCCCAGTCCCAACTACTGAAATAAATCCCCACAGCATGATGGGGATGGTGTTGAGTTTGACAGTGTTTACTTTAATGGCCAAAAAGTTTAGTCTCATCAGACCAGAGCACCTTCCTCCTTACATTTTGGCAGTCTCCCACATGCCTTTTCAAAACGCGCCATTTTGTTTTTTGCGGAAAGTAATGACTTTCTTCTGGTCATACGGCCATAAAGCCCAACTCTATGAAGTGTACGGCTTATTGCTGTCCTATGTACAGATACGCCAGTCTCTGCTGTGGAACTCTGCAGCTCTTCCACGGTTACCTTAGGTCTCTGTGCTGCCTCTCTGATTAATGTCCTCCTAGCCCGGTCCATGAGTTTTCATGTGTGGCCGTCTCTTGACAGGTTTGCTGTTGTGCTATGTTCTTTTCATTGGTTGTGATAGAGTTGATGGTGCTCCTAGGGATCAAAGATTTAGATTTTTTTTTTTTTTTTTATAACCTAACCCTGACTTGTACTTCTCAACATTGTCCCTTACTTGTTTGGAGAGTTCCCTGGTCTTCACGGCAGTGTTTGGTTACATGGCTCCCGTGACCACTGTTGAAAAAGAGGGGTTTAAAAAAAACTCATTCAAACCCTTGATAAGCACTTTCAAGTGCCCTCTCGTACTTTTTTACATGTTGCAATCCCTGGTCTGTACATCAAATGTCGTGAAAGAGTTGCAACGGAATTGCGAGATGTACTTCATTTTGCAGCAACTTCAGATTCATGGTCCAGCAGAGCAATGGAACCTTACACGAGTTTAACAATCCATTTAATTAATGATGATTTTGAGATGACAAGTCGGTGCCTACAAACTGGGTTTTTCCCTTCCCGAGGACCACACTGCCGAAGCTTTGGCGCAGGGATTAAAGGATGCTCTCATCAACTGGAAATTGGAGGAGAAGAATCTTGTGTGCATCACTACAGACAACGGAAGCAACAGTGTAAAGGCCATATCCATAAATCACTGGACACGATTGCAGTGTTTTGACCATAGGCTTCATCTCGCAATAGAGAATGTAATGAAGAACCCACAAATTGAGCGTGCTACGGGTTTGTGCAAAAAGCTTGTTGGGTGTTTTAGCTATAGTTGGAGGAGGAAGAGGGAGCTTTCTGAGGCACAAAAACAACTGTTTACCAGACCACAAGCTCAAGGCAGAGTGCCCCACAAGGTGGGGATCTAGGCAGGCTATGGTGAGGAGGATACTTGAGCAGCAAGCTGCCATAACCCATGTCCTCTCTTCTGCTAGGCACCTCTTACAAACATGGTAAGACCTAGAGATCTTGGAGGCTGTGGACAGCACCCCACTGGCAGACTTCACAGATGCCCTTTCAGGAGAGCAGTATGTCAGTGTCTCTTCTGTGAAACCTGCTCTACACTTACCTCTTCTGTTTTGGCTGATAAGAAAGTGGACTCTGATCTTATTTGCACATTGAAATCAAAGATCATGGGGTATCTGGAGGAAAAATATCAGGACCAAAAAACACAAGACCTTCGACATAGCCACAACCCTTGATCACAGGTTTAAGATGACTTGCGTTAATGAAGATAACAAAACTGCTGTCAAGAACAGACTAAAAGAGGAGATGTCAAAGCCCCCCTACAACTCCTAATAGTGGTCAATGTCATGCAAAGAAGGCTCGAAAGAGCTTCGGTAGCTTTTTCAAATCAGCAAGTGAAGGGGCACCAGATACAGCCTCAGGCTCACAGCAACAACAATCCGAAAGCTTGTCCTTGGAGCTACACTCTTATCTGTTCTTAGGCAACACTTAACAGTGAAGATGATCCGTTAGTCTGGTGGAAGACTCGCAAAGAGCAGTATCCGAGATTGTCTGCACTAGCCAGAAAATACCTTCCATTCCTGCAACCAGTTCCCCTTCTAAAACGGTTTTTAGCACAGGGGGCAACATTGTCACTTGTCGCCGTTCTGCACTGAAGCCACAAAATGTGGATAGGCTTGTGTTTCTAGCTAAAAATCTTTAAATTACAATTTTTCAAATAAAATTTGAGAATTGTGATCTTCATCCTAAGCAAAAAAATTGTGATTCTCATTTTTCCCAGAATCGTGCAGCTCTACTTTACACCATATTTCCATTCCCGCAAATCTTACCTAGATATAAGGCTAGAACGGTTCTACCACAACCTCAACTACAGCATATACTCACAACCCGACTAGAGAGAAGAGGGAGACCTACACATTAATACCATTCCTGGCTACATGATATCTACCATTACACAGAAGCTTTCTGCACAATACCCTAGGGCAGAATAAACCGGGGAAGGGTTTACAATTACATTCAAAAAAACATTCAGGTAGTATCATGATGATATTTTC
The DNA here is from genome assembly GCF_037356315.1 of Lithobates pipiens. Lineage (NCBI taxonomy): Eukaryota > Metazoa > Chordata > Amphibia > Anura > Ranidae > Lithobates > Lithobates pipiens. The sequence goes on along the minus strand of NW_027507718.1, from coordinate 167,799,526 downwards.
TTGGGGGGGGGGGGGTTTGAATGCACCGTTAGTATGAGTCAAGAACATAAGATCCCTTGCAGCCCACGAACAGACATAGAAACACAGCTGAAAAGGCTAACCCTTCAAGGAGTGAGTTTACCAAACTCAACAGCTAACATACTGAATACCGTTGATCGGGCTAATTTAATTGATCAGATAACCTTCCATGCATAGTTACATAGTAGGTGAGGTTGAAAAAAAGACAAGTCCAACCTATGTGTGCGATTAGAGGTCAGTATTACATTGTATATCCCTGTATGTTGCGGTCGTTCAGGTGCTTATTTAATAGTTTCTTGAAACAATCAATCACCCTCGTTGAGACCACCATCTGTGGAAGGACATTCCACATCCTTGCCGCCCTTACAGTAAAGAACCCTCTACATAGTTTAAGGTTAAACCTCTTTTCTTCTAATTTTAATAAGTGTCCACGAGTCTTGTTAAACTCCCTTTGGCAAATTGGGGGGGGGGGGGGGTAGGGTCACCAGTATCGTATCGTATTTGCATATTGAAATCATATCCCCTCTCAAGTGTCTCTTCTCCAGAGAGAATACGTTTAAGTTCAGTGCTTGGAACCTTTCCTCATAACAAATATCCTCCAGACCCTTTATCGGCATTGTTGCCCTTCTTTGTAATCGCTCCATTTCCAGTACATCCTTCTTGAGGACTGGTGCCCAGAACTGGACAGCATATTCCAGGTCCAGCTGGACCAGATTCTTGTAGAGCGGGACAATTATCGTTTTATCTCTGGAGTTCATCCCCTTTTTACTGCATGCCAATATTCTGTTTTCTTTGTTAGCAGCAGCTTGGCATTGCTGAGCCCATCACCTACTAGGACCCCCAGGTCATTTCCATCCTAGATTCCCAGAGGTTCTCCCCCCAGTGTATAGATTGCATTCATATTTTTGTCACCCAAATGCATTATTTTACATTTTTCTACATTGAACCTCATTTGCCATGTAGTTGTCCACCCCATTCATTTGTTCATATCTTTTTGCAAGGTTTCCACATCATGCGGAGAAGTTAGTGCTCTGCTTAGCTTAGTATCATCTGTATATACAGAGATTGAACTGTTTACCCCATCCTCCAGGTAATTTATGAACAAATTAAATAGGATTTGTCCCCGCACAGAACCCTGTGGGACCCCACTACCCACCCCTGACCACTCCGAGTACTCCCCATTTATCATCATCCCTCTGAACTCGCCCTTGTAGCTGGTTTTCAATTCATGTACTCACCCCCTATGGTCCATGCCAAAGGACCTTATTTTGCACAGTAAACATTTATGGTGAACTGTGTCAAATGCTTTTGCAAAATCCAGATACACCACATCTACAGGCCTTCCTTTATCTAGCTGGCAACTTACCTCCTCATAGAAGGTTAGTAGATTGGTTTGGCAAGAACGATTCGTATTGAATCCATGCTGATTACTGCTAATGATAATGTTTTCATTACTAAAATGTTGTATATAATCCCTTATCCCCTCCAAGAGTTTACATACTATTGATGTTAGGCTATCTGGTCTGTAATTCCCGGTGATATATTTTGGGCCCTTTTAACATTTTGGTGCTACATTGGCTTTTCTCCAAACAGCTGGTACCATTCCAGTCAGTAAAAATTAGGAACAATGGTCTGGCAATTACTTGACCGAGTTCCCCAAGTACCCTTGGGTGCAAGCCATATGGTCCCGTTGATTAATGTTACATTTTCCAAGTTTAATTTTAAATGCTGGCCTCTGTTAACCATGGTGGTGCTTCCTGTGACGTGTCTCGAGGATAAACACTGCAGTTTTGGTTACTGAAGCCCCCCGATTCCCTCGTAAAGACTGAGGAGAAGAATAAATTCAATACCTTAGAACTTTCATAGCCTTGGATCCATTGCTGTTGTATACTGTTTTATGTTGTCTTGTTTTCTCAAGTACAGTTAACTGGTATTTGTGTGCCATAGAACAATTTTGTAAGTTACCGAGTTACTATGGGATGCTGTTAAAAGTCACTAAATGAGGCCTGTGGGCCCCCTACCTTGGAACCAAACTCATTAGTGAGGGGGTATTCCTAAAAGAATTGTAATATACCAGCCCATACCCCTTGTTATTTCTGTGTTACAGTTTCGCCCTCCCTAGTGCTAAGTCAATTGACCCTCTCCAGGTTTACAGTCCACCCACAGCTGTCCTTTCGGAATTTAGCTGACACCCCAGACCCATCACATCAGGTGGATTGGAGTCTCCATCTCCAGTATCTACACAGACTCCTACAGAGAAAAAATTCACACGACCCATTAGAAACCCCCCCCCGACTACCCCTTTTCTTTTTTCTTCTATACCATTTTCCTTTTCTCTATTTTTTTTTCCCCCTTTCTGAGTGGGGTCTGTTCCCCTTCCCCTCACCCGCCGATCGTCTGTGATCCTTCCGTGTACAACACCAAGATACCCAGGCTAGAGCCAAGTAAACCAGATAACACTGCCTCAGCTCCCAAGAATCTTGTGTCTCCCCCCCCCCCCCTTCTAAGAAATGCAACGACTAACCTTAAAATGCCTATTACTAAATGTTAGAGGCTTAAACCTCCTGGAGAAAAGATCACAGGTGCCATCAGCCTCAACTAAACACAGGGCCCACTTCCTACAAGAAACACATTTTCGTACAAATGCTATACCCAACCCAGCATTTACAATAAGGCGCTACATTCCACCAATTCAGAAGCTAAAACCAAAAGAGGTCTCGATCCCAATCTCAAAATTTGCTGACTTTCAGTTATCAGATTCTAGAATAGACTCAGAGGGTAGGTACTTCGTCGTTAAGGGCACATATGCATCTAAACCAATCACGCCAGCTAAAGTATATTGTCCCAATGAACACCAACTATTTTTATTCAGGAAATTCTGCAACCTGCTATCTACCTTCCAAGGTGGTATAGTAGTTCTGGGGGGAGACTTTAATGTCCTAATGAACCCTCTCCTAGACACCTCCACAGGTACATCTTCCTTTCCATACCGCGCTCTCCACCAAATTAAATTACAACACCACCTGCAACTGCACGATACCTGGCGCACCTAATTTCCGGCCGTTAAAGACTATACCCTTTTTAACTCACCACACCAAAAGCATTCCAGAACAGATTACTTCTTCCTATCCCAAACTGACCTGGCTTCTCTCTCCTAAACATCAATAGAACCAATGTTTCTGTCCGATCATCATCCCATCACAATGACTCAAATTCATGGAGGCTGAATTCCTCCCTTTTGAAAGACCCAGAGATACTGCAAATACTCTTTCGAATCCAACTATATTTTAAAGAAAACTCATCACCTGACATCACACCATTACATTTTCGGAGGCACAAATGTGTCATTAGAGGTAAGCTAATCTCCTTAGCTCCCGACAACAAAAAGAAACGCCAAAGAACAGATGAAATCCCTTATTGAGACAATTCAGACTCGAAAGAACACAAACATTTCACTTCCCTATTGACACTTCAAAAACTCATGCAAGCTCGCTCTACTCTGTTAGATGAGCTAGGGAAACGCACCAGACAACAGTATGTCGTTGGACAGAAGGTGTTCGATGAGCACGGCATTAAGAGTGGGAGACTGTTGGCCTGCACAATTCAGACAGCCAAATCTCAGTCTACGATCCACCAGATTCATGATAGCCACGTCAACCTCTTCTCTAAGAATGTTGACATTGTCAAAAAATTAGAAAAATTTTACTCCAAGCTTTACAACTTGACACGTGACAACGTAGGAAAATTAAACTCAGATAGTCGCCCTGCCAAAATAAGCACTTCTTATAAGCACTCTCCCAAGCCAATTACCTCTCAACAAGCAGAAGCCATGGAAAGCCCTCTCACTTTAGAGGAACATAACTTGGCAATAAAACAAATGAAAAAGTGGGTAAAAGCCCAGGACCTGAAGGTTTTCCTCTAATGTATTACAATTGCTTTACAGAATAACTGAAACCAACACTATTAAAAAGTTATTCAACTCCCTAGCAAACCCCCAAACTCTCCCAGGCAGATTATTAGAAACCCACTTAACAGTCATCTCTAAAGACGGCAAAGATCAGACACAAGTATCCAATTATAGGCCCATCTTCCTACTTAATGTAGATATTAACCACCTCGCGCCCGCCCTATAGCCGATTTACGGCCTTAGAGCAGGCGCTTTCCTGCAATTGGCCGTCCCTGGATGTCCTATTGTTTACTTCCGCAATGCGCGCTGCCGCGGGCGCGCATCACGGAAGTTCTGTGTTCGCCGTGTCCCCCGGGGACAGGCAAACACAGATCGCTGTAAACAGCCAATCACAGCGTGATCGGCGTGTCCAATGGGAGATGATCTCATATGTAAACATATGAGATCTCCTCTCAGCGCGGCTCTCCCTCCTCACATAGACAGCGTGTGAGAGGGGAGAGATTAACGGCTGCAGCAGCCGTCAGTGCACAGAGAAAAAAAAAAAAAAAAAAGAAGAAGTGTAAAAAAAAAAGTGCCATCCTCCCCCAGTGCCATCCACCCCACCCCAGTGCCACCTGCCCCCAGTGCTATCTGTCCCCAGTGCCACCTGTTGTCAGTGCCATTTGTCCCCAGTGCCATCTGTCATCAGTGCCACGTATAAGTAGCATCTGTCATCAGTGCCACGTATCAGTGCCATTTGTCAACAGTGCGTCACGTGCCATCTGTTGTCAGTGTCACGCGTCATCGGTGCCACGTATTAGTGCCACGTGTCATCAGTGCCACGTATTAGTGCCACGTGTCATCAGTGCCACATATTAGTGCCACGTGTCATCAGTGCCACATATTAGTGCCATGTGTCATCAGTGCCACATATTAGTGTCATCTGTCATCAGTGCCACATATTAGTGCCATCTGTCATCAGTGCCACGTGTCATCATTGCCACATATCAGTGCCATCTGTCATAAGTGTCATGTGTCATTGTCCTGGTATTTCAAAAGTGTAATAAGTAGTCAACAAGTTAGATGTGTAATTTATGCTCCTAGAACACGTGATGGCGCTCCCTGCATGTTGGGCCTCTCTATGTGGCCAGGCTGTGAAAAAGTCACACACATGTGGTATTGTAATACTCAGGAGGAGTAGCAGAATTTTTTTGGGGGTGTCATTTGTGGTATACACATGCCATGTGAGAGAAATAACCTATTACAATGACAATTTTGTGGAGAAAAATAAAAAAAAATGAAAAATCTTAATTTTGCAAAGAATTGTGGGGGAAAAATGACAACATCAAAAAGCTCACCATGCCTCTTACTAAATACCTTGGAATGTCTACTTTCCATAAAGGGGTCATTTGGGGGGTATTTGTACTTTCCTGACTTGTTCGGGTCACAAGAAGCGAGATAGGCCACCAGTACATCAGATGTGATCAATTTTGTGCGATTCGCACCACAGCTTGTAGACTCTATAACTTTCACAAAGACCAAATAATATCCACTAATTTGGGTTATTTTTACCAAAGATATGTAGCAGTATAAATTGTGGCCAAAATTTATGAAGAAAAAAATTAATAATTAGCATAATTCTGTCACAGAAACAAAGAAATATGCGCTTTTTTTCAAAAATTTTGGTCTTTTTTCATTTATAGCGCAAAAAATAAAAACCCCAGGAGGTGATCAAATACCACCAAAAGAAAGCTCTATTTGTGGGAAAAAAAGGACACAAAATTCATTTGGGTACAGTGTTGCATGACTGAGTAATTGTCATTCAAAGTGTGAGAGCACCAAAAGCTGAAAATTGGTCTGGTCAGGAAGGGTGTTTAAGTGCCCAGTAAGCAAGTGGTTAAACTGTACGTAAAAAGACACTCGCTAATAGACTGCTACCTTTTATCCCTGGCTTCATCTCACCGGATCAAGTGGGTTTTATCCCAGGTAGGGAAGCCAGAGAACACCATACGCACAATGAATTTACATCACAGGCTCACCTCATCGCAGACCCAGGGATTCTGTCTCTTGATGCTGAGAAGGCGTTCGACAGGGTAGCTTGGGATTATATGCAGGCAGTATTAAAAGGAGTGGAGCTCCTACTGCACATGTGTATGCATATTAATGCCTTGTACACAAACCCTTCTGCCAAGGTAAAAGTTAATGGCCTCCTCACTCAGCAATGGGACACGATAGGGCTGCCCCTCACCTCCCCTGATTTTTGTTTTGACACTAGAACCCTTGAGTCAATCCCAATATAAAAAGGATGCTTCATTGAGAATAGGGAGTTTAAAGTAGCGGCCTTTGTCGAGGATATCTTATCTTTAAAAACCCCTAGCGTGTCCCTACCCAACTTACTAAGTGACATAAAACAATTCGGGATCAAATCTGAAAATCAATTATTCCAAATCGCATGTCCTAAACGTTTCACTACCACCACAGGAAGTAACCCACTGTCAGGAATCCTTTCCCTTCCAATGGAAAAAAAGAAGCCATTACTTATCTGGGCATCCAAATCACCAGGAAAATAACAGATCTATACAACCAGAACTTCTTGCCTGCCCTCTCTAAGATTCAAATAGAACTGAAGGAATGAGCCAATCTCAATGTCTCCTGGTTTGATAGAGTGGCCTTAATAAAAAAAAAAAAAAAAAAAAGTTTGTCCTCGCACGTCTCCTATATCTGATGCAGTTGATCTCAACTCACCTCCCTACTTCCTTCTTTGCAGAGTACAAAAGGGCATGCACTACCTTTATTTGGAAAACTGCTGCCCCAGGCATAAAATACTCCTGCCTGACTTGCACCAAAGCTAAAGGGGGAATTGGAATGATAGTGTTTTATTCCTGCGCTACCGCTGCTGATCCATCAAATGTCAGGGGCTGCTACTACCGGAATGGATCACACCGTATCCACTTAATAAGAAACTAAAGATATGTTGGTATTGCACTGCCCCTATATTAAATAACCCTCCGAGGGTGATAAGTATAATGCCTAGTTACACAAATCAATAGTGCAATATAAAAAAAAATAATAATTTAAGTAAAATAAACACACCACAGAGGTGATAGAATCCAAATAAATGAAAATCAAGTGAACAAAAGTTAACTAAAAACAGTCTCTTAAAAAAATACTATTTTGATAGAGTGCAGAGAAAAAAAAAAAATGTAAACGCACTACAGAGTCAATTGAAAACCTCCACGGAAACACAACTGCTTCAATTAAATGTAAAGCCAAAAAACAGTGAATTGATCATAAAGTGCCAAGTGCATCTTATAAATGTGCAAATAAGTAAACACTCTCCAGAGGTGATATAAGTGAACCACCCTAATAATAAACAAATGATATACAAGAAAATAAGAGTATACCTAGACCAAAAAGAGGGTACCCTCTCCTGATCACATGGAAATAAACTTTAGAATTAAACAAAAAATATATATATAGTAGTAAACACACTACAGAGCCGGCTGTAACATACGTTATATCAGGATGAATCTGGCCTCTATAGATTAAATATTCATATTGAAATCCATCAAAGAAAAAAATTAAAAGATATAAATATTCAAGTCCATAAATAAAAAACGGTCTCCTTTAAGTGCAAGTGCTTTGTGCAAACTTGTGCAAATTCAACTGAGGTGTGAATCTCCCAGTGCTTAATCCCGCTGTGATCACACTTTAGTGGGCAGTGGCCCCTTACCTATAGCAAGGAGGGATTCGCATAAAGGTATATAGATTTCTTTATATGTCTTCTCTCCTGATAAATTCGGTCACCTTCTCCTTTAATGGCATTTATTAAAAATAGTTCCCCTGATGAAGTCACGTGGTGTGATGTCACGCGTAGGGACGGGAAGGATGCTGACTATGGATGCACGTTCTGCTGATTTCTAGAAAAAGGCTTTTTTTCTATCTATTAGAGTACCCTGTGTATGAAAATTTTTAATAAATGCTATTTGTGAAATACTACACTATGGTATTCCCTCTCTATTAATCTATTGGGTCCTATGGAGCAATAAGAATACAATTTAAAGGAGAAGGTGACCGAATTTATCAGGAGAGAAGACATATAAATAAATCTATATTTATACACCTGGCATGCCATTTAACCAGGATTGTGGACTGGCAAGTTTACAAGTCTGAGAAAGTGTGGGTTACATTAGAGAACCATTTCACAAATAGTCCAACACACAACCTTCCCTGGCTTACAACCAGCCGTTGGTTCCAGACCCTCAAAAGACATCCCCTCACCTTCCCCTCGTTAATGGCCTTTAACCGACCCATACACCTCTTCAAATTATCCTCTCAACTGGGGCCCTTGACCCCCCTGTGCAGCAATTCAGACTTCCCCAAGGGAATCCACCTCATTCTTAAAAAAGGAATGGCCACAGGAAGAGGTGCAAGCACACCAGTTCTTTTACAAGGGAAGATTACGCTTGTATGACGACTTAGCATAATTATCCCAGACCAACAAATTCCCTTTCTGGACCTACAGACAATTGAGACATTTCCTCACCACTAAAGACCCAACCACAACATGGGGTAAACAACTCTCCCCATTTGAAGCCTTGTGTTCACGACTTCACGTAACGCACCCCAAAGGCATTTAATAACTTACAGCTTTACACTGCCAGACAAAAACTATACCCTCACAGCTCAAGGTGAAAAGACTTGCATATGATCCTCACAAAAGAACATTGGGAAGATATATATATATATATATATATATACTTACGCACACAAAGGCTCAATGAACATAGCAATCCAAGAAAATTGGTATAAAATCACAACTAAATGGTAGAGAACCCCAGTCAGGTTAGACAAGTTCTCACCCATAATCCCAAATATCTGCTGGAGGTGCAAGAAAGAGGAAGGCTCCATGATCCATATTTGGTGCGTGTGCCCTTTGATATGACCTTTTTGGCAGGAAGTGCATACCACTAACTCATAAGTCACCACTTATACTTTAAACTATAATCCTGCTCAATATCTCCATCATACAACCCTCCCTAAACAAGCTTACTACAAATCACTGGCCATGCATATCGTCAACGCGGCCAGATTATGAATCCCTATGCACTGGCAATCTACAGATATCCCCTGTACCCAAGAATAGCTGGCCAAGGTTGCCAAGATAGAGGAGATGGAAGAATTGATCTCTACCTCCCAAAGAACATCTGTAGAAATCTTCGACCATCTGAGCCTGTTGGGAACACTTCCAAACTATGGAGAAATAAAACAAACATTCTTTCCTTTCCTGACAGGAATGCCTAGATCTTATACCGGGGGATGCTGTGGCGGTGGGGGCACCCACTACCCGTCTCCACCCCCTATTTCTTCCCTCCTTGCCCTCAACCCCTCCTCCCTCACTTCCCTACTCTTTTCTATCCCTTTAACACAGTCTTGACCTTCCCCTACAGTATTTAGCCAATCAAAAATGTTCCCAGAGTTTCATTGTAGTCAGGCCGTATGTATTTTTCAGGACCCGAGTTAGACCTGGTGATATTGGTCTCACAGGTTTTGCATCCATTTGCATTGCTACCCGACCCAGCTCAAGTGTCTCTTCAAAAAAAAAAAAAAAATTATATATGTATGTGTGTATGTATGTGTGTGTGTATGTATGTATGTGTGTATGTATATATGTGTGTATGTATATATGTATATATGTGTCTATGTATATATGTATATATGTGTCTATGTATATATGTGTATATGTGTCTATGTATATATGTGTCTATGTATATATGTGTCTGTATATATGTGTATGTATATATGTATGTGTATGTGTATATATATATATATATATATATATATATATATATATATATATATATATATATATATATATATATATATATATATATATATATATATGTTGTTCATTATGTTTTGCCCTGTGGCAATATATGAGTAAATATGTATAGCTCTGTTTGATTCACCAGGACCCATGCCCCACTAGATCTCTTGCGTCTTTCCTTGTACAAAAGGGGTCATGGTTGCGCTTGTGTATTTGATATATACTGGTTTTGTTTCTACTTAATCGGATATTCTCAATAAAAATCTATTTATGGAAAGAAAAAAAAGCCGGGGGGTGAATACTTTTGCAAGGCACTGTAACTGGATGTTCTTTAGGTATCTGCAGCTTCGGCACGCTTTCCTCCAGCAGTTACCCTCTCAGATTACATTAGATTCTGACCCTACTGAGACGTTGCTGACCTCCAGGGTATTGGATAAACCCCCATCTTCACCATCTTCCTCTATCAAATGGCATATTCAACTAAGGTGAACTGAGTCCATCAAAAGTGGCATGTTGACATCCCTGACCTGACTGTTCTAACATTTAAAGGCAAACTCCGTAATACTCCTCACTTTGAGGATGCAGGGCAATCACCTTAAGACAAAAGGGCAACGGACAGAGAACACTACCTTAGACAGAATGCAAGGTCCAAATCTCAGTACTAACTTATGTGTGTAAAGGACAAGAAAAGGCTTGCAAGATATAAAGGGCAACTCTGAGACTTGCCTGACTGAAGAGATGGTGAAAAGGAATGGCTACCTTCTGAGACAGTGTCAAGAGAGGAACCTAAAGATCAGTTTCAAATAGGAGCCCTTGTACAACGATAACCAAACTATGGTCCTATGGAGCGTTTGAGTAGATCAAAACCTTAACTGGATGGAATTTAATTTGCTCATCTAACTGCTGTTGAGCCCCTCTAGCCTCATTTGAGACATGTTCTTTCTACACATACTCATTTCAATGTTGCCACTGCTCAGTACTGACTTCCTGATAGTGACAGTGGCTAACCATGCCATGAGATGTACTTTAGCACAGTGCCTTGTAGTGTCCACTAGGCACAGGTGACAGGGTGATAATGCACGGCTACAACTGAGACAGTTGACCTATAACAGGAAGTGCCAGAACAAGGACTTTAATGGCAGGATCACCAGGCATTTTAATGAAAGACAACATTAACAGGTTAAAGCTCTTATCATAGAGTAATGGTGTTTAAAGGGGTAGAAAAACCCTCAATGTTTTTCATCTTAATGTATTCTATGCATTAAGGTGAAAAACCTCCTGTCATGCAGCCCCCCCAGAACTCCCCCCCCCTTTACTTACCTGAGCCCCATAATGCTTGCAACAGGAACAGACACACCAGCTTCAGCCAGTGTCTCGTGTCCTGATTGGATAGATAGCAACACAGCCATTGGCTCCCGCTGCTGTCAATCAAATCCAATGACGCGGGCACTGGGGTTGAGTTCTGCTGTGTGTCCATAGACGCAGCAGCAGGACACGGGAGTGTGCCCACACGGGTGTCCCAAAGGAGAGAGCTTCTCTGATGGGGCACTCAAGAAGAGGAGGAGCCACCAGTGCCGCTGAGGGATCCAAGGAGGAGGATCGGCCCTGAGAATAGCAGAGATGACCACTCTCATACCATAGCTAGGCTTCAAAGCAATGCCATTAAAAGCCAGCCACTGAGAAGCAGGATGCAGAATCAGATCATGACAAATACACACTGACTGAGCTAGAAGCAGCCACAGGGCATCTGCAATCATGCAAATCAACTTAAGAATAACAGCTGCATCTTGGCCAGTCCAGAGTCATCAGGTTGGTGGGTAATCTTTCTGATGTGACCCTCCACAGAAGTGACAGAAGTATTAAATGAAGGGAAAGTGTAGATAAGGGAATAGTGCTTCCAAGAAGCGACCAGAGTATCTAATGTGTATGAGAACGGGTTCCTTACACTGGCTATGGAATCTGCTCACCTTTCGATTTTATCGGAATGTCCGAAAATACACTCCTTTTTCGGCAGATCTGATGAAACACTCCATGGAGGAGCAACCTCTCTCCTGAATTGATGCATTAAAAAGGAGAATTATGGCCAAAACTGTTTTGGCCATACTTTTCCTGTAGGTCACAGGAGTGCACATAGTTCTGCAGTCCTGCAACTCATATTAGTGGGCTAAATAGTGGGCTAAAGCACGTTGCCAATAATGTCGGGATCCGCACAAATGCCTGACCATCAGCAAGCTCAGCCTCTTAGCGCCCTGCAGAAAGCTTGAGGCAGACATTTTTTGCCCAATCCACAGTTCAACACTCCACTGAATTTGCTAAAAGTGGAGCCGAGAACCAGATTAATGTTTTTTTTCTTACCTGCACTTCTCTTAGAAACTCAAGGACGATACCTGCCAGTTCTCCACTATGGGAGAGCCATTAAAGTGGTTGTAAAGGCAGGTGTTTTTTTAACTTAATGTATTCTATCCATTAGAATAAAAGGCCTTCTGTGTGCAGCAGCCCCCGAGCCCCCTCTCTATCTAGCGAAGTCCATGAGTGCCTCAGCCACCCAGGATGCTACCTCTTCTTACCTCTTGGCTACAACACAGCAGCGGTGCCCTTGGTTACCGCTGCCATCAAAGTCCTTTAGCTAATGGAGAGAGGGAGCGGGACAGGGCAGAACTGCGGCTCTGTGTCTAAATGGATACACAGAGCTGTGGCTCAGCTCAGGTGCCCCCATAGCAAGTTGCTTGCTGTGGGATAACTCAACAGGAGGGAGAAGCCAGGAGCACCCAAGAGGAGGAGGATCTGGGCTGCTCTGTGCAAAACCACTGCACAGAGCTGGCAAGTATAACGTTTGATATTTTTATAGGAAAAAAAAAAAAAAATACAAACAAGACTTAATCATTAAGAGATGTTCTACCGCAGCCATACATCTGGTGTAGCAGTGATGATTTACCATATATATTCCCACTGCTGTACCCCCGCTGGGTGTCCCCTCACCTGTTTTATCCAATACAGTAAAATGTTGCATGAACAACCAGTGGCCAGGATTCCTTCTGCAATCCTCCCCAACCTGAAAGGCTAGCATTTATGGTGAGAAGCATCCTGTAGCGAGGATCAACATTGCAAAGACAATTGGCAAATGAAACCAGTACAGCCATCAGACTACATGGACCAGCAGAAGGCGACTAATTTTCTTGTGTATGTAAAGAGGAGCTCTGTCACTCAGAAAAAGACTGGTGTGGACCTGAGAAAATTCAGTACCTGATGAACGAAGTATTGCCAGACACAAAACAGTCGGAAAAAACTGCAGAAGCACAGTAAAAAAACTCACAGGGCCCAGGTCGAGAAAGAAAAGGGAGAACGAAAAAAAAAAACTGATGCTTTTGTTTTCCCCAAGGGACACCGCAGATGCATCTGTGTTCAGATTTTATTCACCTATTCATGTAGCAAGTTACGTCATCTGTTTCCATCATACTGTGCCTCAACATCCCCATCCTCCTCCTCGTTATCCTAAAGCAAATCTGGATTTTACCGCTTAAGCTAGAGGTCGACCGATATGGGTTTTGCTCTCGCCTATGCCGATGGCCGATATATGATACCGTTTTTTTTTTGTGCCGATATGTTCGGCCGATTCTCCCCCCCATAAAATCTAACAGACATCTTTCACACTGGGGCGTTTTTTCAGGCGCTTTTGGGCTAAAAATAGCACCTGTAAAGTGCCTGCAAAACGGCTCCCCTGCAGTCTGTGTGAAAGCCCGGGTGCTTTCACACTGAGGCGATGCGCTGGCAGGACGTTAGAAAAAAGTCCTGCAAGCAGCACGTTTGGAGTGGTGTATACCGCTCCTCCACCACGCCTGCCCATTGAAATGAATAAGCACCACTGCCAAAGCACATGCAATCTGATTTGGCAGCGGCGCTTCACGGGCGCATTTAACGTCTTCCTCGGTCGCTAGCTGGGTTATAAGTGCCCCGCTAGCAGCTGATTAGCGGCGGTAAATCTCAGCTACAACTAGCAGCGTTTTACCGTCAACACCTACACGCTCAAGTGTGAGGGCAGCCTTAAGTAATACAGAAAATTTCTTACATTTAAACATTTATTAAACAAAACAAACCTCCAACCAGTTCACTTGTATGTATAATTTAGATAAAAAAAATAAAAAAAACTATATATTAAACATTAAATACACAAAAACGGGGGGCGCGACCGGAAGCAGAGCTGGAAGGACGCTGTGAGTGAGAGCTCTCCTTCAGCCCAGCACTACAACGGCCTTACTCGGGGGTTTAAAGCTACACACGATGGGGAGATCGAGAGCCACAAGGTCCTCATCCACCCGGGGGTCGTCTTAGCCGCCACCGGGCTCGTTATCCTCCCTCAAATCATAATTTCAGCCGCCCGTGATTTCGCCGTGCGGAGGCCGCAAGATGGCGCCGGACGGCCCGGCCGCGATGCTGAGGGACCTCACGTCGCCGCCGCCGCAGCAATGCGAGCACCGCTCGGAGCTCCCGCTCGCCACGGACTCCCTCCAGGAGCTGGACGACTTAGGCCGCCCCATACATTTGCCCCATGAATCCAGGCGCGACCAGGCCACGGGGGTGCACAGGCGGCGATCCGGCCTAGGCCGCACAGGCAGCACGGAGCCAGCAGGCCTGGAGGCCCAGCACAGGCATCCTGAACCTCCACACTTGCCTGGCCAGAAGGGATCCTGGGACGGCCGGTGGTCCCCGCAGGAGCCCATGCACGCCGGGACAGCACAAGGGGTGAGTGATCAGCATCCCCCCCCCCACCTCGCCCCCCATCTCCCCGGGGACACAGACCAACACCCTGAAGCCTCATCTGGCTTCCACACAATGTTCAGAGGCATTTCCCCGCTTGTTGCGGATGGCCTCAGACCCAGCAATAGGAGGGTCCCCATCTCCTTTTCACCAGGCACTCCAGGAGACCCCCAAAGCCTCCCCAGTCATGCAGAGGGTGCGGTGCTCCCCCTGGCTGAAATGAGGGCCCAAGATGCTTGGAAATCACTCGCTCCCCCCAAGGCCCAGAGGCAGCCTCGCTCCAGGGACCCCAGCATATCCAGAGGCCAGGAAGCCAGCCGTCCCTCCTATGCCCAGGTAGGCCACCCTCGCTCCCTGCGATCATAGGGGGCCTCTCTGGACCCCTTAACCTACTCCCCCCACGTCACATTCTGGCCGGACCACGGGAACCCTCTGTTATCCTGGCCCCCCTCCAAGGCCACGGGGCCACAACAGGGAGACTCCCCCCGACACCCGCCGCATCCCCACTCCCCCATGGAGCAACATGGGGGCAGATATCCCCCCTGGCACGCCTATCTGACCGCCATCCCAACTAAGGATGACTTTAAACAACTCGTGGCAGATGTGAAAGCCACCTACCGAGCTGAAATCCAGACCCTGCACGCTGGCCTTAAACACCTAGCTGAAAGTGTCGAGATGGCGGAGGAGGAGATCCAGGAGACTAAGCTGGCAGTACACCACACTCAATTGGAGAACTCGGATCACCGCCTCCTCCTACGGGACATGCAGCGCCATGTAGAGGACCTCGACAATAGAGGCCGGAGGAACAACATTCGTGTTCGGGGCCTCCCTGAGACAGAAGGACCCGAGGACCTGCAGATCTCCCTGCAAGCGCTGTTTAACGAAATGCTGGGAGAGGACCCGGCCAAACATATTGAGATGGACAGAGCGCATCGGGCCCTCCGACCCAAAGGCCCCGCTTCCAAACCGAGAGACGTTGTCTGCAGGATTCACTCCTTCCCCCTTAAGGAAGACATTATGACTAAATCCCGCTCTATTCGCAACCTAATGTTTGACAACGCTCCGGTCCAGGTGTACCCGGACCTTTCCTGGATAACCCTTCAAAAACGTAGGATGTTGCAGCCACTTCTCCGCACCCTGCAGGACGGGAATATGCCCTACCGTTGGGGCTTCTCCTTTTGCCTCATCAGACATCAGGGGAAGTCGGCGTCCCTTCGCTACCCAGAGGACCTCGCCTTCTTCTGTGATACTCCATAACAAGGGCAACTGAAAGGAGGGAGACAACAACAAACAGGAGGCCAGAGGACTCCTACTGTAACCTGCAGTATACTGCGCCCCAACTCATGATCTTTAATATTGAGTTGATAAAATCTGATAAAAAAGTATGAACCGAAGACCCAGTCACGGCCTTACAGATCTGAGCCATAGAGGCATGATGTACCACCCAAGAGGCACTAATCACCCTGGATGAGTGTGCTCTAACATAAGGAAGAATTTTCTTCTTTAGGCTGAAGCTTCAACAATCACTTGACGAATCCATTTGGAAAAGAGTGGATTTTGACGCTGCCTATCCACATTTTGGACCCTCTGGCAGTAAAAACAAAACGTGTTTTGCGAACCTGAGCGGTCGCCTTTAAATAGATTCTGATCGCTCTTACTACATCAAGGGAATTTAGTGCCTTCTCTTCCCTAGATTGAGGCTCTGGGGAGAAAGGAGGAAGAATAATATCTTGGTTTAAATGAAAACCTGTTACCACTTTTGGTTGGAATTCAGGATGAGGACATAAAACCACCTCATCCTTATGCCTGATCAAATATAGCTCTTTACAAGACAGAGCTGCTAGTTCCGATACTCTTCTAGCAGAAGAAATGGCAATCAGAAAGATGATCTTTCTTGACAAAAAGAATCAAGAGGAATTTCTCGTAAAGGCTCAAATGACCGATTCAACAAAGCCAATGATACCAAATTCAAATCCCAAGGATTAGCGGTGCATAGATCAGTAAAAAAATTATCCCATGGCTGGACTAATGAGTCTGTTCCACCTGCCAGCAGATCCCTTGTTCCCAACACAAAGTTGTCTACTTTGTTGTTGAATCTGGGCGCGAATAGGTCCATGTCCGGAACGCCCCATCTCTGACATACTGCTAGGAAGATGTCGGGGCGTAGAGACCATACTTCCGGAAATAACTGTTGGAGACTCAAGTAGTCAGTCTGCCAACTCTACATTCCTGCAATGAAAGTTGCCGATAGGCAAGGAATGTTGTGTTCTGCCCAAGCTAGAACATTATTCAACCTGTTTTGGGCTGCACAACATCTCGTGCCTCCCTGGCGATTGGCATAAGCTACAGCAGTGGCCTTGTCGGACTGAATCCTAACAGGACAGTCCTGTAGTCTGAACGTCCCAGATTCTAGGGCCAGACGTACTGCCTGAATTTTCCAAAATGTTGATAGGCAAGGTCCTGTAACCTGGACCATCTCCCCTGGACCGAATCTCCTTCCCGGGCTGCTCCCCAGCCTAGAAGGCTGCCATCCATTAACACTTTCTAGGATACAGGTAGAAAAGATTTTCCCTTTTGCTGGATAACCCCCAATTTAGGCTCTGACTTGCGTAGGGAGCCAAGCGTCTATGGAAAAAAAACGAAGGCCTGAATCCTTTTATTCCAGACCGACAGGATGGTGTTTTGAAGCAGTCCTGAGTGAAAACTGCGTGTAAGGGATGGCCTCAAAAATAGGCCACCATTTCCCCCAACAATCTCCTACTCAATCAAATGGAAGGATTTTTCTTTTTTTGGTAAGGTGAATTAGTTCTACAATGGAAAGGATTCTCGCTTGGGGTAAGAATACCTTCTTCTGTACGGTAGCCATAACCAGCCCCAAGTACTGTAATCTCCTTGATGTTTTTAAGGAGGATTTTTCTAGGTGGAGTATCCAACCCAGAGATTCTGCGAACAGACTCTGGTTTAGATGATCTATTAACCACTTCCCGACCGCCGCACGATGATGTACGTCGACAGAATGGCACAGGCAGGCATAAGGGCTTACATGTACGTTCATTCATGGCCACCCCCTCGCGATCGCTCCCGACGAATAGAAATCCTTCGTCACATCACTTCCTCTCCTGTAATGTAAACACAGGAGAGGAAGTGATGTAATCTCTCCTCCGTGTCGGTATTTTTCGTTCCGACACCGAGGAGAGAGGATCGGTGAGTTGCACCAACACGACACTACACAGTAGAACATGCCAGGCACACTCGCACCCCCCCGATCACCCCCCCCAATTACCCCTGCCCCCCAGTCACAGTGACACCAATGTCATTTTTTTTTTTTTGCATTGGTGTCATTTGTGACTGTAATAACTGTTAGGGCAGTTAGGGTTAGCCCCCTTTAGTTCTAATGTACCCCCCTAACCCCCCCAATAAAGGTTTAACCCAGTGATCACCCCCCGTCGCCAGTGTCACTAAGGCTGGGTTCACATTGCAGCGGTTTATGAGAACGAATGTGATTCGCACCGCACTGCAGTGCAAATCACATCCGATCTCTGTGCGATTCGAGTTCAGCCATACAGATAGTATGGCTGAATTCGCATCGCACCCGCCGCAAATTCGCACGGGACCCTTTTTTTGGCCCGCAGCAGAATCGGATCGCATGGGTGTTCACACCATGCGATCCGAGTTTGCAGATCGCACTGCGATATGCGAACTGATCTGGGGGTGTCATTAACATTTCACTGACACTCCCAGCAGTTCGCATAGGGCAGTGTGAACTGCCGCCGGGAGGCATGCGATGCGGGAATCCGCCGCGGATTCGTGGCGTTCCCGCATCGCTCCAGTGTGAACCCAGCCTAATAAGCGATCGTTTTTCTGATCGCTGTATTAGTGTCACAGGTGACGCTAGTTAGGCAGGTAGGTATTTAGGTTCGCCGCAGCTTTTTATAGCGCCAGGGACCCCATATACTACCGCATAAAGCCCCCTGATTTCCCCCTAGTTAACCCTTTCACCAGTGATCACCATATAACTGTTACAGGTGACGCTGGTTGGTTAGTTATTTTTTTATAGTTTCAGGGCACCCGCCATTTATTACCTAATAAAGGTTTAACCCCCTGATCACCCGGCGGGTGTCATTTGTGACTGTAATAACTGTTAGGGCAGTTAGGGTTAGCCCCCTTTAGTTCTAAGGTACCCCCCTAACCCCCCCAATAAAGGTTTAACCCCGTGATCACCCCCCGTCGCCAGTGTCACTAAGGCTGGGTTCACATTGCAGCGGTTTATGAGAACGGATGTGATTCGCACCGCACTGCAGTGCAAATCACATCCGATCTCTGTGCGATTCGAGTTCAGCCAGATAGTATGGCTGAATTCGTGTCGCACCTGCCGCAAACTCGCACGGGACCCTTTTTTTGGTCCGCAGCAGAATCGGATCGCATGGGTGTTCACACCATGCGATCCGAGTTTGCAGATCGCACTGCGATATGCGAACTGATATGGGGGTGTCATTAACATTTCACTGACACTCCCAGCAGTTCGCATAGGGCAGTGTGAACTTTGTGAAAAAAAAAAAAAAAAAAAAAGTTTGTAATTTTCCCGCAACTTGTGGCAAAATATAAAATATTCCATGGACTCAAAATGCCTCTCAGCAAATAGCTTGGGGTGTCTACTTTCTAAAATGGGGTCATTTGTGGGGGTTTTGTGCCATCTTGGCATTTTATGGCCTTCAAAACTGTAATAGGTAGTGAGGAGTGAAGTCAAATATTTACGCCCTTAGAAAACCTGAAGGCGGTGCTTGGTTTTCGGGGCCCCGTACGCGGCTAGGCTCCCAAAAAGTCCCACATATGTGGTATCCCCGTACTCAGGAGAAGCAGCAGAATTTATTTTGGGGTGTCATTTCACATATGCCCATAGCATGTGTGAGCAATATATCATTTAGTGACAACTTTGTGTAAAAAAAAAAAAAAATTTTTTTTTTGTCATTATTCAATCGCTTGAGGCAAAAAAATAAAATATTCAATGGGCTCAACATGCCACTTATCAATTTCCTTAGGGGGTCTACTTTCCAAAATGGGGTCATTTGGGGGGGTTTTGTACTGCCCTGCCATTTTAGCACCTCAAGAAATGAGATAGGCAGTCGTAAACTAAAAGCTGCGTAAATTCCAGAAAACGTACCTTAGTTTGTAGATGTGACAACTTTTGCGCAAACCAATATACAATTATTGACTTTTTTTTTACCAAAGACATGTGGCTGAATACATTTTGGCCTAAATGTATGACTAAAATTGAGTTTATTGGATTTTTCTAATAACAAAAAGTAGAAAATATCATTTTTTTTCAAAATTTGCGGTCTTTTTACGTTTATATCGCAAAAAATAAAAATCGCAGAGGCAATCAAATACCATCAAAAGAAAGCTCTATTTGTGGGAAGAAAAGGACGCAAATTTTGTTTGGGTACAACATTGCATGACCGCGCAATTACCAGTTAAAGCAGCGCAGTGCCAAATTGTAAAAAGACCTCTGGTCATTTACCAGCAAAATGGTCCGGTCTGAAAGTGGTTAAAGGTAGATCATCTAAATAGGCTAGGACAGTTATGCCTTGAGCCCTTAACCTGGCTAAAGGAGGTGCCAGAATCTTTCAGAACACCTGTGGTGCTGTGGCTAAACCGAATGGCAGGGCCACTAATGAATGATGAATTCATAGTGCAGAAATTTCTGGTGAGCAGGAAAATTTGGCACATGCATCTTTGATATCGATTAAAGCCAAAAAACTCCCCTCCTTGCAGGATAGACACAACCGATCAGATTGTGTGAAAGGATCAGATGTTTAAGTGCCAATTCAGATCTAGAATGCGTATTGCCTCTCCGTTTGGTTCTGGAACCGTGAAAGGTTTGAATAAAACTCCATGCCCTGTTCCACTAAGGGAACCTCTGATATCACCGACTGGGATAATAGAGGATCCAGAGCCAGAAAGACTTATTTTTCTCAGGATCCTTGGGAACATTTTCCCTTAGAAAAAAACTCTCGGAAATCTAGTCATAACCTAGAGAAAAAAAAAATTGCAGAAGCCCCCCCCATCTGTCTTGACATTGTTCCTGCCAGATCTTGAGAATTGCAGGAGCCTTCCCCCACCCGAGAGAGCGGGGGCGCCCCTTCATGAGGAGGCTTTAGCATTCTGCTTTGTGGGCTGTCTGCCCCAAGATCTCTTCTGACCCTGGTGCTGCTCTTGGGGACTTCCCCTTGAACCCGACGGTTGAGGCCATCAAGACTGCCTAGAGGCTGATGCCCCTGGCACAGGAGAGGCAGCATGATTAAAGGAGAAAAATTTGTCTCTAAATAGCTGTTCACCATGAAAGGGAAAACTGGCTAAGAGCTTTTTACACAGTGCTTCGGCTGGCCAATTTTTCAGCCACAGAACTCTGCAAGAATGCACTAGTCCAAGCATAAGCCATGAGGCTTAAATGGGAACAGAGGTGCTCCAGACTGAGTGCAGGATAAATCATATATCTAATAAAAACAAGTCCTCTTTAACCCCCTCTGCCCCTAGAGAATGGTCAAGAATATTGAAACATACGAAAAGGAAAGAGGATTTCCTAAAATCTAAAATTAGGAAAATTCCGTAGAGATATAGATGATTAAAACTAACAGTTTTCAATTGGAAAAAGAAAAACTGTTTGAATAATATACCCTCATTAACCACTTGCTTACTGGGCACTTAAACACCCTTCCTGACCAGACCAAATTTCAGCTTTTGGTGCTCTCACACTTTGAATGACAATTACTCAGTCATGCAACACTGTACCCAAATTAATTTTGTGTCCTTTTTTTCCCACAAATAGAGCTTTCTTTTGGTGGTATTTGATCACCTCTGGGGTTTTTATTTTTTGCGCTATAAATGAAAAAAGACCGAAAATTTTGAAAAAAAAAACGCATATTTCTTTGTTTCTGTGACAGAATTATGCTAATTATTAATTTTTCTTCATAAATTTTGGCCACAATTTATACTGCTACATATCTTTGGTAAAAATAACCCAGATTAGTGGATATTATTTGGTCTTTGTGAAAGTTATAGAGTCTACAAGCTGTGGTGCGAATCGCACAAAATTGATCACATCTGATGTACTGGTGGCCTATCTCGCTTCTTGTGACCCGAACAAGTCAGGAAAGTACAAATACCCCCCAAATGACCCCTTTATGGAAAGTAGACATTCCAAGGTATTTAGTAAGAGGCATGGTGAGCTTTTTGATGTTGTCATTTTTTTCCCACAATTCTTTGCAAAATTAAGATTTTTCATTTTTTTTTTTCTCCACAAAATTGTCATTGTAATAGGTTATTTCTCTCACATGGCATGTGTATACCACAAATGACACCCCCAAAAAAATTCTGCTACTCCTCCTGAGTATTACAATACCACATGTGTGTGACTTTTTCACAGCCTGGCCACATAGAGAGGCCCAACATGCAGGGAGCGCCATCACGTGTTCTAGGAGCATAAATTACACATCTAACTTGTTGACTACTTATTACACTTTTGAAATACCAGGACAATGACACATGACACTGATGACAGATGGCACTGATACGTGGCAATGATGACACGTGGCACTGATGACAGATGACACTAATATGTGGCACTGATGACAGATGACACTAATATGTGGCACCGACATGTGGCACTGATTACACGTGGCACTAATACGTGGCACCGATGACAGATGGCACTAATACGTGGCACCGATGACGCGTGACACCGATGACAGATGACACTGATAAGTGGCATTGATGACACGTGACACTAACAGATGGCACGTGACACTGACGACAAATGGCACTGATGACAGATGGCACTATGTGGCACTAATGACACGTGGCACTGATGACAGATGGCACTGGGGACAAATGGCACTGACAACAGGTGGCACTGGGGGCAGGTGGCACTGGGGTGGGATGGCACTGGGGGAGGATGGCACTTTTTTTTTTTTTCTTTGTGCACTGACGGCTGCTGCAGCCGTTCATCTCTCCCCTCTCACACGCTGTCTGTGTAAGGAGGGAGAGCCGCGCTGAGAGATGATCTCATATGTTTACATATGAGATCATCTCCCATTGGACACGCCGATCACGCTGTAAACGGCCGCTGTGATTGGCTGTTTACAGCGATCTGTGTTTGCCTGTTCCCCGGGGGACACGGCGAACACAGAACTTCCACGATGCGTGCCCGCGGCGGCGCGCATTGCGGAAGTAAACAATAGGACGTCCAGGGACGGCCAATTGCAGGAAAGCGCCTGCTCTAAGGCCGTAAATCGGCTATAAGGCGGGCGCGAGGTGGTTAATGTCCCCGACTCCTACTTCTCACATCCATATTCATTCTAATCTCATTCCCTCCAAATCCAACCAGACTGTTACTTCTAGATTTTCCAAATCTAAAATCCCAAGTCCCTTTCCATCTTCTCAAAACCACAGAACAGCATCTTCCTCCAACAATAAATTTGAGATCCACAGGCCAACATCTGTTTATCCCACGGCAGACATCAGTCTGAGTTGTACAGACACCAACAGAGATTTGTTCAATACTACATCTGCCTCAGGTGCACTAACCACTGCTATTATAGCCACAGAGGAACCACCCCTACCATTTCATCATCCATTGATCCCTTCCCCATTATCCATGATGCACCAATTGCACTAGGTATGGCTGATAAACTGGCCACCCACCTGGTTCTCCTAGCGCTCTCAATAAATCATCTTTTTTATACCTAACCCCCCCGATCCAGCCCCAATAAAAGAAAAACACGACGATGAGGCAGGAGAGGGGGCAGATCTAAGCACACCACACCCAGAAAAAATGCAGAGACTGTAAAGATCTTCAATTTCTCTTCTATTAAATTTACTGATGATGAACTATCATTATTACAACAAGGTTTAAAATTTCACCCCTACTATTCCACCTAATCCATTTACCATCTTCAAAGATTTGAACAAATTCATCTGAAATATTACCCTCAAGAGACATTTTAGTCTACAGGTCAACAAACACAAAGATACCATAATAGCCAATGTCAACAGATACAGTTTGTAAGGGCACTCTGAACTTCAGGACCAAGCAAAAACAAACAGATGTCTTTATGAATCAGAAAGTCCATAATAGGGTATCTTCCCACTTAGGGCTGCACTTATGGAGAGAAGCAATCACTGAATAGGAAACAGAAAAAACAAAGAAAAGGCGCCTATAAGTGTAGACTTAAAAGCTGTTTAATTTACCCAAAAAGGGTTAAAAAAACTTACAAGATATGTAGATTGGCAGAGCATATCATTAATATCCATGTAGGTGGTCCGGCATGAATGCAGTGGTCACTGGCATATACAAGTTCTTTAGGCTGAGTGTGTCCAGTAGCAGGGGGCTCCAGGGGATGCCAACTGGAAAACCAGCAGTGAGCTCAAAGAGAACTGACAGGCCAGCCCGCAATCAGAGTCTCAAAACACGAGGATCCCGGAAGTGACGTCAGCGGCAGGAGACAATAACCAGCAACCAGTGTGGACCACAAACAGGAAGCAAATCAGGAAGCAGTCATCAAAGAGGGACACGTTTTGGAACATCTCATTGGTTCCTTTAGGTTGATAAAGGAACCAATGAGATGTTCCGAAACGCGTTTTTAAAACGAGAGAGTTTTTAAAAAAAAAACACTGGTCTTTACTACAGCAAGACCCACACTTAAACACTATTCCTACAGTGCCACAATTTGCCTATAGGAAGGCTCCAAATATAAAAGGGAAAGTCGCTCCTAGCAAAATTAAATCTGCCCAATCTATATCCAACAACATTTAAACAACACTCATTCCTCTGGTGGGCATGTTTCAGTGTAAAAAATCCCTGTGCCTGACTTGTCATATTCAACATGGTCAAAAATCCTTTGCTCATAAGGGTAAGACATACACATTCAACAACTTTCATAACTGTTCTTCATGTACATGTTTACAACTGCACGTACGTGCAGGTATGTGGGTATGTATATGCATGAGCCGTTATTGTATTTGTGTATATGTACGATTATGTGTGTGCAGTTCCTGTCCAGAACTGTGCTTTCTCCCGATCACCACTGCATGCATAGATGTATGACGCTATATGAGATCATTGGAAGGATTATAAGAGTGGAATACGGAGACAAAGCAGAGAGATACCTTACTTTAATGCTTGATTGCATAAACCCTCTGGTAAGCGACCACTTGGTGGATATAGCACAGGGTGTGTTTGGTGAAGGTTTCTAACAGGAGCAAAGGACTTTCTCACTTCTGGGAAGCTGTTGGATACTCTGCGTGCTTTCACTCTTTTATATTTATTTTTCCTATGATGGATATGGACATTACTTACTGTCACAGCAATTTTTTAACTTTTTACAGTGCATTATGAACTGCCTCTACTGTATTTAAATATTGTTATGTGGATAGTCAACCCATACTATTATATATTAGCTATAATCCCTATTACGATTAAGCGATTTATACCTGTGTGCGACTTGATGCGATTTTTATGCAATGAGTTATATGAATTGAGTATTTTTTATTTCAAATAATAAGTAGCGCTGTTACTGTTTGGTTTTTGAATCAGACAGGGTGAATGCCATTACCCATTAACCATTTATTATCTGAAGATTCAATTTTTGGTCATTATATAACTTATAACCTTATTATATGGGGCGGCACAGTGGTGTAGTGGTTAGCACTCTCACCTAGCAGTAAAAAGGGTCGCTGGTTTGAATCCCAACCATGATACTACCTGCCTGGAGTTTGCATGGTCTCCCTGTGCCTGTGTGGGTTTCCTCCGGGTACTCCGGTTTCCCCCCACACTCCAAAGACATGCAGGTAGGTTAATTGGCTTCTGTCCCAAATTGGCCCTAGTATATGAATGGGGACCTTGGATTGTGGGCTCCTTGAGGGTAGGGACCGATGTGAGAGTGCAATGTACAGGGATAGGGAAAATTGTAGACACTCACTCAGGTTGAACTGGATGGACTGGTGTCTTTATTCAAACTTACTATATATATCTAGCATAGTAATTTCCTTCCTCCATTCTCACCATTTTATTAACTCATAATTTATAATGATCGATTACCAATTGCTAATTATTTTCTTAATACATTTTTTATTCAATTTATTCATAAAAATGTATTCATTTTAAATCCGAGGTATATTTATACATTTATAGTTATGTATGTAATTATTTGATAGATTTCTCCAAACGTCATAAAATTATCATCATCCACTATTAATCAGCAAGCTTTACACTCATATTTACATTCACTTCGGTCTCCAATCGTCTACCTCTTTAAATCTATTTGATTGACGGACTGGCCAGCCCATCAGATCTCTCTGTTTCTATTTCCTATTTAAGACTGCCAGGTTTGCCATCCAATCAAGGTCTGATGAAGAAGCT
The DNA here is from genome assembly GCF_037356315.1 of Lithobates pipiens. Lineage (NCBI taxonomy): Eukaryota > Metazoa > Chordata > Amphibia > Anura > Ranidae > Lithobates > Lithobates pipiens. Next base: position 167,773,624 of record NW_027507718.1, on the reverse strand, counting down.
GTAGCTTCGAAATGCATTACCATTCCGTGCCACTGTGAATAATCACATTTCCTGTTCCTGTGAAGTCACAACCAGCTGCTTCTTGTTTCCTGCCTCCTGGTTCCCAGCATTCTCTGGATCCCTGTAAGATCACACGAGTGCCCCAGGCTGCAAAGGGAAGACATTTATGAGAATCCAGGACTGGCGATTTTCACCACATCCTGAACTCATCTAATTTAACCTGTGAGTTACTACATTGACTTTGTTAAATATATGATTTATACGGCACTCAGTCTGGCACCCCTCTGTTCCCATTTCTACACAGAGCCCATTGCTTCACTCTAAGGGAGCTGCCTCCAGGGGCTAATCATACAAGATCTCTGATTAGTTATGGACATTACGTTTTAAACAAATGTTTTAATATGTGTGCTTATTCACACACATTTTATGTATACCTATATTACAGTTGCTATATAATTTTATGTTATCACCATATCTAGCACCGCTGTTCACCCGTTTTTTACTGTACATGAGGCTTAAATGATAGAGTCTTTCATAGCATCTACTGTAAAACAGTGCGTCTGATACACCAGCCCATTACTGGGCTTGCTGATCAGGCAGAATTTTAAGTATTTCCACAAACTGGACATGCGAGATTCTTGCTCAATGAGGAGATTGCAGCATCAATTGTTGGAACCCCCCCATTTTCTTCATAGAAATGCACTTCCATAGGATTAAGTGTGGAGAATTTCTTGGGAGGAGAATATTGTTTATCCGGATGTTCCCATTCAGAATACATAAGCTTTTTTAGCCATGCATGAATAGGAAAAAACATCCCCAGATGGGGGAGGTTTTACTGAACCCAATTAGTGGTGGGTTGCTCAAGAGCTTGCGCTGCAGGCAGCAAAAAGAATGCTTAAGGGAGTACACAGGCAACCTGTCTTGTGATGCTACTCCTTCCATATCAGGATCCTCAGAAGAGGATAAATAAGTATCTTCCAAATATTTGGGAAGATCTACCTGATCCCCAGCCTCCTGCACCTCAATAAGAGGGTCCTGAGCACTAGATGGGAATCTGCTGTGTTTAGCCCCACTATAGAGATACATCATAGCATCAATCTTAATTACAAATAGAAGAAAAAACCTCTTGTACGATATATACAGGTACTGAAGTGTTTATACAACAGTTTCCCCTGACGGCTCAATCTGACCAGCTGCATCCCTCTCAGAGGAGGACGACATTCTTTTGGAAATGGATTTTGTTTATAGTGAAAACCATTGACCTCTTTAGAACCCTTAGAGGAGTTCCTGGTCCCATTACCACTCATAGCCTGAAGCATAAAGCAGAGGCACTACCAGAAAAAGAATGTACACTGCTAGGCTATAGTCCAGCGCTGTAAGCTGCTATTAATCCTAGCCTGGTAAAGTATAATGTGTCAAAGGGAAATTACTGTGTCACTAACCTGAACAAGCCATCCTCCTGCTCTGTCCCTCCACAGCCAGCAGCACCTACACATACACAGTGCTTTAACACTTCCTCCACGTGTGGCTTTCGTCTCATGCCGTTAGCCAGCCCCCCCCCCCCCCCCCGCTCAAATTACGATACCCCACCCTTTCAAAGGAAAGCGTTTTCCTGCGCGAGTGGCGGCTCAGGCATCCTGTCAACAGCAGACATGAGGGGTAAATCCGGCCACGCGTTCTGTCCCCGCCCCCACCTTTATTTTTTAGAAAAGGAAATTGCTTTTGGTACATCAATCCAATATCTGGGGCGCAGGAGGAGAACCAGACCCCCTTTCTTACTGGAGGATCTGTTGTGGCCGGAGGAGAGGAGAAATTAAAGGCTTCTGCACCATTTCCAGCATCAGACGGTGAGTGCTCAATACAGCCCCTAGTGGTGACACATAGCCATGACAACGTTATACATAGGAGAAATTCCTGAGAAAATCTCCCTTACCTTTTCCTTGCAGCAGGGTTATCTGAGATAAACTCCCAATCTTCCTCATCCCTGGTGGGCACTGAGACCTTTAGGAAACCTTCAGGAACAGGGGAACCTCAGGTTACCCACAATCCTGGACCTGCAACAGCACCCTGCCAGTAAAAACTTTATGGCCTTACTACCAAAAGTATTGGATCCCAGGGTCCAGCTCTCTAAAGAGAAGCGTTCTCAAGCAAAACCACAATTCTTCGGAAACGAGGCCTGGGTAACATCCATTTAGCCAATGAAAGGACATCAGAACAGATCCGGTCAGCATGGCTAGCCCCAGCAGGGAAGCTTCCAGTGGAGCTCAGCGCAGCACATCTTTATTCGTGACCAACGCCTTAGACACTGGCGAAAAAAAACTGAGGACTCCCAGTAGTGGGAGGGGTTATATAGGGAGTACACTTCTTGCCTTAGGGTTTACCAGAGTCCATCACCTATCAGTGGCCCTATAACCCACATAGAAAGTACTATGGCTCTGTGTCCCCTGATGTAAAAATATAAAAAAAAAAAAAAAAAAAAAAAAACCATCAGTGATCAAATACCACCAAAAGAAAGCTCTATTTGTGGGGGGGGGGGGATTATAAAAAATGTGTTTGGGTACAGTGCACGACCATACAATTGTCATTCAAATTGCAACAGCGCTGAAGATTGGCCTGTGCAGGAAGGGGGTGTAAGTGCCTGGTATTGAAGTGAAGTGGTTAACGTTAGAGTGATTCTTTCCCAAATGTCTTTATTATCAAAAAAATGCACGAAGCCCAGCCTTTACTTTAACCTTTTGTTAGTGTTAATTCCACCACAGCAGGACTTCCAGATGCCATCCAAACAAGAGCTCATGCGGTAGGCTGGCAAGTCCTAAAATTTAACATCACAGGATGGAAATATTATTTATATATATATATATATATATATATATATATATATATATATATATATATATATATATATATATATATATATATATATATACATACACACACATATATATATACACATATATATATACATATACACACACACACACCCAATACTTCTTCATGCTATATTGCCAAAGGTTGGAACAAGCATTGAGGCAATAAAAAAATACAAACATGTACAGTGGGGATGGAAAGTATTCAGATCCCCTTACAATTTTCACTCTTTGTTATATTGCAACCATTTGCTAAAATCATACACACAGCACCCTATATTGACAGAAAAACACAGAATTGTTGCCATTTTTGCAGATTTATTAAAAAAGAAAAAACTTAACTATCACATGTTCCTAAGTATTCAGACCCTTTGCTCAGTATTTAGTAGAAGCACCCTTTTGATCTAATACAGCCATGAGTCTTTTTGGGGAAAAATGCATCAAGTTTTTTCACACCTGGATTTGGGGATCCTCTGCCATTCCTCCTTTCAGATCCTTTCCAGTTCTGTCAGGTTGGATGGTAAACATTGGTGAACAGCCATTATTAGGTCTCTCCAGAGATGCTCAATTGGTTTAAGTCAAGGCTCTGGCTGGGCCATTCAAGAACAGTCACAGAGTTGAAGTGAAGCCACTCTTGCGTTATTTTAGCTGTGTGCTTAGGGTCATTGTCTTGGAAGGTAAACCTTCGACCCAGTCTGAGGTCCTGAGCACTCTGGAGAAGGCTTTCATCCAGGATATCCCTGTACTGGGCAGCATTCATCTATCCCTCAATTGCAACCAGTCATCTTGTCCCTGCAGCTGAAAAACAACCCCATGATGCTGCCCCCACCATGCTTCACTGTTGGGACTGTATTGGACAGGTAATGAGCAGTGCCTGGTTTTCTCCACAAATACCGCTTAGAATTAAGGCCAAAAAGTTCTAATCTTGGTCTCATCAGACCAGAGAATCTTATTTCTCACCATCTTGGAGTCCTTCAGGTGGTTTTTAGCAAACTCCATGCAGGCTTTTATGTGTCTTGCACCGAGGAGAGGCTTCCGTCGTGACACTCTGCCATAAAGCCCCGACTGGTGGAGGGCTGCAGTGATGGTTGACTTTCTACAACCTTCTCCCATCTCCGACTGCATCTTTGGAGCTCAGCCATAGTGATCTTTGGGTTCTTCTTTACCTCTCTCACCCAGGCTCTTCTCCCCCCATAGCTCAGTTTGGCCAGACTACCAGCTCTAGGAAAGGTTCTGGTCATCCCAAACGTCTTCCATTTAAAGGTTATGGAGGCCACTGTGCTCTTAGGAACCTTAAGTGCAGCAGAAATGTTTTTGTAACCCTGGCCAGATCTGTGCATTGCCACAATTCTGTCCGAGCTCTTCAGGCAGTTCCTTTGACCTCATGATTCTCATTTGCTGACATGCACTGTGAGCTGTAAGGTCTTATATAGACAGGTGTGTGGCTTTCTGCAAAAATTTCAACAATTCTGTGTTTTTCTGTCAATATGGGGTGCTGTGTGTACATTAATGAGGAAAGAAAATGAACTTGATGAAAAATGAACTTGATAAAAATAATTTTAGCAAATGGCTGCAATATAACAAAGCATGAAAAATTTAAGGGGGTCCGAATACTTTCCATCCCCACTGTATGAAACCTTTAAAGCAGGTTGTACCCAGGGCTCGTTTGAGGGGGCATATCCCTAAATTGCCAGGGAAATTGATCAGAGAGAGATCTTGAGAGAGAGAGAGAGAGAGAGAGATCCCAGTGAAACCATTTGGACTTATGTTCCTCTGACTTATCCCGCAAAGCCGAGGTCAGATCTTTAATTTGCTCCATGTCCTTCACTCTTGCAAACCACTGGGCCACTGTTAGGGCCACTGTTAGGGCAGACTGTTGCTTCCATAGAGGTGGAATGCAAGCCTTTGCAGCATTAAGGAGCTGTTTGAGAAGGGACTTGTGGTAACGTTTCCTTGACATTGGGTAAGGTTATACAGGACAGTGGCTGGGTTATCTTGTAAAGAAATCTCTGAATTTATGTATGAGCTTAAGCACTGGTTTCCAGCAAGTGGTAAAGCGTAGGACACATCCAAAAAATATGTAAAAAGGTACCCAAGAGGTGGCAACAATGCCAGCAACAATAAATCTGAAGAGGGAATAGCTTTGCCAGAACTGATGGGGTTCTATACCAATGCAGTTTTTACCGGCAGTGCCTGCAATAAGTACAGGATTTTGGGCATTTGGGCATTGTATTCAGCTTAAGTACGTTACAACAGCCAAACCAAGAAAGGGCCAGAGTCACCCTTTTTAAAGGTCTGCGGTTAGCGTTGACAGAAATGGCTGGAAAATGTCATATTTGATTAGTTTACATTTAATTCAGATTATGTGGTTTATGATATCTAACGCCCATGTGGTATGTTATACGTAGGGGGCGAAAAAAAAAACAAAAAAAAAAAACACAACATAGGAAGATACCTGCACTTGCATCTGCTTGATTACATCAAGCCTTCCTTTTTGTAAAAGGATGTACAATATCACACAATTCCATTTTATTAATGCAATTCCACAGCATTGAATTGGGGGTGATAGGGAAACCTTGCATAGTGAAGCTTTTTTGATTAAAAAATTAGAAAGCCTGCACACTCATGGACTTAAATCGGGAATATGGATCAAACAGATCGTGATCACGTATGTGTTTTTCTGGTACTTTGCTAGTTCTTGTCAGACTGTGGCCTTTAAGTTGTCTTTGATTGTATAGGGCATGGGGGGGGGGGTGGAATAATTTAACATAAGTCCCCATCCGGTCCTTTAGCTTGCAGGGAGTATTAGGCAAAATGTAGTCATTAGAGGTAGCTTTGCATGCATCTACATAACAAGGGTGGTTCCAGTGTAAGTTTAGAGAACTGCCCGTTTTCCTTCAGGTCTACCTAAAAAACCCGAGTGTATGTGAGCAGAATGGTTCTCCATCAGGTCCACTTTCAAGTTAGGTTTGTCAAACAAAAATTATGGCAGCCCCACGCTTTCGTTTTTTGAGCAAGCAGTATAAGGGCCAATAGCAACCGGGGGGGGCAGACCTATGTTCACTTAATGGATCTCAAAAATATTTTATGCCAAGTACAAAAGCCATCATTCCTTTGAGAGACACAGGAATGGTAGGAATTCTTAATGTCCAACTGAGGGTGTGGGCAAAAGGCATTTAGATTTATCAGAAGTGGAGATCGCTGTTAAAGTTTCTGAAGGAATCAACGCTACAACAAGTATAGTTGAGGAAGGGTCAACCAAATGCAGAAATTTTCAATACCAGGGGGAGGGGTGACGGGGATCAACCTGCTCCAGACCAGGACAGATAATAACCGGGCCTCCATCCAACACCACCCCCCAAACAAAATAGACACAGGTGGAATATCACACTACTGGAATGGGAGGAAACTAGACCAACAGCTGTTGTGGTCAATAAAAGGAAAGGTTGATTAGATCAAACCCTAGCAAATAGGCAGATCCCTAAAGGAAAACTGGAACAGACAGACATACTATATCCATTAGCAAAAAAAAAAAAAAAAAAAAAAAAAAAGCAGAAAAGACTTAAGGCTAGTATACCAAACCCTTGAAGCAGCATCAAATTATTACTAAACCCAGGAGCTTGCATTCACTATATCTGGTCTTCCACGGTACACGGAAATGCAATTTTAGTAAATCTAAAACTGCTAAATCCCCCTTTTTTTATCAGCAGTTAGAGCAGCCTTGTGACTTCTCCAAGTTTCTGGTTAAAGCTTGTAGGAGGAGTTTTCTTTCTCCCACAATTATCCTAGAAGAATGCAGGACCCGACCCTCTGGACAGTGCCGATTGGGAAAGTGCATGGAATCAGCACATGGCCAAACCGAAAAATATATATTGGAGTCAGTGGAAGAAGGGGGTGATCAGAGGAGACAGGGTCAAACAGCCTTTTTACACAATGCAGAGGATTAACCCTTTAGGTTCCACAGAGTATAACAAGCATGCTTTACTCCATATACAGACATATTTTACTGTTGTGGGTTTAGTTACACTTTAACTGGTTGCTGACCGCCGGCTGTCAAATGGCGGCCAGGCGGCGCACCTATTGTGGCGGGAGGCCGTCATATGAACAAAATACTACAGCAGTAGTAGGAAGGTTGGGTTTCTTCCACCCAATCCACACATTTCCTGCATTAAAAACAGGCACCAAGTCTAATGACCAGGAACACCCAGAATGAATAGTTGCATAGTAGGTGAGGTTGAAAAAAAGACAAGCCCAACCCATGTGCGTGATTATATGTCAGTATTACATTGTATATCCCTGTATGCAGCGATCATTCAGGTGCCCAATCTAATAGCTTCTTGAAACTATCGATGCTCCCCGCTGAGACCGGCGACTGTGGAAGGGAATTCCACATCCTTGCCGCTCTTACAGTAAAGAACCCTCTACATAGTTTAAGATTAAACCTCTTTTCTTCTGATTTTAATGAGTGGCCACGAGTCATGTTAAACTTCCTTCTGCAAAAAAGTTTCATCCTTATTGCGGGGTCAACAGTATGGTATTTGTATATTTTAAACATATCCCCTCTCAAGCGTCTCTTCTCCAGGGGGAATAAGTTCAGTGCTCACAACCTTTCCTTGTAACCAATATCCTCCAGACCCTTTATTAGCTTTGATGCCCTTCTTTGTACTCGCTCCATTTCCAGTACATCCTTCCTGAGGACCGGTGGCCAGAAGTGGACAGCATACTCTAGGTGCGGCCAGACCAGAGACTTGTAGAGTGGGAGAATTATCGTTTTATCTCTGGAGTTGATCTCCTTTTTAATGCATGCCAATATTGTGCTTTGTTAGCAGCTTGGCATTGCATGCCATATGGCATTAAGAGCAAGTCCAAAGAAAGGACTTATTTTAAAGGGCAAGCAAGTCAGGATGATTACTGGGGGGCATTTTAAGTATTAAAGCACCAGGGCACAAGGTTTTGCCCTTATGATGGAGGGATGCTAAAAGGCACAAAAAGTAACCACCCATAAAGAACATAGAATTATTCAAATAGGCCTAAGGAGGGAGTCAAATGGTCAGTCAGTGAAACCTCTAAACACCAACATGTTTGGTGGCATTCTTGTTAAGATGCACGACTGGAGTGTCTACAGTGGGCAGAAAGCACCAAGCAATACATTTACTTTCAAAAAGGCAAAAAGCTTCTTCTATACTATACAGTAGTTGATTCCAGTCCTCATGGATACACATTTTAAACACCAAATGTATGTATTGGGAAAAGTCTTTCTAGCTGTGAGCCAGTGGCGGCCTGTCCATTAGGGGCACAGGGGAGACAGCCCCCCCCCCCCCCGATCCATGAGCCCAGCCCCTAATATACATGCAGGGCACCCAACACATGGATTTCAATTTTTTTTTTTTTTTTTAGAAGCAGGTGATTAGAGCCCGAGGCTCTAATTAGCTTCAAAAAAGGGTGGGCTCGGTGCAGAGCATTGTGCTCCAAGCCCACGCACTTGTGTGATGTGTGTGGTGGTGGTTGGAGCAGACAGTAGTATAGGAGCAGAGAAAGCTAGCGGCAGTCAAGGAACATGCAGTCTGGTGCTGATGTGCAATGGTAAAGTTACCATGCAGCCTGACCTGGAGGGAAAAAAAAAAAAAAAAGGACTTAGTTGGAGCGAGCCGCAGCCTGGCTCTGTCTACCTGGCTGCTCTCATACTGCTTTGTCCATAGTCTGACGGGGGGGGGATGAGGATCTAGGATGGGGTAGAGTCCACAGACCCGGTGACAGATTTGTTTGCCTCCCGCCACTGATGAGAGCTCCAATTATCCTAGGCTTAGTATAGAAGGATGCTCCTCCAAATGCAGGGTAGAAGGTAGCATTTAGGTTAGAAACCACTTCTGGATTCATATGGAATCTGCTCAAATACAGTCTCTTCAAGAGTAAACTGAGGACCCTGAAATAGTAATAGGAGCAGATCACACCATTTGTGCCCATAACGACAAAATAAAAATCCTAAGTGGATATAAAAAAGGTGCCTATGGACATAAGGGAGGTTGTGGACACAGGCCTGTATTCCCAAACCCAAGCAGCTGGTACTGATAAGGGTTGCAGTTGGCCAAAGCACTAAAGACAGGAAACAAAACCAAATAATCCATGAGGTGCTTCAAAAGCACGAGCAGAAGTGGTATGGTGCTTCCTCCAAGCTGAATGACCAACTAAAATAGATTAAAGTGATCGTAAGGGTTTTTTTTTTGTTTTTTTAAATAACAAACATGTCATACTTACCTTCACTGTGCAGCTAATTTTGCACAGAGTGGCCCCGAACCTAGTCTTCTGGGGTCCCTTGGCGGCTCCTCCCTGCATCAGATAACCCCCTAGAAGCGCTCGCCGAGGAGGCGTTACCTTGCGGGTGCGCTCCGGAGTCCAGCATTTGCGTTCATAGACACGAATGCTGGACTCTGCCCTGCCCCCGGTGTTCAAGTCATTGGATTTGATTGATAGCAGCACAGCCATTGGCTCCCGCGGTCAATCTTTCCAATCAAGAGCAGTGGAGAGAGGGAGAGCGGTCACTGCCAGGTGTTTTTTCACCTTAATGCATAGAATGCATTAAAGGTGGAGGAAAAAAAAAAAAATGCGGATTTACAACCCCTTTAATTTTACAGTGACAACAGATCCCTCCAAAGCGAGATGAACATTTTATCCCAAAACACTGAATTATACACAGCATTTGGTATATGCACCTTTGGCATCAATTCTTCCTCATATTTTGCTGTATTTGGTCTACCCCAGACAAATCGCAAGCCTTCAGTGGTCTGCTGTAGAGAAGCATCCCCAGAGCAGCAGGCTGCCATCACTATGCTTCACGGTATATACGAGATTTGTCTTTATGGTGACATGCAGTGTTTTGCTTACTCCAAAAACAGGCATTTTGTCAGATGACTAAATGGATTAAAGGAGTTTTAAAGTCAGCAGTTTTTTTTTTTTAATCTTAATGCATTCTATGCAGCAAGATAAAAAGCCTATGTGCATCAGCTGCCCCAGCCCCCCATACTTACCTGAGCCCCATCTCTGTCTAGGAGAGTCTCAGCCGTTCGACACTCTCCCTCCTGATTGGCCGAGACACAACAGTCAATCAATAAATATAACAAAAACAAGACTCTACAATCACTTTAATTTTGCTCTCATCCAGCCTTCTGTAAGATTGCAGGCAAGACTTCATTATGTATAGGTTTACAAAGGCTCTCCCCTCCCCACCCCACCCCCCTTTTCTTTTTTAAAGCACCCGGACAGCTGTTGCATACATGGTCTCTAATCAAATGGCTGAAACCGATGGCCTGTTCTTTGCATATTTATAACTTAGTCACGGTCTTCCATTTTTTTTAACCAATTGCAGACCGCCGCATGTACACTTACGTTGACTGAATGGCACAGCTCCGCAAATGGGCGGACCTGTAAGTACCTTTGAATTTGCCACCGAGCCAGCACATGCCACCGCTGCGTGCTCCGTTATAATCTCCGCAGAACCCGCGGACTCTATGTCTGCAATCATTTCATGGAGAGGCAGAACAGGGAGATGCCCATGTAAGTAAACAAGGCATTCCCCGTTCTGCCTTGTGACAGGATAGATCTACTGCCCCGTCATGTCACTTGTAGCCCAGCTCCCCCACAGTTAGAAGCACTCCCTAGGACACACAACCCCTTCATCGCCCCCTAGTGGTTAACCCCTTCCCTGCCAGTGTTATTTACACAGTATGCAGTGCATTTTTATAGCACTGAATGCTGTATAAATCACAATGTTCCCAAAATAGTATTATACTATTCAATATACGCATATTGTGATATTTTTTTCCAAAAATATGTAGACGAATACATATCGGCCTAAACTGAGGAAAAAAATCATTTGTTTATATATTGTTGAGGGAAATGATAGCAAAAAGTTAAAAAATATTGCTTTGATTTAAAAGTTGTCGCTTTTTTGTTTATATCGCAAAATATAAAAACCGCAGAGATGATCAAATACCACCAAAAGAAAGCTCTATTTGGGGGGAAGGGGGGGGGAGGACGGAGGACGTCAAGTTTGTTTGGGTACAATGTCGCAAGACCGCGCAATTGCCAGTTACAACGACGCACTGCAGGATTGCAAAAAATGGCCTGGTCATTCAGAAGCCAAATCTTCCAGGGCTGATGTGGTTAATAACAATTTATTTGTATTCTAAACAATATTTATAGGTATATACAGAGTTGAAAACTTTTGACTGTACACAGGTGATGTCCAGTGAGCGAGTTTTGAAACAGTGCCGTTTCACATGTTTTCACGTCTATCTTGACAATCATGAAATCACTGAAGTTACCAGAAGTGGAAATAAACTATCCCTTGCAACGACCGCTGTTTGGTACCAATTCACCCTGTAGGAATTTTGAATAGCCGCTCCTGTCAGAAGCACACACACTGGCAGCATCGATCAAGGAGCAGTGGGGGACTATCCTAGCCACTTCAAAATGCTTATAGGACACGTAATATCAAAGGATGTGTGTGGTTTAAAAGGGTAAGATATTGAATTTACTGGCCAAAAAACACAGACAAGAATACCTGCAGCAAATTCTTCAATTGTCATAAGTGGGAAACGGATAAGTGACAATGCTTTGCCAAGAGATTTGCGTTTGTTCTCTGATGTTACAGGTTGCTGCTGCCGCTGGCATTCTGCCTCAGACCAGCGAACTACTGCATTAAAGAGTCTGATTTCACGGATCCCCAGTGTATCCCGCTCCAACACCGCAACTAGGGTATCTGCAAGACAAGCAAAAGGAGGGGGTACATTTTAGGGCATTTATAGAAAAATAAAGCTAACTGTAGAAAGAATTGCACATAGATTACAAACACAATAACCATTTGAAGATTAAGTGTGCCATACTCAGGGAGAAAGTACTGAATGGAGAAGAATAAGTGTCAGGATGCATTAGTCCTACTGACCTTATAAGTTCAAAAAGAATGACATACCACAACAAACTTTGTTTTATGTTGAAAGGCATACCAGCAGCTGCGTTTAAATGAAAAACACAGCATTTGACATGAAAAGGTCTGCTTTGACTGCAGTTTAATTGCACCCAATTAAGGCATACCAAGTCTTACAATCCATGCCTTTAGAGGGCATTTGAGAGATGAGGGCAATATATCACCTCTTCACTGCCTGTTAAAAGGAAGATGTTACATGCTCCACCAGTTTTTAGGGCGGAACATGAAACATGTAGCCACTTCCCAATCCCCCCCGCACTGAGCGCAGGCCATGGATCTTCTCCCCATACCCGCTGTACCCATTTGCAAAGAGTGCAGCCCTGCAGGGCTCCGACCACACGACTGTCACTCAGTTTTTTCATTTAGTTATTTAAAGGTGAACCTATCCTTTAAATGCTTAAACGCTGAACCAGCATGCCACAACCACGTGTGCTGCATGCAGCTGCGTGGCTCCCCCACACGAAGGCAGGAACAATTTTTGCGAGTTAGCACATTGTGGTGCCATTAATTTTGTATGGCAACGCAGCACTGATGTACATACCGTATCTCACAAAAGTGAGTACACCCCTCACATTTTTGTAAATATTTGATTACATCTTTTCATGTGACAACACTGAAGAAATGACACTTTGCTACAATGTAAAGTAGTGAGTGTACAGCTTGTATAAAAGTGTAAATTTGCGGTCTCCTCAAAATAAAACACACAGCTATTAATGTCAAAACCACTGGCAACAAAAGTGAGTACACCCCTAAGTGAAAATGTCCAAATTGCACCCAACTAGCCATTTTCCCTCCCTGGTGTCATGTGAGTCAGTGTTACAAGGTCTCACACTGGCAAAGAGCTCTCTGAGAATCTGAAAAAAAGAATTGTTGATCTAAATAAATATGGCCTAGGCTACAAGATTGGCAAGACCCAGAAACTGAGCTGCAGCATGGTGGGCAAGACCATACAGTGGTTTAACGAGGGAGGGGGGGGGGGGGGGCGCTAGGGTCAACCTGTCAGTGCTGACCATATGTTGAAAACACTGCATCAAAATGGTCTGCATGGCTGTAGTCCCAGAAGGAAGCCTCGTCTAAAGATGATGCACAAGAAAGCCTGCAAACAGTTTGCTGAAGACAAGCAGACTAAGGACATGGATTACTGGAACCATGTCCTGTGGTCTGAGGAGACCAGGTATAGTGCAAAGACAAGTGTGTCTTGCCTACAGTCAAGCATGGTGGCGAGAGTGTCATGGTCTGGGGCTGCATGAGTGCTGCCGCCACTGGGGAGCTAAAGTTCATTAAGGGAACCATGAATGCCAATACGTACTGTGACATACGGAAGCAGAGCATATTCCCCTCCCTCCGGAGACTTTTGCGGGGCTGTATTCCAACACAACGACTACAAACACATCTCCAAGATGACCACTGCCTTGCTAAAGAAGTGGAGGGTAAAAAGGTGATGGACTGGCCAAGCATGTCTCCAGACCTAAACCCTATTGAGCATCTGTGGGGCGTCCGCAAATGGATGTCGAAGACCTTGTGCTCCTCCACCTTCCACCAGGCCCATGATGTTGCCACAGAGGAGTGGAAGAGGACTCCAGTGCAAACCTGTGAATCTCTGGTGAACTTCATGCCCAAGAGGGTTAAGGCAGTGCTGGAAAATAATGGTGGCCATAGAAAATATTGACACTTTGGGCCCAATTTGGACATTTTAACATAGGGGTGTACTCACCTTTATGAAAAATTTTTTGGAACCCTCCCCCACAAGAGGACCCAGAAACAACAGACGGCCACCTGCTAAACTGCGGTCGAAACACGCATCCGAAGATGCTAGATCAACTTTGTAAAACTTGGTAAGTGTGCACAGACGACCAGGTAGCCACCTTACAAACTTGAGAATCAGATACGTAGTGTCGGAAATGCCAGGAAGCACTAATCACCCTGGTAGAGAGTGCCACGATGGGAAAAGAAGACACCTGACCCCTAATGGCATAAGCCTGGATAACTGTTTGATCCAACGATAAAAATAGTGGTCGAAGAGCCTTAGACCCTTTTGTGGCCCGTTGACAATCATAAAAAGCTAATCTGACCTCCTAAAGGGGGTCGTAGACAGACAGGTACATGAGGAGTTCGCAAACTATGGCCAACAAATGCAGTGCAACCTCCTTAGCGTGAGACGGCCATGGACAAAAAAAAAAAAAAAAAAAAAAAATACGACAACGTCTACATTCAGATGAAAGGTACCACCTTTGGGAGAAAGGAAAGATGTGGACATGGAACGGCCTTATCCTTGTGGAGAACCAGAAAGGGATACTTACAAGACAAGCCTGCCAGCTCTGACACACGAGTGGAAGTAATAGCAACTAGAAAGGCTACCTTCTGGGAGAGCATGAGCAAGGGGAGCTCCTTAATGTTCTTGAACAGTGTCTTCAGCAGTACAGAGAGAACAAGGTTCAGGCCCCATGGTGTCAGTGTCAATCGCACAGGGAGGACAACATGCCAGACCCCTTGAATAAAGGCAAGAAAAAAATGAATGAGTCGCCAAAGGGCGCTGAAAAAAGGATCACAAAAGCAGATGATATTTGACCCTTAATAGTACTCCAGGTTAGTTTCTGATCAACACCATGTTGTAGAAAAGCCAGGATCCAAGACAGAAGGAGCACGGTGGTCAACTCACAGCACGAAATGTAAAGCCTCATACACGATCGGATTTTCCACCGGTAATTGTGCGATGACAGACCGTTGGCCTAAAATCCGACCGTTTGCACACTCCATCGGACAATTTTCAGATTTTTCAATTGTGTATTACACAAGTCCATCAGACAAAAGTACAAACATGCATGTTCGGAAGCAAGGACGAGCCAGAAACATTCATTCAGTCTTGTAAACTAGCATTCGTAATGGAGAATTAACATTTGTGATGTGGCAATTAATGAAATCTAGCGCATTTTCTTCTTTAATGGGATAATAATGAAGCTGCTTTGCTGGTGATACTGATGGAGTTCTATTTTAAAAGGCTATTATTTTCTAGTGATATCAAGATTATTATGGGGTTTTTTTTTTTTGGACAAGTTACCACAACACCATTATCCCGTCATTTTTAAGATCAACGATAAAACTATGTTGGGTGTCCCTTGTTAATGTAAAATTGTATTGTTTTTAAATGTAACTGAATACCCCCAAACTGTCATTTTTAGTAAAACACAGCCAAGTATTATTCTCCACAATTTGTGTTTTAAAAAAAAGAAAAAGAAAATTAGACATGCTATCTGCCAATAGAACTTAAACAAAAAGTGCATTCTATGCATCCAAAAACATAGAAAATATACCAAAAAAATAAAAGCCTCATGCATGTGTCCTGCTTTTTAATATAGGGGGTCAACAATGCTAAGAGTTGGTGAAAGCAGGGGTCCGTCACCCGGCGATAATTCTGAAAATCATCCAGATTAAAATTATAGTTGGGAAACTGAACATTGATAAATCACGGAACCAGATGTCTTGCACCAGAGGGTACTTAGGGAACTCAGTCAAGTAATTGCCAGATCATTGTTCCTTAATATATCCCTGGGAATTACAGACCAGTTAGCCTAACATCAATAGTAAACTCTTGGAGGGGATGATAAAGGGACTATATACAAGATTTTAGTAATGAAAACGCAGTAATCAGCATGGATTCATGAAGAATCGTTCTTGCTAAACCAATCTACTAACCTATGAGGCGGCGAGTTGCCAGCTAGATAAAGTAAGGCCCGTAAACGTGATGTATCTGGATTTTGCAAAAGCATTTGACACAGTTCACCATAAACGTTTACTGTACAAAATAAGGTCCCTTGGCATGGACCATAAAGGTGAATACATAGATTGAAAACTGGCTACAAGGGCGAGTTCAGAGGATGGTGATAAATGGGGAGTACTCGGAACGGTCAGGGGTGGGTAGTGGGGTCCCCCAGGGTTCTGTGCTGGGACTAATCCTATTTAATTTGTTCATAAACGACCTGGAGGATAGGGTAAACAGTTCAATCTCTGTATTTGCAGACAATACTAAGCTAAGCAGGGCAATAACTTCGCAGGATGTGGAAACCTTGCAAAAAGATCTGAACAAATTAATGGAGCTGATAAAGGGTCTGGAAGATATTAGTTATGAGGAAAGGTTTCGAGCACTGAACTTATTCTCTCTGGAGAAGAGACGCTTATATTATTTCGATATACGAATACCATACTGGCGACTCTACAATAGGGATAAAACTTTTTTGCAAAAGGGAGTTTAACAAGACTTGTGGCCACTCATTAAAATAAGAAAAGAGGTTTAACCTTAAACTACGTAGAGGGTTCGTTACTGTAAGAGCGGCAAGGATGTGGAATTCCCTTCCACAGCCGGTGGTCTCAGCGAGGGGCATTGATAGTTTCATGAAACTATTAGATAAGCACCTGAACGACCACAACATACAGGGATATACAATGTAATACTGACATATAATCACACACATAGGTTGGACTGTCTTTTTTCAACCTCACCTACTATGTAACTATAACTAGGTACTTAAAATATCAAAGTAAATTAACATTTTTTTTTTTTAACCATGTAAGATTAGTCTCCTGGAGCTCCAGCAGCAAAGGCATATGACATAATTGGTCATGATTAATAAAGCAACCAATTTTTGGTCCAAGAAATCCTCCTCCTCCTGTTCCTGAACTGAGGTTAAAGCAATAACTCCAAGCCGAATAATAAACACCCCTTATTTAATCCTTTCACAACATGTCTGGCTGACAAACAGCTGTTCAGAAACAAACTGAAAAAGCATGAAATGAAAAAGCGTGAATCAACACTCAAACTTCTACTAACACAAAATTAGCAGAAGCCCAAAGGATCGCGCCTGACAATTTCACTTCCACTTTATTGGCTCGAAGTACATCTAGTAGGTCACTACGTTCAGGTTTGTTGGCCGACAATTGTGTAACTTTCATATGCAAGACAAAATACAGGCACACGCCCGTTGGACAAATCTGACGCTTTGTCTGTGGAAAATATAATCGTGTGTACAAGGCTTCAGCCTTCCAGGTGTGATAATAAATCCAAGAAGTGGATTAACGAAAGATCTAGAATGGGTCTTACCTCTCCATTTGGTTCTGGAACTGTAAAAGGTTTGAGCCAAACTCTGTGCCCTGTTCCACTAAGGGAACCTCTGATATCACCGACTGAGATAATAGATGATCCAGAGGCCAGAAAGAGACTATTTTCTCTGGATCCTTGGGAACATTTTCCCTTAGAAAAAAACGAGGAGACAGAAACTCTTGGAACTTTAGTCGTAACCTAGAGAGAAAAACTGCAGAAATCCATCTGCCTTGACATTGTTCCTGCCCGATCTTGAGAATTGCCGGACCTTTACCCCCACCCGAACAAGCAGGGGTGCCCCTTCAGGAGAAGGCTTTAGCATTCTGCTTTGTGGGCTTTCTGCCCCAAGATCTCTTCTGACCCTGGTGTTGCCCTTGGGGACTTCCCCTTGAACCTGATGGTTGAGGCCATCGAGACTGCCTAGAGGCAGATGCCGCTGGCATAGGAGAGGCAGCACGATTAAAGGTGAAATGTTTGAACCCCTTTTTTACTGGTAAGAGAGAGCTTTTCCGATTAGAGGTCCTTTGGATGTACTTATCCAGATGGTCTCTAAATAGCCGTACACCATGAAGGGGAAAAACTGGCCAAGAGCTTTTTACACGGTGCTTCGGCTGATCAATTTTTTAGCCACAGAACTTTGCGAGAATTTACTAGTCCAAGCATAAGCCATAAGGCTTAAATGATAGTCTTTCATAGCATCTACTGTGAGACATAGTGCATCAGATGAAACTGTCCATTGCCGGGCCTGCTGATCAGGCAGAATTTCAGGTATCTCCATATACTGTTCCTTAATGGACTGAGATACACTAATTACAGTAAGAACCGGCTGCGCTACTGAACTTGCTAAAGACCTTGTTTTTAGAAAGAAGTTCCAACTTTTTATCTGTTGGATCCTTTAACATCAGTGCATTATCCACTGGACATGCAAGACTCTTGCTCATAGAGGAGATTGCAGCATCAATTGCTGGAACCCCGCCCCCCCCATTTTCTTCATAGAAATCCTCTTCCATAGATAAAGTGTGGAGAATTTATTAGCAGGATAATATTGTTTATCAGGATGTTCCCATTCAGAAAACATAAGCTTTTTTAGTTAAGCATGATTAGGAAAAAACATCCCCAGACGAGGGAGGTTCTAATGAACCCAATTAGAGGTATGTTCCTCAAGAGCCTGTGCTGCAGGCAGCAAAAAAGGTCGAGTAAGGGAGTACACAGGCAACCTGTCTTGTAATGCTACTCCTTCCATATTATTTATCCTCTTCTGAGGATCCTAAGTATCTTCCAAATATTTGGGAAGATCTGCCTGATCCCCAGCCTCCTGCACCTCAATAACAGGGTCCTGAGGACTAGATGGGAAGCTGCCATGTTTAGCCCCACTAAGGAGAGACATCAAAACAATCTTCTTTCCGAATTACAAATGGTCGGAAAAAAAAAACCCTTTTGTATGATATATACAGTGACTGAAGTGTTTTATGCAAATGTTTCCCCTGACGGCTCAATTTGACTAGCCAAATCCCTCTCAGAGAAGGATGACATTCTTTTGGAAATGGATTCAGTTCATAATGAAAACTATTGACTCCTTAAGAGAAGTTCCTGGTCCCATTATCATTCATAGCCTGAAGCATAAAGCAGAGGCACTACCAGCAAAAGAATGTACATTGCTAGGCTATAGTTCAGCGCCATTAGCTGCTATTAATCCTTGCCGGTAAAGTATAAATGTGTCAAAGGGAAAAAAGCCTGTGCCACTAACCTGAACAAGCCATCCTCCTGCTCTGTCCCTCCAAAGCCAGCAGCAGCTTCACACACAGCGCTCGCAAATCAACTTCCTGCATGCGTGGCCAGTGTCCAACACCGTTAGCCACGGCCCCCAGCGTGAATTACACCCCCCTTTACTTTCAAAAGGAAGTGCTTTCCCGTGCGAGCAGTGTCATGTGGAACATGCAGACATGGCGGGGGGTGGCGGGGGGGGGGGGTTTTAATCCTCCGCTGAACGCAATTTAAAAAAAAAACTAAATTAGTTTGGAGAGGAGAAAACGACAGGCTTCTGTGCCGTTTCCAGCGTCAGGTCAGTGAGTTCCCAATACAGCCCGCAGTGGTGACACATACATAGGAGAAATTCCTGAGAAAATCTCCTTAACCGTTTCCTCACAGGAGGGTCTATCTGAGATTAAAACCTAATCTTCACAGTGGGCTCCGAGACCTTTTAGGAAACCTTCAGGAACAGGGGGAACCTCAGGTTACCCACAATCCTGGACCTGCAACAGCACCCTGCCACTAAAAACTTTATGGCCTTACTACCAAAAAGTACTGGATCCAAGGGCCCAGCTCTCTAAAGAGAAGTGTTCGCAAGCAAAACCTAATTTCTTCAAACACAAGGCCTGGGTACCATCGATTTGGTCCATGAAAGGACATCCAAATGGATCCGATCAGCATGGCTAGCTCCAGTAAGGAAGCTTTCATTGGAGCTCAGAACAGAACATTTTTACTCGTGACCAACACCTTAGACACTTGCGGAAAAACTGAGGACTCCCAGTAGTGGGAGGGGTTATATAGGGAGTACACTTCTTGCCTTAGGGCGTGCCAGTGTCTATCACCTATCAGTGGCCCTATAAACCACATAGTAAATACTATGGCTCTGTGTCCCCTGATGTAAAAAAAGAGGAAAAATAAAAGCAGGAGAGGGGACTTACTACCAGTTAGAACTGCCCAGTACTGTTTTTTTGTGTGCCTAGTCCTACTCCTAAAGGTGGCGATATAACCATACCGTCAAGAATGTGAAGAGCTGTGTCCATCAATGAACAAAAGAGAAGTTAATTTATACATAGGTAACAGCACTGACCGAATTTCCTGGCGGGCACTCCATGCAGTGGGTTCACCCCTGTGGTGAGGCAAGTGCAAAGTAGGTCTAGATTGTCTTGGTGAAGCCCCCTTTCCAAACAAATGCACTTCCGCATTGACTTGGGGCTGCCTAATCATCACTATTATATATACACACACATATATTTTTTCAGCACGAGGCCCCTGCAAAAGGGTATGGACACCAATATCTTAATTTGTATAACAGTGATAGCAATCTTATAGCACTAATGAGTTAAGGATTTGTGAAATATATTAATTTAAAGGTATAGCGCCAATTCTACCCGATTCCTTTTTCATACTTCTGCATTGGTTTTGTTCTTTAAAGAATATCCTCGACAACCGACAGGACAATTTTTAAATACATAGTTGAATTTGGGTAGAAAAATATGATTTTTTGTACTCACCATAAAATCCTTTTCTCTGTAATTCACCGACCGACACAGCTCCTCTCTGTAACTAAATGGGTTGTATAGCCTGCCATTAGGAGAACTAGGCAAAATTGTTAAACAAAACACAGAACTTTAAATCCCGCCCCAGGGGAGTGGACCCTGTGCTAACAACCCTCCTCACTGCTCCCAGCAGCTTCAGTAAATCAACAAGCAGTATAACGTAGAAAAAAGGAGGGGTGGGTGCCGTGTCGGTCAGTGAATTACAGAGAAAAGGATTTTACGGCGGGTACAAAAAATCCTATTTTCTTTTATAGTCACCAACCGTATTTTCTCTTATATTCACCGACCGACACAGCTTCTAACTAAATGGGACTCCCCCAAGCAGTGCCAAACGAGGGGTGGGAAAAAAACAGCATAAAAACTTCATCCACCATGGCAAGTGGGAACTAGTGAAACCAAACCCACAAAAAATAAATAAATAAAAAACGGCAGTGTGTGGAAAACCTCCACCATATAACCAGGCATCCTCAACAGGAGTGATCCCCAAAAACCGCAACATTGTGGAAGTAATGCAACAGTGCATTTTACAAAAGCAGTACTGCGTTTTTAATCGAAAAACCAAGAAAAAAACTCAAATTGCAACTACATGGCCACCTGCAAAACTTTGCGGCCAAAACAAGCATCAGTCGATGCACTGACATCTACCTTGTAGAACTTGGTAAACGTATGGACAGATGACCAGGTCGCCGCCTTACACACCTGAGCGACAGACGCTTGGTGTCGGAAGGCCCAAGATGTTCCGATTGCTTTGTAGAGTGGGCCGTGACTGGAAAGGGGGGGCACCTGCCCCTTCAAGGCATAGACTTGGACTACAATCTATGTTATCCACCTGGAAATGGTGGCCGACGGGACGGTCATGCCTTTCTTAGAACCAGCCACTGAAACAAACTGAGTCTGACTTCCGAAAGGGAGCTGTGGCAGACAAGTACACCTTCAGAGCCCTAACCACATCGAGCGCGTGAAGGGCCACCTCCTTGGGGTGCTTCGGCTTAGGACACAAAGATGGTAACACAATGTCCTCATTGATATGAAAAGCCGAAACCACCTTTGGTAGAAATGATGGACGCAATGTTGGGGACACAACACCACCTTATCCCTGTGGATGACCAGATAAAGGCGACTTGCAGGACAAGGCCGCCAATTCCGAAACCCTCCTGGCTGATGTGATGGCCATTAGAAAGACCACCTTCTGTGAAAGGGTCAACAGGGGAATCTCCCTGATCGAAAAAGTCAGTTGCGGGCGACCCCATTCCCTGCAGAAGAATTTGTCAAAATAAGTCAAATACGGGAACACCTTAGGTGAACGTGCTGGCTTGTGGGACCCAAAAGGGACCGGTACATCAGCAGAGGGATCCGCTGGCCCCTGAATCTTCAGGGTATCACGCACAGCTGTGATGAGTGCTCCAACAAGAGCTTTGTCCCGCCCGGACCCGGACGGGGAATCATCCTCACTGTCCGAATTGGTCCTGGTCAGCCACGTCTGATAGATCAGAGCAGGGGTCTCTAGCCGCAGCAGGGCCCGAGTCTGCATCAGAGCTCTCCCCAGAGGACGGGGGGGCCTCTTACGTGCACCTTTCCTTCCACGTGCTGCCTCTATCTCAGCAACATAGGAGTCAAGGACCGCCGTCAGGGTGTCCATGCGCACCACACTATCTGCAGGTGACCCGGTTGCTATAGCCTGGATTTCGGGGGAAGAAACACCAGTTTCTGAAGCCATGCTGACCCTAGCCTGTCTACCACCTGCAAAGGGACTTAGGACAGTGAAGTTCCCACCCTCCTGCCGCCACATGGGGGGGGGGGGGGGTGGGTACTTGACTCGCCACCCTGGGGCGTTCTGTGAATGCCACTAGCAGTACCTGTAGTCCCTAGGAGGTTCCCAGTTGCAGAGAGGAGAAAAACTGTCAGCAGCAGCTGCTTATAACAGCGGTGAAAGGTTCTGCAGAGCTAGCTTCAGCATTCAGCAAGGAGCCATCCAGTGTCCTGTACACACAGTGGACACAGGAAACAGCAAGTCAGAGCACATGTAATGCTGCCGCCACAAGAGAACTGCGGCGAAAAGAGCGCTCATGCTTCAAGAAAATGGCCGCCAATGTAACTAAATAGGAGATTCTAAAGATGGCTGCTGAAGTTCACCAGGGGAATACAGGCTTTCCCACATCCAAGATGGCCGCCGGACAGCGCCACATGGTGACAGAACAAAAACTAGAAATGTGCTGCCTGCCTACAGCCAAAACAACCTCAACACTTTTGGGACCCCCCCAGACTGGGACCAGGACCAACGCCAGCTGCACAGAGCCCCCACAGGTGAGAAACCAGTGGTATACTGTGATCCAGACAGCAGTAGCCTGGTCATATGTATACCCCGGAGCATTGAAGCTCACGACCACCTCTGGAGCTGAGGCATGTCGTGGGTTCCTAGGTCATTCTCTTTACTAGGCAAAATAAAAACTGAAACTGCTGGGAGCAGTGAGGAGGGTTGATAACACAGGGTCCACCCCGGGGGGATTAAAAGTTCTATGTATTGTGTAACAATTTTGCCTAGTTCTCCTAATGGCAGGCTATGCAACCCATTTACTTACAGAGAGGAGCTGTGTCGGTCGGTGAATATAAGAATTTTTTTTAATAAGATTGATATGCTCCATCAGATTGAGATTTGACCAGAAGAGGCATTTCTCTCTAGTGGTTACATCAGGGGGTTAAAGGGGTTGTCAACCCTCAAAACTTCTGACACTGACCGGCTCCCCCAGCCCCCCCCCCCCCCCATTTTACTCACTTGAGCCCTTCATTCCCGCTGCAGAGATGTGTTCTTCCTCTCTGCCGGGGTCTCGTCTCGATTTGATAGCAGCGCAGCCATTGGCTCCCGCTGCTGTCAAATTCAATGACGTGGGTGCCGGGGGGGGGGCAGGGCTGAGTCTGACATTCTGTGTCTATGGACACAAATACTGGTCTCGGGAGCACGCCCGCAAGGTAAGAGAGCGCTTCTCCCAGGGGGTTTACTGATGCGAGGAGAAGACACGAGCTCCGCCGCCAAGGCCTTTTCAGAATCCAGCAAGCCAATAACTTGTTTCCATTATTTTGATGATTGCAAAGTACAAGATTAGTCACACAAGATTGATATATTAGCTTAAATCTTAGCATATACGTTCAAGAAACTGGGTCTTACCTGCCCGGGGCACCAGTACAGTATTAACCCCATACATTCACTCAGGGAATAACCCCCAAAAGGGCCAATTGTTGAAACATATCCGTTACTCAAGGGGCCAAAAACTGACAAATTGCTCCTTGTACTTCTTAGTGTAATATCTACCTCTAGCTTATTTTGTGCAGAGGCCTCTGAGGAGGAGAGGGAGATCCTGTCCAAATAAGCAAATGGGTCATTCTCACCACAGGAGACTTTAGTGAAATAAAGACTGTAAACCTGCAGTTAATGTGGTCAGAGTGATAGGATTGAGCGCATGGAGTCCTATAGTGTTCTATATGAGTACTGGTAAACTGTTCTTTGGCCAACTATGCTAGTAATTTCTCATTCTTCTTGCTATATTCAAAAAGCCTTTGAGCGGTATGCAAGATACATTTTTTGGCCAAGACAACCTTTGGATATGATGCCGAGCATGTGTACTCAACTTTTGTCGACCATGGCAAGGCCTGTTCTGAGTTGGAACCTGTCCTGTTAAACTGCTGTATGGTATTGGCCACCTTGCTTCAGCTCAATTTCAGGGTCTTGGTAATCTTATAACCTAGGGCATCTTTATGTAGAACAACGATTCTTTTTTTCAGATCCTCAGAGAGCTCTTTGCCATGAGGTGCCATGTTGAACTTCCAGTGACCAGAAAGGGTAAGAGGGATAACACAAACAAGTCACATGACACTGGGGACGGAAAATGGCCAATTTTGCCCAGTTTGGACTTTTTCACTTAGGGGTGTACTCACTTTTGTTGCCAGCGGTTTAGACATTAATGGCTGTGTGTTATTTTAGGGGAAAGCAAATTGACACCGTTATACAGTGGTGTGAAAAAGTGTTTGCCCCCTTCCTCATTTCCTGTTCCTTTGCATGTTTGTCACACTTAAGTGTTTCGGAACATCAAACCAATTTAAACAATAGTCAAGGACAACACAAGTAAACACAAAATCCAATTTGTAAATGAAGGTGTTTATTATTAAAGGTGAAAAAAAAATCCAAACCATCATGGCCCTGTGTGAAAAAGTGATTGCCCCCTAAACCTAATAACTGGTTGGGCCACCCTTAGCAGCAACAACTGCAACCAAGCGTT
The DNA here is from genome assembly GCF_037356315.1 of Lithobates pipiens. Classification (NCBI taxonomy): domain Eukaryota; kingdom Metazoa; phylum Chordata; class Amphibia; order Anura; family Ranidae; genus Lithobates; species Lithobates pipiens. Next base: position 167,749,103 of record NW_027507718.1, on the reverse strand, counting down.
TGCGATAACGTGCAATGAGGCTTTTACAGCGTCCTGGAGGAATTTTGGCCCACTCATCTTTGCAGAATTGAGTTACATTAGAGGGTTTTCGAGCGGCCTTTTTAAGGTCATACCACAACATCTCAATAGGATTCAGGTCAGGACTTTGGCTAGGCCACTCCAAAGTCTTCATTTTGTTTTTCTTCAGCCATTCAGTGGTGGACTTGCTGGTGTGTTTAGGATCATTGTCCTGCTGCAGAACCCAAGTTCGTTTCAGCTTGAGTACACGAACAGATGGTCGGACATTCTCCTTCAGGATCTCTTGGTAGACAGCAGAATTCATAGTTCCTTTTATCACAGCAAGTCTTCCAGGTCCTGAAGCAGCAAAACAGCCCCAGACCACCACACTACCACCACCATATTTTACTGTTGGTATAATGTTCTTTTTATGAAATGCAGTGTTCCTTCTACACCAGATATACTTGGACACACACCTTCCAAAGAGTTCCACTTTTGTCTCATCGGTCCACAGAATGTTGTCCCAAAAGTCTTGGGGATCATCAAGATGTGTTGTGGAGAAATTGAGACGAGCTTTGATGTTTTTTTTGCTCAGCAGTGGTTTTCTCCTTGGAACTCTGCTATGCAGGCCATTTTTGCCCAGTCTTTTCCTGATGGTGGAGGCATGAACGCTGACCTTAACTGAGGCAAAGTGAGGCCTGCAGTTCCTTGGACGTTGTTGTGGGGTCTTTTGTGGCCTCTTGGATGAGTCGTCGCTGCACTCTTGGGGTAATTTTGGGCGGCCGGCCACTCCTGGGAAGGATCACCACTGTTCCATGTCTTCTCCATTTGTGGATAATGGCTCTCACTGTGGTTCGCTGGATTCCCAAAGCTTTGGAAATGGCTTTATAACCCTTTCCAGACTGATAGATCTCAATTACTTTCTTTCTCAATTGTTCCTGAATTTCTTTGGGTCTCGGCATGATGTGTAGCTTTTAAGGATCTTCTGGTGGACCTTACTGTGTCAAGCAGCTCCTATTTAAGTGATGCCTTGATTGTGAACAGGTGTGGCAATAATCAGGCCTGGGTGTGGCTAGAGAAATTGAACTCAGGTGTGGACAACCACAGTTATAGTATGTTTTAACAAGGGGGGCAATCACTTTTTCACACAGGGCCATGATGGTTTGGATTTTTTTTCACCTTTAATAATAAACACCTTCATTTACAAATTGCATTTTGTGTTTACTTGTGTTGTCCTTGACTATTGTTTAAATTGGTTTGATGTTCCGAAACATTTAAGTGTGACAAACATGCAAAGGAACAGGAAATGAGGAAGGGGGCAAACACTTTCACACCACTGTACAAGCTGTACACTCACTACTTTACATTGTAGCAAAGTGTAATTACTTCAGCGTTGTCACATGAAAAGATATAATATTTACAAAAATGTAAGGTGTGCACTCACTTTTGTGAGATACTGTATGCTACAAATGTAGAAAAAGGGAGTATTGTAATAAAAAAAATGACAAAAATTAAATCTTTATGGAATGTCACTTTAAACAAAAAAATATGTTAATGCAACACTCCTTCATACCCCCTATGTGCTTTTATCAAAACGTTTCTTAAAAAATATGAAGTACCGTCTCAAAAAAAACTGGATACCAAAAAGATACAAGGGATACAGCAGGGACTGTATTGGCTAGCTGGTTGTACACAAGTAGATCTTTTAATTGCCTTGTGTACAACCAGCCTGTAAGGCGTTTACATATTAGTGATGCTGGCTGCAACACTGATCGTTGTATTCTGCTGAAGAGGAAGACTTAACACAGGCAGAGTACAATAGCACAGAATGTGTAGATGGGGGAACTCAGCTATTTAAAAAAAAAAAAAAAAAAAAAAAAAAAAAATCATGTGTGGCCTCCCTAACAGGGAATTGGAGAAGGATGAGAGGGAGAGGAAATTCAGAGGTTCCACTTGTAATTCAAACCTCAAGTGATTCAGGTGTCCAATTTAACAGCTTCAAGTCCACCATACAAATAAGGTATAAACAAACATACTTGGCTGGAAGTGATAATATCAGGATCATGACTGCAGCCATGATTCTGGTAATTCTTTACAGCAAGCGGTGGGTTTTCTAGTAAACGCTAAACAAACTGGCTCTACATCTGCCCGATCACTTTTACACATGGCAGGAGGCAGCAAAAGGGGCAAATAACCCTTCACAATCTTCATTTCATTCAATTCTGTGCTATAGCGAGTGCTAAACACAACTGGTTTGTCATTTTTTTTTATAAGCTGGTTTAATTTTGTATTACAAAAAGACAAAATAGGATTTTTAAAACAGCTTACCTGTAAAATCCTTTTCTTTGTTGTACATCAGGGGACACATAGCCATAGTAAGTACTATGTGGGTTATATCGGACCAACAGGTGCTGGACACTGGCGCGCCTTTAAAAGGCGTGTACTCCCCTATATAACCCCTCCCATTACTGGGAGTCCTCAGTTTTGTAGCCAAGCAATACAAGTGTATCCCAAAGAAGGGATGGCCCTCTGTGTCAACTGATGTACACCAAAGAAAAGGATTTTACAGGTAAGCCGTTTTAAAAATCCTATTTTCTTTTCTTACATCAGGGGACACAAAGCCATAATTACCATGTGGGATGTCCCATAGCAATGGCAACTGAAGGGAGGGAGACAACAAAACAGGAGACCAGAGGACTCACACTGCAGTCTGCAGTATACTGCACCCAAAGGCAATATCCTCATGATCTTTAATATTGATAAAATCTGATAAAACGTATAAACCGATGACCAAGTTGCGGTCTTACAGGTCTGAGCCATAGAGGCCTGATGATGCACCACCCAAGAGGCACTAATGGCCCCTGATGAGTGTGCTCTAACATGAGAAGGAAGAATTTTCTTCTTTAACCTGAAGCTTGAACAATCACTTGTCAAATCCATTTGAAAAATAATGGATCTTGACGCTGCCTGTCCACATTTTGAACCCTCTGGCAGTACAAACAAAACCTGTTTTGCGAACCTGAGCGGTCGCATTTAAGTAGACTCTGATCGCTCTTACTACATCAAGAGAATGTAGTGCTCTCTTCCCCAGATAAAGGCTCTGGAGAGAAAGAAGAAAGAATAATATCTTGGTTTAAATTAAAATCTGTTAACACCTTTGGTAGGAATTCAGGAAGACATTAAACCACCTCAACCTTATGCATGATGAAATATGGATCTTACAAGCCACAGTCGCTAGTTTCGAAACTCTTCTAGCAGAAGAGATGGCAGCCAGAAAAGATCATCTTTCTTGTCAAAAGAACCAAGGGAATTTCTCGTAACGTTCAAACGGCTGATTCAGCAAAGCCGATAAGACCAATTTTAAATCCCATTGATTTAGAGGTGGCTTGATAGGGGGGGATAAAACAGCGTTAACCCCTGTGCACCAAGAGTGGGAAGCAAGAGGCCATAGGAAAAACACTGACAAGGCCGAGATCTGGCTCATTATAGAAGCCAAGGTCAGCTTCATTTCAGATCCCATATGCAGGAAATCAGGAATCCTGCCTATGACATACTTCCTGGGGTGTCAACCCCTGAATCCACACCAAGAAACCTATGCCTTCCAGACTCTATACTAAGCAATTCTGGAAGCTGGCTTCCTGCCACTAATCAAAGTAGACACTACCGAAGGAGATCACTCACGATTCAACAGTCAAACCTGTTAAACTGTTCATCCGTAAGGTAGGATGCAATAACAAACCTTGTGCAAGAAGGTCTGGCTATAATGGCAGAGTCCAAAGGACTCCTACTGCCATCTTTATGATCTCGGTAAAAATCAAGATCTTCTGGGACCTGCTGGGGGTGCCAGAATTGCCTCCTTTTGTTCCTGCTTAATCCTGCGGAGAAGGCGCAGAAGTAGCAGAACTGGAGGAAATGCATAGCTCAGTGAACACTGATCCCATGGGAAGACTAATGCGTCTGTTCCACCTGCTAGCGGACCCCTTGTTTGAATACATAAAGTTGTCGACTTTGTAATTGAATCTCGACGCAAAATAGGTCCATGTCTGGAATACCCTAGCTCTGACATCTCGTTAGGAAGATGTCAGGGTGAAGAGATCACTCTCCTGGAAATAATTGTTGGCGACTCAAGTAGTACACCTGCCAATTCCCTATTCCTGAAAATGAAAATTGCCAATAGGCAAGGAATGTTGTGTTTTGCCCAAGCTAGAACATTATTGACCTCTTTGGGCTGCACGACCTCACGTGCCTCCCTGGTGATTGATGTAAGCCACTGCCGTGGCCTTTGTCAGACTCAATCCTGACAGGTCAGTCCCATAGCCGGATTGTCCAAGATTCTAGGGCCAGATGTACTGCCTGAAACTTCCACAAAAATTATAGGCAAGGTTCTCTAACCTGGACCACCTCCCCTGGACAGAATCCTCTTCAAGGGCTGTTCCCCAGCCTAGAAGGCAGCATCTGTTAACACCTTCCAGGATAAAGATTTTCCCTTTTGCTGGATAACAACCAATTTAGGCTCCGACTTATGTCGGGAGCCAAGCGTATTGGAAACAAGGCCTGATTTATTTTTTTTTATTCTAGATCGACAGGATGGTGTCTTGAAGCAGCTTTTGAGCAAAAACTGTGCCTAAGGGACGGCCTTGAAGGAGGCCACCATTTCCCCTAAAAAAATCTCCTGCTCAGCCAAATGAAGGAATTTTCCTTTGTTTTAATAAAGTTGAATGAGTCATACAATGGAACAGATTCTTGTCTGAGGAAGAATACCTTCTTCTCTATGGCATCTATAACCAGTCCCCAAGTACTATAATCTCCTTGATGGTTTTAAGGAGAATCTTTCTAGGTTGAGTATCCAACCTAGAGATTTCAGATATTTATGGCTGAGATCAGACTCTGGTTTTAGACCCGAGACTGAATGTTCAATTAAAAGTAGATCTTCTAATAGGCTAGGACAGCTATGCCCTGAGCCCTTAACCTGGCTAAAGGAGGTGCCAGAATCTTTCAGAACACTCGTGGTGCTGTGGCTACGCCGAAAAGCAGGGCCACAACTGTAAAGATAATTTTATATTTCAAACCGCTGAAATTTCTGGTAAGCGGGAAAATTTGGCACATGGAGATCTGCAACTCCCCTCCTTGCAGGATGGACACAGCCGATCAAATTATGAAAGGATCGGATGTGTAAGTCCTGATTCAGATCATTGAGATCTAGAATGGGTCTTACCTCTCTGTTTGGTTCTGGAACCTTAAAAGGTTTGAGCCAAAGAAAAAACAAACTTTTCCACTAAGGGAACCTCTGATATCACCGACTGGGATAACAGCTGATCCAGAGGCCAGAAAGAGACTTTTTTACACTGGACCCTTAGGAACATTCTCCAAGGAGACGAAAACGCTTGCATAAAGACTGCCCCATCAGCAGCCCAAGTGCTCCACAGGCTGCACCCAAACAACGGACCCTCAGATCAAAAGCAGACTTAGCCATCTGGGCTCTCTGAACTCTAGTCATAACCTAGAGAAAAAAATTGCAGAAATCCCTCTGCTCGACATTGTTCCTGACAGATTTTGAGCCGAACCCTGGACCCTCAGATTAAAGTCTGATGCGCTACCGACTGAGCCACCCGGGCTCTCGGAAGAATCGCAGGACCTTTCTCCTCACCCTAATGAGTGGGGGTACTCCTTCATGAGAAGTCTTTAGCATTCTGCTTTGTGGGCTTTCCGCCCCAAGATCCTGGTGCTGCCCTTGGGGACTTTCCCTTGAACCTGATGATTGAGGTCTTCGAGACTGCCTAGAGGCAGATGCCCCAGGCATAGGAGAAGCCGCACGATAAAATGAAATGTTTTAACTTCCTTTTACTGGTAAAAAGAGCTTTACCCTCTTGGGATGTACTTATCCACTCTAAATAGTCATACCCCAGGAAGGGAAACAAACTGGCTAAGAGCTTTCACATGGTGCTTTGCTTCGGCTGATCAATATTTCAGCCACAGAACTCTGCGAGAATGCACTAGTCCAAGCATAAGTGATAAAGGCTTAAACGATAGTGTCTTTGATAGCATCTACTGTGAGACATAGTGCATCAGATAAATTAGCCCATTGCCGGGCCTGCTGATCAGGCAGAATTTCAGGCATCTCCACAAACTGTTGCTTAACCCTTTTAAGTCCACCTTTTTCAATGAGTTAGCGCGACTCAAAATTGTTCCACCTAAATGGTGGAGCAGACGTTAAAGGGTTAATGGACTGAGATACACCAATTGCAGCAAGAACCGGCTGCACTACTGATCTGCAAAGACATCTTGTCTTTAAAGGGAAGTTCCAACTTTAATTTGCTGGATCCTTTATCAGTGCATTATCCACCGGACATGTTAGACTCTGCTCAGAGGTGATTGCAGCATCAATTGCTGGAACCCTCCCCCACCCCCATTTCTTCATAGAAATGTTCCCATTCAGAATACATAAGCTATGCATGAATAGGAAAAACATCCCCGGGGGAGGTTCTAATGGTCCTAATTAGAGGTGGATACCTCAAGAGCCTGTGCTGCAGGCAACAAAAGGGTTAAGTAAGGTAGTACACAAGCACCTGACTTGTGAAGCTACTCCTTCCATATGAAGATCCTCAGACGAGGAAAAATTAGTATCTTCCAATATTTGGGAAGATCTACCCAATCCCCAGCCTCCTGCACCTCAACAAAGGGGCCCTGAGGACTAGATGGAAATCTATGTTTAATCCAACTATGGAGAGACATCATAGCATTAATCTTCTTTCAAATTTTTAAATGATAGAAGAAGAAAAAAACTGTTTGTATGATATATACAGGGACTGAAATGTTCTACCACTGACAGCTCAATCTAACTAGCAGTATCCCTCTCAGAGGAGGATGACATTCTTTTGCAAATGCATTTAGTTTACAGTGCAAAACAAATTACCTTTTGGAGAAGTTCCTGGTCCTATTACCATTCATAGCCTGAAGCATAAAGCAGAGGCACCATGCAAAAGAATGTACATTGCTAGGCTATAGTTCAGCACCATTAGCTGCTATTAACCATACCTTCAGTAAAGTATAATGTGCCAAAGGAGTAAGCCTGTGTACTCTAACCTGACCAAGACATCCACCTGCTCTGTCCCTCCACAGCCAGCAGCAGCTTTCACACATACAGTCCCGAGACAAGCTTCCTCCATGTGTGGCCGGTCGTCTGACGCAGTTAGCCACGCCCCTGCGAATTACGCCCCCCCTTTTCCTTTCAAGGAAGGTGTTTTCCCGCGCTTAGCAGCATCCTGTGGACCTGTAAGCATGAGGGGATAAATTCTCCGCCGAGCGGCCACAGCCTGCCCTTTGAAAATAAATATTTTTTTCCAAAAGAAAAGGGGCAACTGTTCTGGCATGTCCCCCGAAGGGGAATAAAGCCAATCTGGGGATACAGATACAGGAAGAGACTAGACCCCCCCCCCTTTTCTTACCAGAGGGTCTGTTCCGGCTGTAGGAGAGAAGAGTGAAGGTTTCTGCTGTTTCCAGCATCAGGACGGTGAGTGCTCAATACAGCCCCCAGTGGTGACACATAGGCATGACAACACTATACATAGGAGAAATTCCAGAGAAAATCTCCCTTATCCTTGCAGCAGGGTTTTATCAGATAAAGGCAAAAACCCAATCTTCACCCTTCACGGTGGGCTCCGAGACCTTATAGGAAACCTTCAGGAACTGGGGAACCTCAGGTTATCCCACAATCCTGGACCTGCGACAGCACCCTGCCAGTAAAACTTTATGGCCTCACTATCATAAGTACTGGATCCCAGGGCCCAGCTCTGTAAAGAGAAGCGTTCGCAAGCAAAACCTCGTTTTTTTGGGACACGAGACCAGAGTACCATTCATTTAGCCCATGAAGACATCAGAACAGATCCGGTCAGCATGGTTAGCCCTCATCAAGGATTACTAAGCGTGGAGCTCAGCACAGCACAAACTTTACACGTGACCAACACCTTAGACACTGGCGGAAAAACTGAGGACTCCCAGTAATGGGAGGTGTTATATAGGGGAGTACACGTCTTAGGGGAGTGCCAGTGTCCAGCACCTTTTGGTCCGATATAACCCACATAGTAATTACTATGGCTCGGTGTGCCTTGATATAAGAAAATAGACTTTTATACAGCAAAAGGTTTTGTCAATCATTTTCAAGGTTATACAAAATGGTTGTGCATTAGAAATTAACATGGTAATAAGAATCACATTTGCAACAACACCGGATTGGGTAGGAGGCAGCACACAGCTAAAAATGTAGCAATGTCCAAGTGCTCCAATCCAGTGTGTAGTGCCTTGAATGAGCATTCTTCACACAGGGAAAACAAAAAAAGGGGGGACTAACAGGGAGATGGTGAAACAAGCGATCACAGTAATAGTTAAGTAAAGCAAATGCCTATGATTTGTACACAAATCAGTACAGAAGTGCCATACAAGTGAATACTGCATTATGGTGATCCACTGCTTCAGAAAGTTCTGGTTGTCTGAGGTGTAATCAATGAACTGTAAAGGAATAGGTTTCCCACTGGACTAACATGGGTCCAGGGATGTAGCAGTCAGGCAGTTTTATTTGTTAGTGCCAATTTCAAAGTAGTAAAACATCCAACCCAACCAGACTTCTCGAAACTTCTGGTTTCTCTCAAACAGCTTCCATTATTTTATCTACTTTCCTATCTTCCCTTCCCAATCTTCACATGTGGGGCAGCGTTCCTGCGTCCAAAACCTGGGTATCAAACTTTGTGGCATTTAAAGATGTGGGGGGGGGGGGGGTAACACTGTTTTTATAGTGTCATGGGAAACAACATTATAAAAACAGTCATAGTGACAGAGGAAAGTGTCAAGATACACGTAGTGTAGAGGTGTCAATTGCATAAGTCAATTGTATACATGGGTCGAATTTCGGAAATCTTATCTAAGAATTTTCATTAGTATTTCACACCATTAGTGGGTTGCAGCAACAGCCGATTTTCGTGCGGCAATCAAATTTGAGTAATCGGACATGTTGGAAATTGTTTGAAAAACAAAACGATTTTCTAACCAATGATGGGAAATTGTGTGAGAAATGTAATCGAAAAAGAAATGCGCATGTGCAAGAAAAGAAGATTCCCAGCGCAAAAGAGTAAAGATAAAAAAACTAAAAAAAAACTAAAACTAAATGTGGTCACATAAGTGTGCACACCCTCTTATAACAGGGGATGTAGGGGATAAGACAGTGTTAAGAATTAAGCAATCACATTCAAACTTAAGTAGACGTTAGTACACGTAAAACACCAAAAAAAACATGCCCAACAAGCAAAATCCCATTTCAATGGCTCCTGTTCACATCTTAGCATTTTGTCACCTAAAACAAGCATGCCTGAAAAATGCCCTAAGCGCAAAACAAGAACATTGGTGACCTGAACAAAAATCGCAGGAAAAATGCTGCAAAATAGTGATAAAAATGCGTGACTTTGAAATGCTCAGGTGTGAATGCAGCCTTAAAATGCCTCAGATTAACTCCAAAATAAAAGTTCAGCTGTTCTAGGTCTTTCCTGACATTTTCTTAGTCGCATCCTACAGCAAAAGCAGAGGTCCGCAGAGAGCTTCCAAAGCATCAAAGTGATCTTATTGTTAAAAGGCATCAGTCAAGAGAAAGGTACAAAAGAATTTCCAAGGCATTAGATATACAGTGCCTTGCGAAAGTATTCAGCCCCCTTGAACTTTTCAACCTTTTGCCACATTTCAGGCTTCAAACAAAGATATAACATTTTTATTTTTTGTGAAGAATCACCAACAAGTGGGACACAATTGTGAAGTGGAACGAAATCTATTGGATTTTTGAAACTTTAACCAATAAAAAAAATGAAAAGTGAGGTGTGCAAAATTATTCGGCCCCCTTGCGTTAATACTTTGTAGAGCCACCTTTTGCTGCAATTACAGCTGCAAGTCACTTGGGGTATGTCTCTATCAGTTTTGCACATGGAGAGACTGAAATTCTTGCCCATTCTTCCTTGCAAAACAGCTCGAGCTCAGTGAGGTTGGATGTAGAGCGTTTGTGAACAGCAGTTTTCAGCTATTTCCACAGATTCTCGATTGGATTCAGGTCTGGACTTTGACTTGGCCATTCTAACACCTGGATACGTTTATTTGTGAACCATTCCTTTGTAGATTTTCGTGTATGTTTGGGATCATTGTCTTGTTGGAAGATAGATCTCTGTCCCAGTTTCAGGTCTTTTGCAGACTCCAACAGGTTTTCATCCAGAATGGTCCTGTATTTGGCTGCATCCATCTTCCCCTCAATTTTAACCATCTTCCCTGTCCCTGCTGAAGAAAAGCAGGCCCAAACCATGATGCTGCCACCACCATGTTTGACAGTGGGGATGGTGTGTTGAGGGTGATGAGCTGTGTTGCTTTTATGCCAAACATATCGTTTTTGCATTGTGGACAAAAAGTTCAATTTTGGTTTCATCTGACCAGAGCACCTTCTTCCACATGTTTGGCGTGTCTCCCAGGTGGCTTGTGGCAAACTTTAGATGAGACTTTTTATGGATATCTTTGAGAAATGGCTTTCTTCTTGCCACTCTTTCATAAACGCCAGATTTGTGCAGTGTACGACTGATTGTTGTCCTATGGACAGACTCTCCCACCACAGCTGTAGTTCTCTTCAGTTCATCCAGAGTGATCATGGGCCTCTTGGCTGCATCTCTGATCAGTCTTCTCCTTGTCTGAGCTGAAAGTTTAGAGGGACGGCCAGGTCTTGGTAGACTTGCAGTGGTCTGATACTCCTTCCATTTCAAAATGATCGCTTGCACAGTGCTCCTTGGGAGGTTTAAAGCTTGGGAAATCTTTTTGTATCCAAATCCGGCTTTAAACTTCTCCACAACAGTATTACGGACCTGTCTGGTGTGTTCCATGGTCTTCATGATGCTCTCTGCGCTTTCAACAGAACCCTGAGACTATCGCAGAGCAGGTGCATTTATACAGAGACTTGATTACACACAGGTGGATTCTATTTATCACCATCAGTCATTTAGGACAAAATTGGATCATTCAGAGATCCTCGCTGAACCTCTGGAGTGAGTTTGCTGCACTGAAAGTAAAGGGGCCGAATAATTTTGCACGCACCACTTTTCAGTTTTTTATTTGCTAAAAAAGTTTAAAATATCCAATGGATTTCGTTCCACTTCACAATTGTGTCCCACTTGTTGGTGATTCTTCACAAAAAATAAAAAAGTTTTATATCTTTACGTTTGAAGCCTGAAATGTGGCAAAAGGTTGAAAAGTTCAAGGGGGCCGAGTACTTTCGCAAGGCACTGTACATTGCAACACAGTGAAGACAATCATCAAGTGGAGAAAATATGGCACAACAGTGACATTGCCCACCTGGATGTCCCTCCAAAACTTATGAAAGGACAAGAAAAACCTGACGCATCCCTCTTTCATGATGAGATTGAAGTTTTGTTGCATTGTATGCGTTTGTTCTATTTGTTTTTTTGTTATTGTTTTTCACTTTTAGAATGTGCTGTGGTAGTATCTTCTAGCTCTGAATGCCCCAGATGAAAGGACTACACAAGTGTCCTGAAACGCATCTGTATGAATGTCTACAATTTTCATGTACTAAAGATTCATGATTGTAATCTACTGTTTTTACCAATCATATTGGTGATGTTTGCACCTTAATTTTATATATTGTTTCATAATAAAAGCCATTTTGTAGAATTTTATGTTTATGTTTCTCTCCGCTTTTGCCTAGAAAGTCCCTTATACTTTCCCTTTGGGGGGGGGTATTTTGTCTCTTGATACTGAATCTGGGATTGGCAACGCTTTAATACCTATGGGTGGATTTATATGTGTAAATGCCAGTCCCTGGTCCGTGCAAGTACGCCAGGGTGTACCATCACACTTGAACCTCCTCTCTCTGTTGCTAGAAACTGCACTGTTTTACTTGCCACTCAGGTCTACCCAGGGCATAGCTTACCCCACTTGGGTCCCCAAATGCGCTAGAGATCGCAGAGATGACCCCTTGGTTAGAAAAATATTCATATGGAACACTGCCCTTCTCCACAGGACTTCTACTACTGGGGCTATAACAACAGAGATAGTTCTCATGTTCAGAGTGGATATTAGGATCGCCTGGCCTTGGAATAGCAGGATCAGCTGGCTGCAAAAAGACCTTAGAGCAGACAAAAGGGCGGATCTTAACCCATTTAAGCCATATGATATCAGAACTACAGAAGTCTCAGAAACATCAGCAGGCGGGAGTTTAACCCAGTCAAGTAGTGACTCTGCATAGTGCAACTGGGCGGCTGCCCGGAAATTAGCACAGTCTGGCCGGGCAGCAGGTCACCCATGGCAGGCTTAGATACTGGTGCCCTGCCCATAGTTGCATTGTTGGAAAGGTAGTAACAGTACTGGGGAGAATAGAGGGAAGAGTAGCAGAAATATAGGAAGAGGCCTGAGACGTTGCTATAGGTAACGGCACTGCAGGGGGAACCTTCAATGGATTGCATACAGAGGAAGTGTGGGTACTGGTAGCAGGATACTGATCTACAGGAAATAAAGAACACTCAGTAGCTGCTGTGGTTGCCAAGGGTAACAGAGGAAAAGATTCTGGATTTTTAGCAATAGATCTGACCTTATGCGACTCATCTAGCACTGGAGATATGATCTCTGACCAAGTTTGTAGCAGAGGTTTAACTAAAGTCAGTTTGCCTCTCCCTTGCTTAATTAACAAGTGCACAGCTGCGATACAATCCAACAACACCTATTGTAAATAGGCTGAATTACTGCTGGAAAGGGTACAATTGTGCAGGTTCTAGCAACCATCCCAAAAATCCAACCTTTATATATATATACATTATATATATATATATATATATATATATATATATATATATATATATATATATATATATATATATATATATTTTTTTTTTTTTTTTATGTGATCACTTATTGCTGTCACAAGGAATGTAAACATCCTTTGTGACAGTATTAGGTGGTGAAAGATACTTTTGTATGGAGGGATCGGGGATCTAAAAGACCCCAAATCCCTCATTTGCACTTCAAAGTATTCAGATCACCAAAAACTATCTGCATACTGTATATTTTTAAAAATCTGGGCCATTGGCAGTAAACAGGAAGGGACGTTGCTTTCGTTTTTACATCAAGGAGACTGGAACAAAGCCGTTTCTGGCTTAGTTCCTCTCTGTCACTAGCTGCCAAAGAGCCGGATCATCGATAGGCTTTCCGATGCCACCGGGAGGCTTGGGAAGAGCGGCGGGAGGACTTTCCCTCCTGCTCCTCCGGAATAACAAGCGAGCGGCTTTTAAAAATCACAACAGGGTACTTGAGCAGGAGAAAGGTAGAGGGAGGCAGGAGCAAGGCATTGGGGCACAGGAAGCTTCAGGGCACGTATCAGGGACAAATAGCAGCAGGGTGGTGATCAGAATAGTGACACGCTGGGGTCAGAGAGCAGCAGCCTTACATAGCCACCTAATGGCTGAATGCAGATGTGGCTGATAATTATGGCCTGCTAGCTCTTGGGAGACAACTGCTGGTGGGCACTGGAGCTGCAGCAAACAGCCCAGAGCAGCACAGTGCCACCAGCAGGGGAACTCAATCCTAGCAACATTAAGTGTGCTTTCACACTGAAAGCGCACGGGCGTCGGCGGTAAAGCAGCGTCATTTTTAGCGTTGTTTTAGCAGTGCCGTTTTAACCCCTGCTAGCAGCCGAAGAAGGGTTAAATATGCTGCCCCATTGTTTTCAATGGGCAGGAGTAGTGGATGAGAGGTGTAGGAGCGCTCTTCTATACACTGCTCCTACACTGATGCAAAGAAGCTGCTGGCAGTATTTTTTGTGATGCCCTGCCAGCACAGCGCCCCAGTGTGAAAGCACTCGGACTTGCAACCTGGGTTTGCAGTTGAGGCTTTTTTCAGCCGCTATGCAGGCGCTATTTTTAGCCTGAAAAACACCTCCAGTGTGAAAGGGGTCTAAAGGAACATATCTTATCTGGCACATACGACAATCTCCTGTATTCTTCATATGTCTGGGCTTTGGGGTAGAGTGGCAAGACGGAAGCTTTTTCTTACCAAAAAAAATTAAAAATTATCCAAGCCCAGCTAAAATTTTGAAAAAAAATAAAAACACATCTGAAGTCTCCCAAAAGCATGTGGGAAAAGATTTTATGGTCTGATGAAATAACGATTGAACTTTTTGTCCATAATTCCAAAACATAGGTTTAGCGCAAAACAATGCACATCACAAAAAACAACATATCCACAGTGAAGAATGGTGGCGACAGAATCATGCTTTACGTCCGTTTTTCTTCAGCTGGAGCCAGGGGCCTTAGTCAAGGTAGAATGGAATTATGAACTGTTCCCAATAACAGTCAATATTGGCACAAAACCTTTAGGCTTCTGCTAGAAAGCTGAACATGAAGATAAACTTCATCTTTCAGCATGACAACAACCCAAAGCATACATCCAAATCAAAGGAATGGCTTTACCAGAAGAACATTCAAGTTACCAATACAGTCCTATTTATATTGAGTAGTGATACCCATAAAAGTTCATCCATAAACACTCAGATATTTCTAATGATGAGCCCTCCTGAGTGTGGTAACCAGGGATGATGTAGAATACATATCAAACAAGGATATTCCATCTTTGTAGTAATATATGGTATATAGTTTAGCACCTGATGAGGATTTTCACGATTTTGCACTATATTGTTTGTTTTAATTATCTGCACAGCAGCAGCTGTTTTATTCACTTTATGAATTTATGGTAATGTGTTGCGCATTTTTTGAAAATAATTTTCAGTTTGCACAGTAGCAATTTGCACAGCAGCTAAATAATTGCATACACAGCAGCAATTTGCATTAGGATTCACCATTAGTATTGGTATAATTATTGATTTATTGCACTTTATCTATGAGGGAGGAATACTCAAACAAGGATATTCCATCTCTGTAATATATGGTATATAGTTTGCGCTGATCACCTTTATTTTATTATTGCCCAAGTGCACGGTATACACTTTAGGTCTAGCAGCAATCTAACCGACATACCACACTCAGATAGTTTTCACTTTGATAGCGCGAGGGAACCCCATTTTTTCTATATCCACCATAGAGTTCTTCCTTTCAGCTTTTTTTGCTAGGCCCAGGATGCCAAGTGTTCCTCCTCTTGCGATTTTCAGCATCTTTAGCCTGATATTCTAGAGCCCTGAATTTAATCTGCAAGAACAGGATGCTCATTCGTCTTGTATTCCACATGGCTGAATCTCTGTTCTGTTGTAGTTTAGTCAAAAGTTAGGCTGGTTACTTTAGCTGGAGTGCTCTACACACTCACTTCTAGGGCTGGCCAGTTTATTCAATACATAGAGAATCAAAGTCTCTTTCTCCCCCTTTAGGCATCCTACAGGATTGGTGAAGTATAAGGAACAAGTCATTAACCAGTAAAAGGATAACATACATAACATTAAAAAAAAAAAAGTAGATGATAAATTGCAAATGGAGTTTCAGGTTCACATCCGCTCACTTTGCCATCTTGCTCACACACCCGACAGGACAACATTTCTTAACAGAGGGGGGAAAAGCTCTGCAGCCTACTCTTGTGCTTAGGAAGAGGAGTTCTCTTGCCATCAACAACCTTTCTAAAAATATCAAGTTGATCTGAAGAGATATTGTCCCTCGAAGGATAAGCAGATTAAACAAACAATCTTCCTATACAAGGGTTCCGCAGCCAAGTACTTTAAACAAAGAGTGACCTACATATATGTACTGACATGAGATCCATGTGAAAGATATGTCAAGAAGCTTCCAGCAGACAATCACAATCAAAGCTACAACTATTTGCTCCATTCCCTCTATAAATCAATGGATCAACGGCAAAAGTGGTGAGATCTGCTAAGGGATTCGGACTAGTCAGACATGATTCAACAAAGTAAAATGACAGCCAGGATGGGGCGAAGGCCCGTGCCCACTGCAAATGTTCTAGAGAGAATTCCAACTGCTAAATGGTTGGATCCTTTAAGACAGGTATGTATTCTACTGGAATTGAAAGTGCCTTCTTAAAGCAGAGTTCCACCCATTCAAAAGTCAGCAGCATAAAAAAGCGTAGCTGCTGACTTTTAATCACTCACCTGTCCCACAGCCCAGCGAAGCGGGCGCACAAAGGCCGCTCCTCTCTGCGGCGCTGGAATTCTAACTGTGGGTGCCCCACTGTGGTTTCACAGCCAGGCGCTCACTGCGCATGCGTGAGCCCCGCTGTGATTGGTCAGGCAATCTTCTGGGATCTGTGACGTTTCCCAGAAGATTACAGGGAGGGAGGGGGAGAGGTGAACTTCCTTCCGGTGCTGTGGTGCCAGAGGTGGAAGTGGGAGCTGGGTGCCCCGTAAAAAACTGGGTACACGCTCCCCCTCAAAAAAATAAATAAATAATGCCGCGGTAACCATCACTTAAAGTGCAAGTTCCATTTTTGGGTGAAACTCCGCTTTAAGGACTAGGCCGAATCCACAGCATTGACAGTCAACTTCTCCATAACAACCTCTTTAAACAAAGCTGAAAAGAGAGAGTGCAATGGAAAAGTTTTTGTGGCCCAAGGAGCTTTAAAATACTCAAGACTGAAAACTACACTTGTAGAAGCAACAGGCTTATCCCCCAATTTCAGAGTGACACACAGACCGCATCAGTAAGAACCAAAATAATCTAAGTGCATCAGAGCTGCTTTTGCCGTTTTCTCAGTAAACATCTTACCAAAAAGTTGGCCACACCGTTCTCATTGCCACCGTTCTCTCAACATAGAAACTTGCGGGCATGTTTTTCATTTGCTAATCTTTTATTGTGTCATTTTTGGCTGAAGTTCTGCTTACAAAGTCCCTTTCCGGGATAAATTTCATCCCCTTAACCACCCTCTTCCAATTCATTGCTGCATAAAAGAAAAAATAAATCCCTAAATGCCCCATTTTACTTACCTGGAGCTGCAATCACATGACAAACCAGCCTCAACTCATCTCCTTTTCTGTTTACTTCCAGCTTGGAGTACGCTTTCAGGTGTCAGTGACATGGACACAGGGACATTAGTTGGCTGGCGGTGGGCCCTCTCAGATGAAAGAAAAGCACTGATTTCACAGGGGAACAGAAGTAAAACCGCCGTCTCGTGCTACCTAGATTAGCGGTCCCCTGAACCAGAACCAGCAACAGAGCTGGACGAGCATTGCTGGCTGCACAAGGTAAGGGGGAATAAAATATGGTTAGGATAGGTCAGAGTGGGGTGGGAGTTTGAGATGGCTATAACAGACCATGTGTGGATATGCTTTTATACCTTGCTGATTTTGAACTTATCAATTTTTCTTTGCCTGGAGGTCTGCTTTACAGCTAAACCCTGCTAATGGAAGGAGAGAGTGAGTAGCATGTTTGCGGCATAAGCATAAGTTAGTGTGACAATGTAGAGAAATCCCTGTAGGAGAATGTTGGAAAGGAGAACAGTGTCCAGCTGCTTGGTGAGTGGCTCAATGGGTCCTGCACAAGACAAGAACTTGTTTTTGTAAAAAGAATCAGTGTCCTGGTAAATGATGTCCAAAGTCCAACTTTCTTGCTATTGAATATCCTCAGTGAATAATCCATGGGTGAAGTGGGTTAGACTTTACAGTTGACTCAGGTTTGTCAGCTTATCAAGCTGGGATCGGTTTAAACCTGCAAAATGCCTAGAATTCTTCACAGGCAGTTCGGTCTTTAATGCATGAAACATGTTAGACATGTCATTGGGATATAACTTCTCTATAATCATTTAACATCTTAGCTCAGAGTCTGCTTTTGCTGAGGCTGGGAATTCTAGATTCAGAAGATAGTAGTGGAAACAGATAAAAAATAAAAATCACCATTAACTAAAGCTCACATGATATCTTTCCTGTAAAGGCCAAAAAAAAAAAAAAATGAAATGTTGAATTTGTAAATGCAGTCATTTAGAGTTGCAAAGCTGATAGAGATCCATCCACACTTGCTGCCAAACAAGCATTTGCGAAACAGATTTTAGGCTGCCGTCAAAAGTAGGTTGACAGGTGGGACAACATGAGTAAAAAGGAATCTGATGCCAAAGGCAGTTAAACATAATAAAAAGCACATATATTTGAACCTTAAAATGGTACTTAAAGACAAGTGCTGCATGATGCCCACTTGTAGAAAACTGAGAACCAGAGCCAACAAAATTGTCCTAGGCTTACACTATTTGTATAAAGCTTTCAAGGTGTGATGATCGATGCTCTAAAAAGCAGCTTGACTGACGCCAATCCAAATCTCTGAAAAAGTACCACCTTAGGCTCCAGGGTGGGAGAGCATAAACTTGAGGAGAATCCTGCCTCCCCCTGGTATAACGTAAATAAAGAAAATGTGGGCCTGCTATAAGAACATAACAGTAAGGCTTCCTAAAATTACTCCCATAATCTGGCCCTGCTGCAAGATACAGCAGTAGAACTTCCCACAGTTACATAGTAGGTGAGGTTGGAGAAAAAAATAAATAAAAAAAGACACGTTCATCAAGTCCAACCTATGTGTGTGATCATATAGCAGGATTACCTTGTATATCCCTGTATGTTGTGGACGTTCAGGTGCTTATCTAATAGTTTTTAATAGTAATTCCCCCGTTATTGAAGCACTTTTTTAGCATCTAGAGATACAACAAACCTGGTGCCAAGGCTTTTGGGAGGATGAGCTAAATTTGTTAAAAGCCTGTAAAATTTGGATTACTATCCGTCTCTATAAATCCCGACTAGCGTGGATATTTGAAGGGATTTTATTTTACCGTGTGTGCTCCCAAGTCATCCATTCGGCCTCCATAGAACCCAAATGTATGACTCGGCCCCGCCCCCCGGGTCATTAGATTTGATTGACAGCAGTGTAAGAAAATGGCTGTGCTACCATTAATTTATCTAATCAAAGCCAGGACTCCGTGGAGAGAAGGATGGCACGTCCCCGCTGAAGTTGAAGGGGCTCAGGTAAGTAAAAACGGGGGGTGGGGGGGGGGCTAGGGGGAGGATGCATTAAGGTGAAAAAACACTAACCTTTACAACCCATTTAAAAAAAGAATACAGGCCTGTAGAAGGTTCATAAAGCATAATAATGATTACCTTGTTTAAGGGTGATTACTAAAAATTCAAGTTAGACTTACCGGTAACTTGTTTTCCAGTAGACTTTCAGGACAGCCACCCGAGAGATCATGGCTCCACCTCCCAAAGGAAACACCTCCTCCATGAGAGCTTTTTAAGGAAAGTCTCCACACAGCCCCCTCAATTGTTTGTAGAGACTCTCCAACCCCTGCTGTAACACATAAGTGACAGTTATATCATAGTATTACAGTAATTAACATACAAAAACATGGGGGGTTACTTCTGCCCTGAAGGTGTACTGGAAAATAAGTTACCGGTAAGTCTAACTTGAATTTTCCAAAACGACTTTCAGGACAGCCACCCGAGAGGATTACAGAGACTTACTCCATTCAGGGCGGGACAACAGCCTGTAAGACTTTCCTTCCAAAAGCCTGATCCCCTGCGGTCATGCGATCTAATCTATAATGGCGGGCAAACGTCGTCAGACTTGACCGGGTAGCAGCCTTACATATCTATTCGGGGGTGGCGCCAGCTTTCTCTGCCCAACTCAACGATGTAGCCCTTGTGGAATGAGCCCGGACACTCACTGGACTCTTCTGGCCAGCACAGGAATAGGCTTCGGTAATTGCCATCCTTAGCCATCTGGCTATGGTTCCTTTGGAAGCTTGCTTTCCCTTTTTACTACCGGAAAATAAAATAGAGTGCATCCATACATCTAAAGTCTTTAGTGGCTTCTAAATAACTTAGAACTGCTCTCTTAACATCCAAGGTATGAAATTCCTCTTCTCTCCTACCCAATGGATTAGAGCAGAATGTAGGGAGAATTATCTCCTGGGATCGATTTTGAAATTATGCCACCTTGGGCAAAAAATTTGGGCCTGTTTTAAGGATTATCCTGTCCGGAAAAACGAAAAAGAATGGCTCACTAATTGACAATGCCTGCAACGCACTGACTCTGCAAGCTGAAGTAATGGCTACTAAAAAAAATATATATATATATATATATATATATATATATATATATATATATATATAAGTTTTTAAATGTAAACCATCTCAGGGAGGCTGAAACAATAGGCTCAAATGGATCCTTGGTCAGGGTCTGCAGAAAAGTAGACAGGTCCCAGCCTGGGCAGCATTTAGATATAACAGGCCTAGATCGAGAAAGAGCTCCAAAAAACCTGACTACTAGAGGGTCTGATGCTATAGGTTTCTCCAAGAAGATCCCTAGAGAGGCCACCTGCACCTTGAGGGTGCAGATTGCTAACTTATTATCTGCCCCTTCTTGTAGGAATTCCAGAACCGAAGCAATCTGTCTCGGTGACCTAGCTAAAGTCCTACACCAGGAGTTGAATACCTTCCAATATTTGAAATATATTGCCCTGGTGACTTTCTTCTTACTGGACAACAGGGTAGCCACCAACCTATTTGAGAACCCCTTTCTCTTCAAGAGCTGCTCCTCAGAAACCAGGCCATAAGCCTTAGATTTACTAGATCTGGATGGACAAGAGGGCCCTGCCAGAGGAGATCTTGTCTTAGAGGGAGATGCCAGAATGGTTTTCACTGCATCTGTAGAGGGGCCGAGAACCACGGTCTTTTGGGCCAAAATGGAGTGATCAGAATTACCCCTGCCTCTTCTCTTCTGATCTTGCTCAACACTCGCAGAATCAACTGAAACGGGGGAAAGGCATAGCATAGGTGAAAATTCCAGCTGTGTTCCAGGGCATCTACTCCCAACAACTTCTCGTGCCTGTTCAGGGAGAAACAGAGAGGGACCTGGGCACTTTCCGGAGTGGCAAAGATCTACCTCTGGCTGACCCCATCTTTCCCCAATCAGTCTGAAGACCTCCGGATTCAACTGCCACTCTGCCTCTAGGACCTGGTTGCTGCTAAGGAAGTCTGCTTTTTTGTTTAGGCATCCCTTTAGGTGGATCGCGGACAAGGATAGAGTAAACTGCTCTGCCCACACCAGGATACGTTTTGTTAGATCCTGAAGTGCCCTGCTTCTGGTTCCTCCCTGTCTATTCAAGTATGCCACAACCGTGGCATTGTCTGATAAGACTTGGACATGTTGCTTCTGAACAACGCCTGAGAGGGCCAGCATTGCCTTCTCTACTGCCTTCAGTTCCCTCCAATTTGAGGACCTCTCCGTCTCTGCTGCGGACCATGAGCCCTGGGATCCACTGGGTGTCCACGTGAGCCCCCCAACCCCAGGCGCTGGCGTCAGTTGTCAGCCGCACCTGGACCGGGAAGGACCACAACAGGCCTTCCAAAAGTACCTCTTGGTTTCTCCACCACCACAGACCTCTCTTTACCGAGGTGAGGATCCTTACCAGATCGTCCAGAGAACTCCAACGATCCCAGACCTTCAATAAGAAAGCCTGAAGAGGCCTGAAGTGATGCCTTGCCCACTGGACCGCCGGGATGGAGGAAGTCAAAAGTTCCCAAAATCGACATAACCTTCCTGATGGACAGGGGCTCATTTGATTGTAGCTGGGCTATCCCCTGTACCAGCTTCTTTTCTTCCAGCAGGAAGATCTTTGGGTCTAGAGAGCAGATTCAAAACCCCAGGAATGTTACTTCCTGAGCGGGCACCAGATTTGACTCTTGCAGATTTATAAATCACCCTAACTCTCTTAGGTGGACGCAGGCTCTGTCCAGATCCTTCAGCAAACCCTCCCCGGTCTGGGCGAAAAATAACAGATTGTCCAGATAGGGAATCACAGAGATTCCCTCCAGGTGGAGGGGAGCTAAAGCTTCTGCCATAACTTTGGTGAACACCCTCGGGGACGATGACAGACCGAACGGGAGGGCTCTGAACTGAAGGTGAACGACCTTGCTCCCTTCCTATGGTGCCAACCTCAAGTATCTCTGCGACCCGACCCAAATCGGGACATGGAGCTACGCATCCTGCAAGTCTATGGATGCCATAAAGCACCCCTGATTCAGGAGGTTTCTTACGGAAAAAATAGAGTCCATCCGAAACCTTTCGTACCGCACAGACTTGTTTAGACCCTTGAGGTTCAGGATGAGTCGGAACTTTCCTGAAGGCTTTTGGACCAGGAACACATGGGAGTGAAATCCCTGACCCAGTTACCCTGTTAGGACCGGCACAATGACCCCCTGAAACATCAGGTCCTGAATTAGGAACTTCATAGCGAGGGCCTTGACTGGCTCTCTGGTAACGTTCGTGAACAGAAGCCTTTGAGGGGGAAACTCTAAACTCGATTTTGTAACCGCGAGAAACCATCCCCAAAATAAACCGATTCTGGGTAATGGCCCCCCACTGAGGGAGAAACTCCTGGAGTCTCCCTCCCACCCTGACTAGTGAGTCATTGTTGCTTGGTGGCAGACACAGGAGGATTGAGGAGAACTCCCCCTTTGCCCTTGGGCTTCTGCGCCGTCCAAGGCTTCCTCCTGTTTTGCGTCCTATCCTCGGTCTGTCCCCTGGGACCACGAAAAAACCTTTTGCGTGTCTGCGCCGGTTTTTTCTTTACCGGAAAGGACTTTTTCCTATCCACCGTTCGGTCCAGAATGGATTCTAATTCTGAGCCAAACAATGAATCCCCCGCAAAAGGAATTCTACATAGCCCATCTTTCGAGGCTGCATCCCCTGGCCAGGTTTTCAGCCACAAAGCCCTTCTAACAGAGTTAGTTAGGGCGGCTGACCTGGCTGTCATGCGAACAGACTCCGCCGAGGCATCAGCAACATATGCAATTGCTGCAGAAAGAGTAGCAAAGGAATCCAAGATCTCCTGCTTAGGGGAATCAGCTAAAATGTGAGACTAACTGGTTAACCCAATGATCCAGATTTCTTGCCACACAGGTTGTTGCCATGGCCGGCTTCAAATTAATCACTGACTGCCAGGATCTTTTTAGAAGTGGATCCATCTTCTTATCCATGGGATCCTTCAACATGCCCATAATTTCAAAGGCTAGATCTGTCGATTTTGAGACCTGAGAGAAGGCCAAGTCTAGCTTTGGGACCTTGTTCCAAACTAGGTCTGGGTTATCTTCAAAAGGAAACCACCTCCTGTGTGCTCTGGAAAAAAAGTGTTTCTTCTCAGGCTCCAACCACTCTCTCGATCATGTCGGACACCAAGGAATGCACCGGAAAGGTGCGAGATCTGGAATCTCCTAGCCCCACATACATGCGATGATGTAGGGAGGGCTCCTTTTCTTCAATACCTAAAGTGGCATATATCACTTTAAGGAGGCCTCCCACTTCTTCCAAAGATAACTTGGAAGCCGCTTCTGAGTCTTCCTCTTCTTCTGAGTCAGACTCCTCTAAAGCCAGTGAAAAAGAATCCCGTGAGGTGTCCCGAGACAATCCTCCCCCCCGTCAGCAACTGAACACCCTTGTGGCTGCAAGTAAGATTGCTGGGCTCTAGACTCTCCCGATGTTCCAGGCTCCTCTGACAGATTAGTCCTGAATGCCTGAAAGGTAGCCCTAAGCTCATCTTTTAATGGTTGTAATTAAGTCATCACATAAGGATGGGGACTCCTCCCTGACTAGGCTTGCAATACAAGACACACGAAGCGCCTTGGTCCAGGTTTCACTATGTTTTTTCTTGCAGACAGGACATCTTCTCTTAACTGGTGGTTGGGCAGTACTTTTTGCCTAAACAGAAAGACAAGGAAAAAAACAAAACAAACAAAGCTGTTTTTTTTTTTTTGCAAACAAAAATGCAACACCCAGGTGCAACTAAGGAAAGAACACATCATTTCTCAGTGCCCTAGCAAGCCAACACCCCCAAAAAATTTCCACCACTGCAACAATAGCAAGGGAGGGGAGAGGGGGGGTGCAGGGAAGTGGGGGGGTGATGACTCCCCCCCCCTCCCCACAGGAGCATAGGATCTGGGCAGAGCACTGCTCCTACCTCACCTTGCTGGTGCCTTGGCTTGCCCCCTTGTCTGTATCGCTCTCCATGCTGCAACAAAGCCACCGCCGCCGGTCCCGGAAATAAGGCGCCAGTTGGTCCTCCTCCCTCTCCCCCTGCGTACCAGTACCAGGAAATGACGGTGGGCTGCCAGAAGTCCCGCCCTTTCCTGAATGACATGGCCGAAGCTCTCCTGGCCGCCCGGAAACTGACGACCGCTATTCCGCAATGCAGCGAGCGCTGCATGCGGGAAATCCAAAACAGCGCGGCCACCACTCTGATGAAAAAAAAAACAGGGCACAGGAGTCCCGACGTACTGGCTCTCCCCAAACACTGAGGGGGAGGGAGAGCCCATGGGACCATCCCCACCGGGAGGCAGATGGGAGGACCAGCTACTAAAAAAAAACCTACCCCCCCCCAGGATCACCCGAGAGATCATGGTTCCCACCGGAGGGGTTCCTCCTGGTTGGAGGAAACACCAAAAACTGAGGAGGCTGTGTGGAGACTTCCCTTAAAAAGCTCTGATGGAGGAAGAGTTTCCTTTGGGAGGTGGAGCCATGATCTCTCGGGTGGCTGTCCTTTAAGTCGTTTTGAAAACATCTTATAGTCCAGGCAGATTTTGTAGAGTTTTCAGTCTATATAAACCAGTTGGCACCAGCGTTACCCAATTAAGTTGGAAAGCCAATTAACCCTAGAAAACAACCAGTAGCTGTAAATCCTCCTATACTTCCATTTCCCTTTCCAATATGGCTCATTCAAGGTCCTTTCCACCTGCTTTAGATAGCATCAGAAATGCCAGTGCCAATGTATATACAGTGCATAAAGTATTTAGACCCCCTTCACTTTTCAATTTCGTGATGTTGCAGCCCGATACTACAGCAGTTAATTTTTTTTCTCATTAATCTACACTCAGTACCCCATAATGACAATGTGAAATCAGAATTTTAGAAATTAAAGCAAATGTACGAAAAAAGGAAAAACTGAAATATCACATCGGCATAAGTAAATTAGTGTACAAGTTTATTCCTCAGCTAGGAGGTCTCAAAAGCAACAGACATCAGTAGTTTGACAAAAAATACAAAAAGGGGTCTTGCAACCTGTAACTTGAAATGTCAGACCCTCTTAGATTGGTGGGTCCCTATTTTTACCAGAGTAGCATGAACCAAAACACCATTACAGGAGCATAGAGATGGAAGTCTCCATACCCAAAGTATCATGTGAGCCATATATCAAGCTACTCTAGATAAGAGTGGCAGTCAGCAGAACTACAAGTACTCTTCCATAGGTCTGGATTCTTTCAATACCATATACTGGTACCTGTCATGGTATAAGCCATTGCCTTAAGCTAAGCTAATGCCCTCTAACATTTGTGCTTGGCCCCCTCATATTTCAAGCGTTACATCTCAGATTCATATGTAATAAGCAGTATATGATAGGACAAGCATTGAATGGTTGCACACTTGAAGAGGATTGCCCATGATAAATGGGGTGAGGCAACCAGCTAAATAAACGCTTAAAGCCAAATTATGGAACAAACGGCAAAACATCCCTTTCTTTCCTTACGCTTTGGCCAAAACGTGAAAAAGTTTGAACCCATAATGGCATACCAGTACAGAATGCAGCCAGGAGAAAGTTGTGTATGGCCATGTTAAGTGGGAGACAAGTCAGCCAGGTGTACCAGGGTACAAATCATAAGGCTCACAAATGGTGCTAGCCTGGGAAGTGGCCATGGTATGCAGAGGTCTGCATAAGTAGCTCAAAATGCAAAGAATATAGGGGTGAGAACCTACAACACATGCACTTTATGTTACCCACAAACTGGACTACAATAGAAAAAAAATAAAAAATTATATATATATATATATATATATATATATATATATATATATATATATATATATATATATATATATACACACATACATATACACACATATACACCTATGCGATAACACTGTATCTGGCGATTCGGAGCCTCTGGTACAAATATTTAAACCATACATAAAATGACCTTGAATTGGAGTGGAGTGGTTTTCCATTTTTACATGAGCCAGTATTTAATAGTTAATTACCCTTTTCTTGTTTGTCATCTTTGGGCAATGATGGCTTTGACTTTACATGCCCTGACTGGAGGATAAGTTTTAGCTGCCTCTAGTTTATATTTTGTTGGCCATCTGTCATTTAACCCATGCCATTCATGATAGCTTGTGTCATTGTATTAAATATGTAATGCATTTGAATATAGATAATTATAGTTATATTGCATTTCATTCAAAAATTCTCTTGTCATCTTACATTAATGGCACAGGTACTACCATCCTTCCTTTTGAACATTTATATGTTCCCTTATGGGCTTCCTGCAATTTAAACATCTGGTTTTGATTGCCTCCTGACAGCTAACACTTGAACCCAGTTATTAATCATCACTTGGTCTATAAGGATTGCCCTAACTTGACTGTTGGACTTTACTTCTACTCTCTAGTGACATCCAGCAGTGAATGTACTTTTTGACACCAGGTTAAATTTGTTTTTTATATTTGGTGATTGGACCATACCTGTGTGGGTGGTTTGGGGATTGCTTCCACACCCTCAATGATGCTCACTATATCCCCCGTTTCGGTCCCTCAACATTAATATATGTTTTTATTATAGATGTACACTGTTCTCCACAAGGTAATGCCCCTGAAGAAAGGACAAGATTCTGAAACGCGTTGGGCTTAATCTCTATCTTAGGAGACTACATCTGTGTCATTTTGTATTTACAGTATATTTTTTTTATATTGTTCTTAGTCAATTGTAGTCGCATGCATACTTTGACTTTTTGTTATAATATTTAATAAATCATGTTACCATAAATTTGGTTTTCGTACCTATATTCAGTTGCCTGCAAAGTCCCAATCCTCTTTGGGGACTTCTTTTTACATATCTATGTATGGGAAGGTGGCAACACCTTAATCCACTTTTGGTGAAACATCTTTTTGAGTCATATTCCCTTCTTTAACTCCTCCAGCTGCTGTGGTTTAGCACTTTATAGTGGAGTAAACTACAAAATTACGCATGTTAAGAGAAATAGCTGGATTGCCTTGCATTACATTTCGACACTGCTAGTGGACTGGCTGCTATGCTAACTCTTGCTTTCATGATCTGATCACTGATCAGGAGTTCCAACTTTACTAGCTACATAATTGATTCCGATTTTTCAAACTGCAGAAGCCACAGATAACCAGGGAACTACCAGATACAGAAGATCAACATATTTCACTAGACAGGTTTTAGTTAAGAGCTTGTTTACATTTTGAAGCACACCTATAAATTACCTAAATCAATGTCAGTGAATCCTTCTGCATTTAGGGCATCAGAAGTGTTTTTATCAATGTTTTCCAAGCAGAGACTGGCAAGCTGAGGTTCATCAAAAAGGCGAGCCTGAATTGCAAGGGGAAAAAAAAAAAAAAATACATTAACATATTGAGGCTAAATAGAATGGCATCATTGTGCAATACTGAGAATTCTTTAAAGAGGCAAAATTGAAATAAAATTGTCCTCCATGTTACCTAAAAACTAAAAGGAGGAGCTAATAAGACAGTCAGTCATTCTCAAACAGGGTTCAGTGAAACTCTAAAGTTCCTTCAGCTGTGGCTACCTGACCTCCCATGTGATGGTACCTGCAAAGATTCAGGTCCAATACCGCTTTGCAGAATCCGAGCCATGACTACATAATGGTAAGTGGCATTCATTGTAAAGAACATTGCTCTTACTGACCACCACCAACAGAAGGGGTACTTTCCCAATGACCATCAATGGATTAATCTTAGCAGGGGTTCCCTGAGACCTGAAAAAGATTGCAATGGTGTCTGTGGGATAAAAAGGTTGAGAAAAGCTGTTGTAAGCAAACAATGGGCCATTTTAGCGCCTGTTCATTTGCCATTTAGAAAGCTTGAATTCAAGCCCATCAACTGCGACCCCCTTGTTCAAAAACACTCATGCTGACCATAAAAGGCCATTTTTATTGGATATTGGGCCAGTAGGTGGACATAGCTGCTGAGCTGCCAAGCCTGTATCCCGTGACAAGTATGAATATTTTCAAAGCAAATATAGTGTACAAAAGAAGATTTTCTGGACAAAGGAAGTCAAACAGGCACTTCAAAGTGTCACTCAATGTTACTATATGTTTTTATTATAAATATACACTGTTCACCACAAGGGAATGCCCCTGAAGGAAGGACAAGATCATGAATCGCATCAGGCTTAATCTCTTAGGAGACAGTGTCATTTTGTATTTACTGTATATTTTGATATTGTTCTTAGTCAATAGTGTCATGCATACTTTGAGTTTTTATTATAATATTTAAACCATGTTACCATAAAATTAGCTTTTTGTACCTATATTCAGTTGCCTTCAAAGTCCCAATCCTTTTTGGGGGACCTCTTTTTACATATCTATGTATGGGATGGTGGTCATGCCTTAATCCACTAAGCTAACTAATTATATAACCAATTTAAAACAATGGCAAATATAAAAACCATCATAATGGACCTTACAGCTTCAGAAACTACAACATTCAGTTCATCTAGAGGGGGAAAAACACACACACAAAGTTGCTTAACAAGGAAAAATGCTTCCCATTGCCAATTCAAAGTTATTATTTCTCATAACTAGCTAGTCAAATTTTATACATTTCTAAGCACAGCATACCCTCTTTAACCACTTGAGATCCGCGCTATAGCCAAATGACGGCTACAGCGCGGATCTCCTTTTCCGGGACGACGTCAATAGACGTAGTCCCGTGTACGAGCGGCCTGCGCGCCCCCTGAGGGGCGCGCTCTGTGATCGGCGAGTCCATGAGACTCGCCTGATCACCGATCCGTGCAAGGGGTCGATCCCGACCCCTTATCACGTGATCAGCTGTCAGCCAATGACAGCTGATCATGTGATATAACGGAGCCGGTAATCGGCTAGTATTCCTCCTCGCGCTGACAGCGCGAGGAGATTAAAAAAAAAAGCTGATCACCGGCGGCCGTGATCGGGACATCAGTCCCGATCACGGCCAGCAATGCAAGCGCCCACCTGCCCCCTGCCAGTGCCCACCTGCCCCCTGCAGTGCCACCCTAATTAAAAGTAAGTGCATCCCGTCAGTGCCACCCAGCAGTGCCCACAGTGCCACCCAGCAGTGCCCACAATCTGCCTCAAAGGTGCTGCACCCCAGTGCCGCCCATCAGTGCCCAGTAGTGCCGCCCATCAGTCCCATCTATCAGTGGTACCCATCAGTGCCCATCTGTGCCATCTTATCTGTGCCCATCTTTGCCCATCGGTGCCCACCAATGCAGCCCATCAGTGCCCACCAATGCAGCCCATCAGTGCCCACCAATGCAGCCCATCAGTGCCCACCAATGCAGCCCATCAGTGCCGCCTAATCAGCGCACTTCAATGAAGGAGAAAAATGACCCGTTTGCAACATTTTATAACAAACTATTAAAACAGGATTTTTTTTGCATCTTTTTTGTTTGTTTAGCAAAAAATAAAACTCCGAGCTGTAACTAAATACCACCAAAAGAAAGCTCTATTTGTGGGGAAAAAAAATGATAAAAATTTCATTTGGGTACAGTGTTGTATGCCCGCGCAATTGTCATTCAAAGTGCATCAGCGCTGAAAGCTGAAAATTGGTCTGGGACTGAGGGGGGTTTAAGTGCCCAGTAAGCAAGTGGTTAAAAACAAAAACAAATAAAAAAAAAAAAAAAGACTATTTAAAAGTGACACTAAAGCTTTGTTTTTTAAACACTTAAGCCCCGGTCCATTTTGCTGGCCAAAGAACAGACCACTTTTTTCGCGATTTCACTTTAACTGACAATTGCGCGGTCGTGCGATGCGGCTCCCAAACAAATTTACGTATTTTAATCCCCCACAAATGGAGCTTTCTTTTGGTGGTATTTGATCACCCCTGCGCTTTTTATTTTTTGCGCTATAAAACAAAAAAATAGCGACAATTTTGAAAAAAACACTTTTTTTTTTAATTTTGCTATAATAAATTTCCCCAAAAAATATAAAAAACATTGTTTTTCCTCAGTTTAGGCTGATACGTATTCTTCTACATATTTTTGGTAAAATCGCAATATAAGCGTTTGGTTTGCGCAAAAGTTATAGCGTTTACAAAAAAGCAGATAGTTTTAATGGCATTCTTAATTTTTTTTTTTTTTTTTTACTAGTAATGGCGACGGTCAGTGACACTGTCACTAGGCAGAACGGGGAGAGACTTGTTTACAATCTCCCCGTGAGACGATCACGGGCATCCCGCAGCAGTCAAGTCTGTGAGACCCGCGACCCAACTCACGGAGGTCCCGACCAGCGCTCATGCGATGGCACGGCAGCAAATTTAAAGAGAGGTACAGGTATACCCATTTGCCTGTCCGTGCCATTCTGCCGATGTACATCGGCGTGCGCTGGTCGGGAAGTGGTTAAATAACAAACATGTCATGCTTACCTCCACTGAGTAACTCGTTTTGCACAGAGTGGCCCCCAACATCCTCTTCTGAGGTCCCTCAGCAGCTCGCGGCTTCTCCCCGCATTAGATAACCCCCTGGGAGAAGCATTTTCCCAGGGGGTGGGGCGTGCGGGTTATCTTGCAGGCGCGCTTCTTACTAATCTGGCATCCGTAGAAGCCGAATGTATGACTTAGCCCTGCCCCTCGGTCATTGGATTTGATTGATATCAGTGGGAGCCAATGGCTGCGCTGCTATCAATCAATTCAATCAGGACCCGAGACACCGGCTTTTGCTGGTGTGCTCATGCCCCGGGACGAGATGGAGGGGGTTACAGGTAAGTAAAAACGGGGGTTCTGCAGCATTACAGAAGGTTTTTCACCTCAATGCATAGAATACATTGAGGAGAAAAACCTCAAAAAGGGATACAAACACTTTAACTACTGAGACTGCTATGAAAAAGACAAATTGCTACTGAATACCTTCCTGCGCAGAAAATATAACATAGTAGATAACAAAACAATGCTAAAAAGAAAAAAGTTCATACATTATACACAGATGTTGCAGTGATCCCATAAATTAAAGAAAAAAAAATCATAAATGCAATGCCCTTACTATGTAAAACACTGTAAAGCATGTGCCATAAAAAAAAAAAAAAAAAAAAAAAAAAGCTGTACAAAACCACTCTTAAAATTATATTTTTTGCATGTAACCTTTTAGTGTAATTTGAATACATACACCTACACATACATGAATGCCCACCTTTATGCGCACATGAACTTTAATGGCATCTCAGCCTTAGTCCATGGGGTTCAACATTTAGTTGGCCCACTCTGCAGCTACTAGAACGCTTCTATTCTGGTAAGGCTGGTTCACAAGGTTTAGGAGTGTGTCTATGGAAACCCATGACCATTCATCTATAGAAGCGCATTTGTGAGGTCAGGCACTGACGTTGGACAAGAAGGCCTGGCTCACAGTCTCCACTTTAATTCATCCCAAAGGTGTTTTATCAGGTTGAGGTCAGGACTCTGCAGTAAATTTCCATCACCCCAAATTCACCAATTCAGGTCTTTGGTGGATGGGAAACTATGGTGTGGGGTTGTTTTTCAGGGGTTGGGCTTGTTCCTTTAGTTCCAGTGAAGAGAGCTCTTAAAGCATCAGAAAACCGAAGACATTTTGGACAACCTGATGCTCCCAAATTTGTGGGAATAGTTTTGGGATTGCCACTTCATGTTCCAACATGACTGTGCACCAAGCAAAGTCCATAAAGATATGGATAACAGGGACAGCTGTGCTCAAAAGTTTGGACACCCTGGCAAAAATGTTGGCATCAATATTGAAAATATAACTGATCATGCCAAAAAACACTCTTATTTAAGGATAGCAATCACTGTTTTTTTGGCTCCTTTTAAAATCATAACAGAAATCACCCAAAGTTAACATACCTTTGGAATGTTTGACCTAGGTACAGACACAGAAGGTGGCACACACAGGTTAGAAGTGCAATTAAAAGGTTAAATTTACCACATTTTAAAATCACAATTAGTGTCTGTATTATAGACAATGAGTGTGTTAGCTTTCATATGGATGCACTAAGCAGACTAGACACTAGGCCATGAGAAGGTAGAAAAGTAGTCAAGACTAAACTAATAACGGCAATGCCTGGACCCCTGCTCTATGCCTTCTACTTTTCTAATTCTTCCCCCCCCCCCCCCCCCAACTCATCCCTTTCAACTCTACTACTTTCCTATACTTATTACATATTGTTACTTATGCTCACATAGCAGATACCATGCTTACACGAATGAGAGCAAATACTCAGACAATCCGCAACATGACAATTACAGATGACATCAGTTCTTGTTTAAAAATCATAATTTCACATAACTGACTATATACTGTCTATTCAACTAATTTTGCGTATTGCCCAAGAACAATTTGATGAGGTTAAGTGTGTGTTCTGACAATCATACTATTCATGCACATTTGTTTACAAATGTTATACTTTGATACAACTTATCTTTGCATTAAAAAAATTCTTGAAAAAGAAAGAAAAGAAGAAGTCAAAAAAGACCTGCTTAACAAGGTACTGAAACTTTACAAAGATGGAAAAGGATATAAAAAGATATCCAAAGCCTTGAATATGCCAGTCAGTACTGTTTAATCACTTAAGTGGAAAATTAGGGACTCTTGATACCAAGCCAAGGGTCAGGAAGACCAAGAAAGATTGCAGCCACAACTGGCGAAAGAATTGCTCAAGATACAAAGAAAAACCCATAGGTAACCGCAGGAGATATGCAGGCTGCTCTCCAAAAAATACAGTGTGGGTGTTTTTAAAGGAGCACAATTAAAAAATACTTGAACAAAAAAGAGCTACATGGTTGAGCTACTAGAAGGAAGCCTTTTCTGCGCCAATGCCACAAAAAAGCCAATGAGGAATGTCAAGGTGATGTTGGCCATATTGTAACCAGGCTTTTTGTGGAACTTCTACAGTAAAATGCTTCTTCTGGGGCGGGGGCGTGACCGGACATGAATGGGAGCCGGAATGAGATTAGTGAGAGTGCGGTGTGGTCTCTCCCCCCACGCCATCCATCATCTAACATCTAACATGAGTCTGAGATCGCCGTCTTGACCCCCACACCCTGACTTGTTGGATCCACTGCTTACCCTTGCCTCGGCTGTGTGCAGCTCCCTCGGACGCTCCTGTATTGCGTCCACCACTTCCAGAGGGTCCGGGGCTTGTCACGCCATCGGCGCTACAAAGGATAGGGGCTGGGGATCTCGCGAGATCTCGAACAGCACACAGGACACACAGGCTACTACTGCCGCTGCTGTGGAAGGAGGTGTGTGGAGGCGTGGATGTCCCTATGCTCCAAGGCGGTCGCAACATGATACACAGGCAGACCCTGGCTATGTGATCTGCCAGAAAGTGCTTCAGGCTGCTATGGGAAAACCAGACCAGAGTGACTCCCCTTATGGAAGTGGTGAGGTCTTACCATTACTTTGACTTGTGGCTGCTGTTTTTTTTTCCCTGCAAATGATTAGAATCTATAAATTTATGAAATATTGAACTGATTGATCCTGAACTGACTGGACTTAACAAATCAGTCTTGCCGAGAGGGCAGTTCTCGATTCCAGGGCTGCCTGCACATGAAAGCCTTCGTTTGTCTTGTTAAAGTATTAATACCTGTGGGGGGAGAGATTGTGCTGCGATATGCAGGTAGAGCCAGACTTCGATCATCA
This sequence comes from Lithobates pipiens, assembly GCF_037356315.1. NCBI lineage: Eukaryota > Metazoa > Chordata > Amphibia > Anura > Ranidae > Lithobates > Lithobates pipiens. Next base: position 167,715,419 of record NW_027507718.1, on the reverse strand, counting down.
GCTGGCCAATTAGTGGCCCTTTTTCCCCTTCTTGAAGAGGAGGGGAAGGAAGGGGAGTAAAAAGGAGAAAGGAAGGGAAGGGAATATTTTGTTTTTGTTTTTTCCCCCGTTGTGAGGAATAGCCAAGCTGTTGAGTAAACTAGCAATGTTATGGAAAAGACCACCTGAGGAGTACCCACCCCAGGAAGGGCAGCAGATTACCCGCTCTGCGAAGGATAAAAGCATACAGATGGCATTAGCCGTGGCCAATAAGCTGGAGCTATATGCCCATTCCACACCGGCTTCACCTAGTATACAGAGCTCTCAGCAATCAGCAGCCCAGACTAAAGATCACAAAAACTCTTTGGGAGACAGAAGAAGTCAGGGGGGCATCTCTTCCAGCTTATCGGATCTTCCAGCCTCTACTACCAACAAAACGAACACCAAGGATCCGGGGGTGGCAGATCCTTAAACGCCACCTTAAACTCACCCATAACCGATGCATTCGTGTCTGCAACCTCTTCCCCTTCAGCCCCGGCAGCCTTAGAGGGGGAGCCTACTTTACGTGAGATATTAAATGCAATTAAGGAGAGCAAGGACTATTTCCACTCTTGACGGTCAACCAAGTTGCATTAAGGAAGAGTTACTATGAGACAAGAACTGTGCAACACAGTTCAAAGAACTTCTGAGTTGGAAGAACATGTAAGCCTTGTGGAGGATGAAATGAATCCTATGAAGCAGGATATTAAATGGCTAAAAGATACAATAAAAGGACCAGGCCGCCAAGTTAGACGAGATGGAAAATAGGAATTGAAGGAACAATCCAAGAATGATAGGCCTTCCAGAGCGCAGTGAGGGCCCTAACTTGAGCGCCTTTCTCGAGGGATGGCTTAGAGACACATTTGGACGAACTTCATTCAGCTCTTTGTTTTTAATCAAGCAAGCACACCGGTCCCCCTTGAGAACTTATCACAAGGGCGAATGCCCTAGGCCGATATCGATGAGAATTCTCAATCATAACGATAAGATGTCACTTTTGCGAAGAGCCAGGGAAATGGGAGACATTAGAATCGAGGAGGCCAGGATATCTTCCTCCCTCGACTTCTCGTCCGATCTCCAGCGGCTTAGAGCGGAATTTACTCCAATTAAGAGAGATATGATTAAATATAAAATAGAATACGCTGTTTTATACCCAGCTCGCTTGCGAGTAAGGGCAGCTGGGGTTACTTTCTTCAACTCCCCGACGGAGGCAGCTAAATGGCTTGATGAAAATAAAAAGAACTTATGATACTAGGGCTTTTTATTGTTAGATATGAGAAGGAAACTAGTTAGAGCTGGAGGGGGTATCAACAGTAGGTGCTTTGGGGGGGGGAAGGGTGAAATAGGAAAGATATTGTGTCTTAACATTTGAGGGTGGGGGGGGGAAGTTTTTTTTTCACTCTCTCCCTTTTTTTTACCATTGGTGGGGGGGTGAATGTACTACACCAAGAAGGTTTGGGGTGCTTGTAGGTGTGTGTGCAAGGGGACAGTCTAGCCCCCTATTTTTAATGCAAATCATACTATTGTTAATTATATTTAAATAATTATATTTGTAGGGGGGTTCTTGTCTTGCATTTAGAATGTTGTTTGTTCTCCCACTTTTTTTTTTCCTTCTCTGGTTGCTATAGAGGCCTATGACAGAAAATATGAAGTCAGATGCCGAATAAAACAATTAGTATATTGTCATGGAATGTGCGGAGCCTGGGCTCTCCAGCTAAGAGGATTTCGGTGAAGGCCGCACTAGAGGATAAGGGGCCTGACCTGGTTTGTCTTCAGGAGACCCATTTGACTGGCAAGATCTCCCTGTTGCTCCGCGGCCGAAGATTCCAGTCCCAATATCATTCCGTATACTCATCATACTCACGAGGGGTGAGCATTTTGATTGATAGGCAAGTGTCGTTTTCTAGCCATGAGGCCGGTATAGATAGGACGGGTCGTTATATTTTTTTTGTATTGTACCATCGAGAGCAATCCATATGTGATAGAAAATATTTATATTCCAACCCCATTTAAATTGCAGATTCTTTACAAATTAATAGCATTTATGACTGATAAAGCCGGAGCACCAGTGATTGCGATTGGTGACTTTAACGAAGTTCTGGATAAGACCATGGATAGGTTCCCACCAGTAAATACGGCGCTTGGAGGACAGGGTAGACTAGCCTGGTTTATACAGGAGGTGGGGCTGTGTGATGCATGGCATATAAAATACCCGTTGGAGAGGCAGTACTCTTGCTTCTCGAGTTCCTTCCTGACCTTGTCCAGGTTGGATATGGCCTTAGTAAATACCGAAGTCTTGGCCCTGATAAGAAAAATAGAACACGGAGTGAGGGGGATATCGGATCATTCCCCCCTGATGTTGATAGTTAGCACTGGGGAAAAGGCCCAAGCGAGGGAATGGAGAATAGATCCGGCATGGCTGGAAATAATTGAGAACACTGAGGAATTAAAGACCAGTTTGCAGGAGTTTATTGATATCAATACAGGTACGGCACAGGGTAGAGTGGTCTGGGACTCCCTAAAAGCTTTTTTTTGTAGGGTCTCCTTATACAGCAAATAGCAATGATCAAAAGGAAAAAAAAAAAGATATGGAAGGAGAAGCAAAAAGGGAGGCTATGATGTCAGAACAACAGTATATCACCAATCACAAGCAATCTATACAGGAAGAGTGGCTAGAAAAACAAAATGCTTATAAAATGGTTATTAATAGGAAAAATATAATAAGAGAATATTTCAAAGGCAATCTAGCTTTGGGGGAGGCGAAAAGGTGGGCCAAGTGCTCTCTTTACTAGTCAGTGCAAACAACTCTCCCTCAAGGGTCTTGGCGGTCAGGACCCTACGGGGAGAAGTTTCCTCGGACTTGAGCATCATAATAAAAACCTTCAGGCACTACTACGGCACACTTTATCGCTCTCAGAAGGGGAGTGAGAGGGGGGAATTGGCGATCTTCCTTAACCACTTTCAGACCGGACCATTTTGCTGGTAAATGACCAGAGGTCTTTTTACACTTTGGCACTGCGCTGCTTTAACTGGTAATTGCGCGGTCATGCAATGTTGTACCCAAACAAAATTTGCGTCCTTTTCTTCCCACAAATAGAGCTTTCTTTTGATGGTATTTGATTGCCTCTGCGATTTTTATTTTTTGCGATATAAACGTAAAAAGACCGCAAATTTTGAAAAAAAATGATATTTTCTACTTTTTGTTATTAGAAAAATCCAATAAACTCAATTTTAGTCATACATTTAGGCCAAAATGTATTCAGCCACATGTCTTTGGTAAAAAAAAAGTCAATAATTGTATATTTATTGGTTTGCGCAAAAGTTGTCACATCTACAAACTAAGGTACGTTTTCTGGAATTTACGCAGCTTTTAGTTTACGACTGCCTATCTCATTTCTTGAGGTGCTAAAATGACAGGGCAGTACAAAACCCCCCCAAATGACCCCATTTTGGAAAGTAGACCCCCTAAGGAAATTGATAAGAGGCATGTTGAGCCCATTGAATATTTTATTTTTTTGCCTCAAGCGATTGAATAATGACAAAAAAAAAATTTTTTTTTTTTTTTTACACAAAGTTGTCACTAAATGATATATTGCTCACACATGCTATGGGCGTATGTGAAATGACACCCCAAAATAAATTCTGCTGCTTCTCCTGAGTACGGGGATACCACATATGTGGGACTTTTTGGGAGCCTAGCCGCGTACAGGGCCCCGAAAACCAAGCACCGCCTTCAGGCTTTCTAAGGGCGTCAATTTTTGATTTCACGCCTCACTACCTATTACAGTTTTGAAGGCCATAAAATGCCAAGATGGCACAAAACCCCCACAAATGACCCCATTTTAGAAAGTAGACACCCCAAGCTATTTGCTGAGAGGCATGTTGAGTCCATGGAATATTTTATATTTTGCCACAAGTTGCGGGAAAATTACAAACTTTTTTTTTTTTTTTTTTTTTTCACAAAGTTGTCACTAAATGATATATTGCTCATGCATGCCATGGGCATATGTGAAATGACACCCCAAAATAAATTCTGCTGCTTCTCCTGAGTACGGGGATACCACATATGTGGGACTTTTTGGGAGCCTAGCCGCGTACGGGGCCCCGAAAACCAAGCACCGCCTTCAGGCTTTCTAAGGGCGTAATTTTTTGAGTTCACTTCTCACTACCTATTACAGTTTTGAAGGCCATAAAATGCCAAGATGGCACAAAACCCCCACAAATGACCCCATTTTAGAAAGTAGACACCCCAAGCTATTTGCTGAAAGGCATGTTGAGTCCATGGAATATTTTATATTTTGCCACAAGTTGCGGGAAAATTACAAACTTTTTTTTTTTTTCACAAAGTTGTCACTAAATGATATATTGCTCACGCATGCCATGGGCATATGTGAAATGACACCCCAAAATAAATTCTGCTGCTTCTCCTGAGTACGGGGATACCACATATGTGGGACTTTTTGGGAGCCTAGCCGCGTACGGGGCCCCAAAAACCAAGCACCGCCTTCAGGCTTTCTAAGGGCGTTACAGTTTTGAAGGCCATAAAATGCCAAGATGGCACAAACCCCCCCCCCCCAAATGACCCCATTTTAGAAAGTAGACACCCCTAAATTTAGGGGTACACTAGTGAGACTAGGTAATAAATGGCGGGTGCCCTGAAACTATAAAAAAATAACTAACCAACCAGCGTCACCTGTAACAGTTATATGGTGATCACTGGTGAAAGGGTTAACTAGGGGGCAATCAGGGGGCTTTATGCGGTAGTATATGGGGGTCCCTGGCGCTATAAAAAGCTGCGGCGAACCTAAATACCTACCTGCCTAACTAGCGTCACCTGTGACACTAATACAGCGATCAGAAAAACGATCGCTTATTAGGCTGGGTTCACACTGGAGCGATGCGGGAACGCCACGAATGCGCGGCGGGTTCCCGCATCGCATGCCTCCCGGCGGCAGTTCACACTGCCCTATGCGAACTGCTGGGAGTGTCAGTGAAATGTTAATGACACCCCCAGATCAGTTCGCATATCGCAGTGCGATCTGCAAACTTGGATCGCATGGTGTGAACACCCATGCGATCCGATTCTGCTGCGGACCAAAAAAAGGGTCCCGTGCGAGTTTGCGGCGGGTGCGACACGAATTCAGCCATACTATCTGTATAGCTGAACTCGAATCGCACAGAGATCGGATGTGATTTGCACTGCAGTGCGGTGCGAATCACATCCGTTCTCATAAACCGCTGCAATGTGAACCCAGCCTTAGTGACACTGGCGACGGGGGGTGATCACGGGGTTAAACCTTTATTGGGGGGGTTAGGGGGGTACCTTAGAACTAAAGGGGGCTAACCCTAACTGCCCTAACAGTTATTAGTCACAAATGACACCTGCCGGGTGATCAGGGGGTTAAACCTTTATTAGGTAATAAATGGCGGGTGCCCTGAAACTATAAAAAAATAACTAACCAACCAGCGTCACCTGTAACAGTTATATGGTGATCACTGGTGAAAGGGTTAACTAGGGGGCAATCAGGGGGCTTTATGCGGTAGTATATGGGGGTCCCTAGCGCTATAAAAAGCTGCGGCGAACCTAAATACCTACCTGCCTAACTAGCGTCACCTGTGACACTAATACGGCGATCAGAAAAATGATCGCTTATTAGGCTGGGTTCACACTGGAGCGATGCGGAAACGCCGCGAATCCGCGGCGGGTTCCCGCATCGCATGCCTCCCGGCGGCAGTTCACACTGCCCTATGCGAACTGCTGGGAGTGTCAGTGAAATGTTACTGACACCCCCAGATCAGTTCGCATATCGCAGTGCGATCTGCAAACTCGGATCGCATGGTGTGAACACCCATGCGATCCGATTCTGCTGCGGGCCAAAAAAAGGGTCCCGTGCGAATTTGCGGCGGGTGCGGCGGGTGTGGCGGGTGCGGCGGGTGCGGCGAATGGCTGAACTCGAATCGCACAGAGATCGGATGTGATTTGCACTGCAGTGCGGTGCGAATCACATTCGTTCTCATAAACCGCTGCAATGTGAACCCAGCCTTAGTGACACTGGCGACGGGGGGTGATCACGGGGTTAAACCTTTATTGGGGGGGTTAGGGGGGTACATTAGAACTAAAGGGGGCTAACCCTAACTGCCCTAACAGTTATTACAGTCACAAATGACACCAATGCAAAAAAAAAAAAAAAAAAAAAAAAAATGACATTGGTGTCACTGTGACTGGGGGGCAGGGGTAATTGGGGGGGTGATCGGGGGGTAAAGGGGGGGTGTGAGTGTGCCTGGCATGTTCTACTGTGTGTGGGATGTGTTGGTGCAACTCACTGATCCGCTCTCCTCCGTGTCGGAACGAAAAATACCGACACGGAGGAGAGAATACATCACTTCCTCTCCTGTGTTTACATTACAGGAGAGGAAGTGATGTCACCGGGGATTTCCATTCGTCGGGAGCGATCGCGAGGGGGTGGCCATGAATGAATGGCCGTCCCCTCGTCCGGGATCGCTCCCGAACGAAAACCGACCGCCGCAGGCACCGGGCGGGGGCCCGATCGGGCCCCCGACCCGCGGGAGGCAAAGGACGTACATGTATGTGCTTATGCCTGCCCGTGCCATTCTGATGACGTACATCGGCGTGCGGCGGTCGGCAAGTGGTTAATATAAAAACCCCAACTTTGCTACCAGACGACCAAGCCATTTTGGAGGCCCCAATCACCCTAGAAGAACTGCGTGAGGCGGTAACAGCGATGCCAAACTAAGTCACCAGGCCCTGACGGGCTCCCAATTGAAGTATATAAAAGATATGGTGAGATTTTACTTCCAGCACTATTGAATACACTGCACCAGGCTGTATCTGAAGGCACTTTGCCACACTCAATAACAGAAGCCAATATAGTTGTTATTCCTTAAGAGGGAAAAGATCTCAGGGACCCTTCCTCATATCACTCAATATCGTTACTATGTACAGATGTAAAAATCTTAACCAAAATATTGGCGAAGCGCCTGAATAGCTGTATTCATAAATTAATACATCCTGATCAATCGGGTTTTATCCCAACAAGATCAACTAGTATAAACATAAGGCGAACTTATTTGAACATCCAGATTCCAACAGAAAATGGTAGCTCCAGAGCCATTTTGGCATTAGATGCAGCTAAGGCATTCGATAGCCTTGAATGGGATTACCTGTTCAAAGTGCTAGCAAAGTTTGGATTTGGGTCCCATTTCATTAACTGGGTACAACGACTCTATACCAAACCAAGAGCCAAAATTAGAATTAATAATGAACACTCAGATGTGTTCAACTTGGAATGAGGCATGAGACAGGGTTGTCCCCTGTCTGTTACTTGCAATAGAGCCCTTGGCTATCGCAATAAGATCGAACCCGAATATACTGGGTTTTAAGGGAGGACAGGAAGAGGACAGGATATCGTTGTTTGCTGATGATATCCTGTTCTTTCTTGGAGATGTCGGAAACACAATAAAAGAGGTGATAAAAATAAGTTCGGCCGTATTTCTGGTCTGGTTATCAATTGGGATAAATCAGCTTTGCTCCCGATTGATAGACAGGCCAATAATATCCCAAAAGACACTCCAAATTTAAAGATGGTAGAAAAATTGAAATATCTAGGGGTTTTAATTGCAAGGGATGCAAATATGTATCTTGATGATAACTTAGCCCCGATTTTGGTAAAGATGAAACACAAGTCAGACGTATGGAGTCGTCTTCCCCTTTCGGTGGCGGGACGCTGCAATGTCATAAAAATGATATGGCTGCCCCAGATTCTATATGTTCTTCATAATGCACCATTATGGATAAGCCTCAAGTGGTTTAGGAAAATAGAATCCCTATTTAGGGATCTAATTTGGAAAAAAGGTCAGTCTAGGATCTCTTTACAGACACTGCAGCTTCCATTGGATGGAGGGTTGGCGACCCCCCATCCTAGACTGTATTTTTTGGCCTCGCAAATACAGCATATCCAAGGGGGAGGAGCCCTGAATGGGGACTGCCCTGGTGGGAAGCTGATGTTGATAGGATGCCCACACAACACCTTGGTTGAGGCCCTTGAGGCCAATTCTTTCGCTATACGATGTCCAACAATAAATGTAATTGTTAAAGTATGGCAAGCAACGAGGGCCTTGCTGGGATATCAGGGGATATCAGAACTGGCTCCCTTGTGGGATAATAGGAATTTGGTAGAATTATCCAAAGTTGAAAGATCTAATGAATGGATGACCCAGGGGATCACTCGAGTGTCTCAGTTATTCGAAGGCGACGTTATGAAGTAAATTTACTGACTTGAAACAAGAATTTAAATTATCAAATAGGTCCTTTTACAAATATTTGCAAGTCAGGCATGCAGTACATGCACAATTTGGATTTCAAAAGATGCAGTGGACTAGAATTCCAACCCTTTTACAAATACTATCTCGGGCGCCATCTAAGGGAGCAATATCGCATCTGTATGCCAGACTGGGAGATGTAGCATTGAACCACAATGGCCCAACCAATATTAGAGCAAGATGGGAGCAAGAAATAGGGCAATTGTCAAACGCGGAATGGGACATGATCCTTAATCGGGGTACACTTGTCTATCTCGCCATCTCATAGAGTATAGCATCTTTATTTTCTTTAACGTGTATACTACACACCTGAGAAAATGTTTAAGATGGGATTGCGCGATAGTGACCACTGTCCCAGATGTGGAGCAACCGGTAACTTCGTACATATGTTCTGGAGGTGTCCGAAGCTGTTCAGATACTGGATGGGTATAGTGGCTGAGATAAACAAAATTTTTCGAGATTGCCTTAGCTCCAACGGCTAGAACTTGTCTTTTGGGCCTTCTCGAAGGTGGTAGTATTCCTAAAAAAAAAAAAAAAAAAAAAAAAAAAAAGGAAGCTGATAGCTCAATACTGGCAAGGTGCATTTACCTCCGTCATTCGAGATGTGGCTGGTGGAGGCAATTTCAATAATGGGGAACGAGTGTTTTTTTTTCATAAAGCAGGGAAACCTCAGCAAGTTCATAAGATTATGGGGGCCCTGGTTTAAGGGAACATTGTTCCCCCCATAGGCAAAAAGGGAATGCCAGATTTGACCATAGTGACATGGGTTTTTTAGTTTTTCTTTTTGTTGTTTTTTTTTTTTCTCTATTTCCTTCAGTTTTTCTTTTCCCAGCCCCCTGGTGGGCACCCCCCCCCCCCTGCTCCCCCCGTGGATTCCGGGGGGGTTGGTGTGCGGGAGTCGGCGGGGAGTGGAGATAACCAATAGGATATATGACTGTTTGGCAGGGAGGGTGGGAGGGGTGAAAACTAGGCACGGATATGTACACTACGCTAGAATGGCTATTTTAAGACTGAATTGGTTGCACTGAAAAAATGAATTGGAATACATTTTCTGCTTGGAATTGTTTTATATGGAAAAGAATAAAGAGGAATAGAAAAAAAAAAAAAAAAAAAAAAAAAAAAGCTTCTTCTGGCAACTTGACCATGCATTCATGCATTCAAGCATCGTATTGTGCGCCTTAAAAACCACACCAGCTTTTTCCAGAGCAGCCTGTATGTCTCCCGAGGTTACCTGTGAGTTTTTTCTTTGTATCCCAAACAGTTCCTGTGGCAGTTGTGGCTGAAATCTTTCTTGATCTACCAGACATTGGCTTGATAAAGAGATCCCCACATTTTCCACTTCTTAAGCGTCAGTACGGACTGGCATATTCAAGGCTTTGGATATCTTTATATCCTTTCCCCATCTTTGTAAAGTTTCATTACCTTGTTACGCAGGTCTTTTGATTATTCTTTTCTACCTCCTCATGGCTCAGTGTGTAGCCTTAGTGCATCCATGTGAGAGCTAACAAACTCATTGCGTATTTATACACAGACACCAATTGTGATTTAAAAAGACACAAATGTGGGAAATTAACCCCAAATTGTCATTTTAACCTACGTGTGCCAACTTCTGTGTCTTTACCAAGGCCAAACATTTCAGGGTATGTAAACTATTTAGCAGGTCCATTTGAGCGATTTCTGTTACGATTTAAAAAGGATCCAGAAAACGATGTGATAATAAATGGCTTCATCTGATAGCTATCCTTAACCACCTCAATACAGTGCACTTACACCCCCCTTCCTGACCAGACCAATTTTCAGCTTTCAGCGTTCTCACAGTTTGAATGACAATTACTCAGTCATGCGACACTGTACCCATATGAAACTTGCATCCTTTTTTCCACACAAATAGAGCTTTCTTTTAGTGGTATTTAATCACTAGTGGGTTTTATTTTTTGTGCTATAAATAAAACGTAAATTGTGTAAAAAATGCCTCTGTCATAAATTTTTGCTAATTAGTAATTTTTCTTCATAGGATTTTGGCCAAAATAGTAATACGTTCAGGCGTTCTAGGAGCATAAAAATTACATCTCATTTCATTCCTACCCATCACACTTTTGAAGGTCCTGGACCACCAGGACAGTGAAATTACCCACAAAATGACCCCATTTTGGAAGGAAAACACCTCAATGTATATTCTATGAGACATGGGCTGCAAATAGGTACTCGGGTACCCCGATGGCCTGGTGACAGGTACTCGGGTACCCCGATGGCCTGGTGACAGGTACTCGGGTACCCCGATGGCCTGTGATTGACAGGTACTATGAGGGGTGGTGAGTGCCCACCCCCCCAATAAAAGGGGCCCTATCAGTATGATTGGTGTACACTATAGGCGGTAACAAGATGTTACCGCAATCTCCTCCTCACACACGATCGGTGTGCGAGGAGAAGAAGCCGGTAACCTCTCGTTACCGCGGTTTGTTTACATTTTAGTGATCGACTGCGAAAGGATCACAGCCGATCACGTGGGTAAACAGCCAGCCAATGGCTGTTTACCAGCGTCGGTGATGAGCAGTGTTCCCAGGGAACACGCCGACACCGACGTGCACGAGCAGCGCGCTCGCGGACGTGCGCATGCGCTGTGCACAGTGGGGGTGTGACCATCTGTGATCGCCCGTGACTTTAATCACGGCCGATCACGTGGTAAACAGCCATAACCAATGGCTGTTCAACCCCTTCGGTGGCGAGCAGTGTCTCAGTGACACGCCGCCACCGAAGAAACAGGGATGCGCGCACACGATCACGCGCATTCCCTGTTTAAACGGGAGGCCATCATATGACGGCCTTCCGCCACAATAGGTGCGCCGCCTGGCCGTCATTTGACTGCCGGCGGTCAGCAAGTAGTTAAATAAAAGACAGTGATTTTATTTTTTTTATATTTTTTTATTTCAGAAAAAGAGAAGTTAAAGATAAGTTACTTAACAGAGCCTCTGGGAATACCCTGACCTTAACCTTAACTACTGGCCTAAAACTAGTTAAACAAGAACAAAAACAACAACCTCATAGCTTGCTGCTAAAAATTACAGGATGAGTGAAATGCTCAGCAATTTACATAGATATGTGGCATACGACAGGCAACTTTCAAAAGACGAAAAAAATATATATATTTAATTTATTTAGAGAGATATAGATATATATATATATATATATATATATATATATATATATATATATATATATATATATTACATACATATATCCCCAATGGGTGACTATAGGCGCGTGGTTAGCCAGGATGTACCCATGATTGGACGGTCATAGGAACCACCATCTCATATGTAGATAAAATCAAACCAATTGTCCTACAGGGTCTTGTTCTACCGTTTTTCGTTTCAGACCTTTTGAAACTTTAGGGGGACATCCTCTACTGGAGTATGTTTCTTTGTATAGGTGTACTGCAAGGTTGACTATTGCTTTCCATGCATTTGGGGTAAGTGCAGACGTGGGAGCCCTCCAACTGAGTATGATGAATTTCCTAGCATAGAATAGAATCAATCCTAGTGGTGTACGGACTGCCCTCAAAAAGAGCCTCCACTAAGCCAGGCAGACCTCTATCTTGTGGGGTATACGGATTGTGGTCAGTTCAGTGATGAAGGTTGTAATTAATGACCAGTAATTATGATCTGGCCATGCCCTGATGTACAGAAGTGTAAGAAACCCACAGAGTCAGCTCGGCAGTGCCAACAGCGACGTACAGTCTGGGTATATTTTGTGTAGTCTGTATGGAGTATAATAAAAATGATGTAATATTTTAAACTGGACCAACTAATCTCTAGACGAAACCCGGTGTCCAATGGGGGAGTCCCAGGCATCCTCCCAGTCCTCCCCATCCAGCTCCAGCAGCTACGACACCCAGAAGCCACAAAGTCTCTCCAAACCATAATGTACGGTAGGCTGCAGAGCCTCGTAAATTGTGGATAATGGTTTAGGTAATGCCTCTTGACGTAGAAGCAACTCCATGTTTGACTGATAGAGGGTCAGGGGAGAGCCCCCAAATTGTGCCCTATAGGCATGGTGGAGCTACAGGAACCGGAAGAAATACATATTGGGTAGGTCAAATCTAGTTTTAAGTTGGTCGAATGTCAGCAGTGCGCCATTCTCACAAATATGATGTAAATATCGAATACCCCCGTGACGCCCATATGACTGAGTTCAGGATGGAATAGAATTCAGGTAAAGAGGGATTCATCCATAGCGCAGTATTTGGGATCGGTCACTCGGGGGCTGGCTGCCCCAGACCATGCTCTAAGCACCGTTTTCATTGAGATAGTGAGGGGATATGGAGCCCTATAACCTCAAAATAAAATATTCCGCAGTGCTTCGAATGACCCCACAAAGGCAGCCTAAAAAGCAACCGTTGCATTGGTGGCATCCGAGATGAGCCAGTTGTGAGCATGAGTAAGCATCACCACAATAAAAAGGAAAAAATAAAAAATAAAAAATAAATAAAATAAAAAATCAGGGCAGGCCAGGCCCCCCTGGGTCCAGAGACTTTGGAGAATGGACAATCAGAAAGCCCCACAAAAAAAAAAAAATAAAAAAAAAAAAAATAGATATGTGAGAATTTAGCTGCTTAAAAATTGTCTTGGTTATCCACATTGGAGCATGGCGCACCACATACAGAAGAGGGGGTAGTAATTTCATTTTAATCAAATTGATCCTTCCAATCAATGTGAGGGGGAGGTTAGCCCACTCTTTCAACCTAGTTTGAAAATGTTGTAGGAGAGGGAGAAGGTTAAGCTTGCAGAAGTCCCTTACTCTTGGGGAAATATGGATGCCAAGATATGTTATACTTTCAGCCCATTGAAGTGGAAGTGATGGATCCACTAACTGTAGCACCCGGGTCCACTGGCATTATCTGGGACTTGTCCCAGTTGTCTTAGTCCTGACATGTCAGCGAAGCGTGAAAGGAGCTCTAACGCTGCCTGAAAGGAGGGCCCCAGATCCCGGAAGAAAATAATAATATCAGCATAAAGTGCTATCTTTTCCTCCAGGGATCTGACCTGCACCACCCCCCCCGACAGCACCCGAGGACCGTAGTGCAGCAGCCAGGGGCTCAACCATCAGGGAGAAGAGGGCAGGAGATAGAGAGGGTGCCTCACTCCACAGGAAATTAAGAGGATAACACCTCCAAGCTTAATCTGTGCGGTCAGTTTCTGGTATAAAAGCTGGATCCCTTTTCTAAAAGTGGGGCCAAAGCCATATATCTTAAGTACCTCCTCCATGTAGGGCCAGGCTACAGAATCAAATGCCCTAAGTCCAAGGCAACCAAGACTCTGGTACTCTGTTCTGTAGGAGGGCTTTGTAAGTGGGTGAACACCCTAGGAATATTAACATCCTTTGACTTCACTGGCATGAAGCCACTTTGATCCATATTTACTAAACGGGAGGATCTGCATCAGTCTGGTGGCTAGCTAGCACTTTAGTGGTTAGTATCTTTAAGTCAAAATTTAGAAGGGATATGGGTCGATACGCTGAACAATACGAGGCATCCTTTGTACCAGTCTCCCGAGAGCCCATCAGGGCATGCTGTCTTGTTTGGGGGGGTTGAGCGAATTGCCACTTCAATCTCAGTCACTGAGATCTCCGCCTCTAGGGAGGCAACGTCTTCTGTCAAGGTTGTCAGGGTCAGGTCACGAAGATACAAGAGGTGCTCAGGGGACATTTGCGAGGTGGTGGGACTATACGAGGCGTAAAAAGCTTTGAATTCATTAAGGATGTCAGAAGGTTTTGCAGTGACCCCCCCCCCCCCCCCCCCCCACGGCAGTATGTATTGTGGGTATAACTGTTTGAAATTTGGAGTCGTCCAACAGACTGGCTAGAAGCCTCCTATTCTTGTCCCCAGACACAAAGATTCTAGCCCAGAGCAACCTCTCTGATGCGACAGTTGAACAAGAAAGGTGTAAAGAGAGCGCCCTTCAATCCTGTGCCAGGGAGGAATATGCCTCAGGAGAAGAGTCCGACACAAACCTCTCCTCTGCTGCACTCACACAAGACTCAAGTTCTTGAGGCATAGTGCACCCTGCCAGCTTTAATTGCAGATATGTAATCCCCTCTTATGGTTGCCTTAAAGGCATCCCAGGTCACCTGTGCATTGGTCACACTGTCATAGTCCCAATATTGGGCAATTTTTCCCTTGCATATTCTGTTCTACTTTTTCATCCTGTAGCCAGCATGTTGCCAGCCACTAGCAACAACAAGGGGGAAATGATCTGAAATGCCTGCCGGCAGGGTAAGTTGCTGAGGCCAACTAAGAGTGCACCTGGAGAGCAAAAAGCCAGGTCGATTCTGGAACCCGAGCGGTGGACCGCAGATAGGTGGGAGCAGCGCTGTACTTTTGGATTTTTCCATCTCCAGACCTGCAGGGCCGAGGCACATTGCCCAAGGTAAGGGTCCAGCAGCCTGTTTGGATTGGAGGTGTCCAAGGTCCGGTCTAGAATGCCATTAAAATCCCGGCGGGTCGGGAGTAAGCGAGCCAGCCACCCCGTAGAAGGATAAGAGGACAATTTTACCTGTATGTACCAGGTCGCAATCACATGTGTAGATGGATAATTTCAATGGAGTAGCAATATAGTAGGAAGCGAACAACCCCTGCTGACCCTCCAAAACCCTTAGGACAGGTCAGCTTCATTCCTAAACTAAAAACAGGAACAGTCTGTAATCCAAACTGATAGCTAAAATAAGAGGACCTTAGTTCTATTTCTCCTACATTATCACAGTGCGATAACAGTACTGCAGTGGAGAAGACAGACTCAAAAAGGGGCAACATCCAAGGTGTAAAGATCTTCCATTCTGTATGCTGCGGTTACTCCAGCTATTTAAGGATGACAGAAAAAGTATACAGGAGAGTACCCAATTATGCGCCAGAACGTTCAGACCTGTTAGGATAGGATGATGTATTATTCAAACACCATGGGACATTTCAGGCGACAGCTTACCGCAGAGTAGAAAACCAGGAGTCGGCCTCCTCCGGGGAATCAAAGAATAATGCAGTGCCAGCATGTACAACTCTCAGGCGGCTCGGGCACAGCATGCTGTAGGGCAGGCCTTTTTTCTTTGAGGCACCTACGGATGTCTTGGAAGGTTTTTCTCTTCTTCTGTAGGTCCTCTGAGAAGTCAGGGTAGAAGTGGATGTCAGCATTTTCATACTTGAGGTTAGGGAGATTTCCTGACTTTATTAAGGATGCGGTTACGGTCTCAATAGTTGAGGAACCTTACCAGGATTGGATGAGGTGGTGCCCCAGGAGGGCGACCAGTGGGAACCCGATGCGCTCGTTCGACCATGTAGGTCGGTGAAAACAGGTGTTAGCTCAAGAATGTCCTTAAAAAAAAGCTTCAGCAAACTCTGCAGGCCGCTCGCCCTCTGATCCCTCTGGCAGGCAAAGCACTCTCACGTTATTCCTCCTGAGGAGGAGCTCAGCATCGTCGGATTTAGCTACCAGTGACTTGACCACGCTCTCTAGCACTTCAATGGCTGGTAGTCAGGTCCTCCGTGGCCGATATGCGCAATTCAGATTCTGTAAGGCAGCCTCTGATCTTATCTAGATCTGCCCTTATGCCATTGCATTCCTCGGTGAGCTTGATACGGGTCAGCAGGGAGGATCTACCGTTTTCCATGGCTAACAGGACCACCGCCGTATCTCCAGAGGTTGAGGATTCTGGGGTTGAGGATTCCGGTCGGGCCTCCCTGGCTCGCCGCCATGTTCAGCTCAGCAAGCAGCGCGTGGAGCCGGTCAGCTAAAATTAGCGCTCAGCGATGGCGGGTGCTTCTTACTGGAGTTTGAAGCCACAGATTTACCCTTGCCGGCATGGATGGAGGCAAAAGGGCAAGTTTTGTCTGTTCTCAGTATCCAAGGGCCACTAAACAGTCCCTCTGGTGCTGAAAAGGATACTATTGTTTAGGAAGTAGTCAGACGGGACCCAAGCTCTCCGCAGATCTCTAGTCCCTGTTCACACTGTGGACAGGCAGCTAGTGCTCACCAGTAGCCTCTCTTCACAGTAGGCACACAGACAGAAGCAAGGCCATAAGGATGTGGGGCTGGGATTATCAGGATATGGAAGGTCCAGGGCAGTGCAACACAGGCAGCAGCAAAAGGGGCCCACCAGGCCTCTGGACACCCCAGCTTGGCCAATCAGTCTGATAGCTCCCCAGGTCGTGGCAGGTACTTGGTGGATTGGTAGGATGGGAGAAGGGAGGAGTCCTGCACCCCCAAGTTCAGCCGAACCAGCCGCGATAACCCTCCGTGGGATAGTAGCCGGAGGAAACTGCTGGAATTCACAGGCCTCACTAGGCCATGGCCACCACGGACATCCCGGGAGCCTGGCCAGGCCTCTAGATCTTACCCGGCGAGTGGTAGAGCCGTCTGTGGGGGCGGATGATGGTTCCCTACCTCCAGATCCGTCAGTATTTAGTGTTCCCGGGAGGCCTCAGGTCGGCAAAATGGCGGTGGCCACGGGTGTCTGAAGACTATTCCTTTCAGATGATCACAGGCCGGGTTGCTGGGAAAGGTTTCCACCTTTCACAGCGGGGCACCTGGATGGTCAGGCCGGCAGGGTATTTGGCTCCCAACGGGTCTAATTATGTGTGGATGCCGATGGATTAAAATCAGGATGCTCGGTGCTTTCTCAAAAGACGTCCGCCGCCTCTCAAATCAGGACACACCCCTCGATCAGTCATATTTTCAATATTAATGCCAATGTGTCACAATTTCTGCTAGGGTATGCAAACTTTTGGGCACAACTGTACGTATGCAAGCCATATATACAAAGAAACCAAAACAAACAAGTTCAGGAAAAAGTTGTGTGCAATCAAACGGAATGACACAGGGAAAAAGTATTGAACACGCTAACTGAAATGTATTTAATACTTGGTACAAAATCCTCTCTTGGTAGTGACAGCTTCAAGGCGCCTCCTGCATGGAGAAACTAGTTGCATGCATTGCTCAGGTGTTATTTTTCCACACAGTCTTCAAATCTTGAAGGTTCTGTGGGCCTCTATGAACTCTGATTTTTAATTCTTTCCACAGATTTTCTATTGTATTCAAATCAGGTGATTGGCTGGGCCAGTCTAGCAGTTTTATTTTCTCTTTCTTTGAAACAATTTGGCGTTTCAGATCATTGTCTTGCTGAAATGTCCACCTATGTTTCATCATCTTGGTAGAGGGTAGCAGATTTTTATCAAGAATGTCCTGGTACATTTTTCAATTCATAACAAAGGAAAAAGCTGCGCACATACATAATGTAAATAAAATTAAATCTAAACACCTATGAGCGATTGATTGCAATAGTAGTGAAAAAAGTTGATCTACCCATCTAACAAAGCAAGCATACCATAATTTATAAAAAGAATAACTAACAAGTGTTAACAATGAACTCCCAGTGAAGTGATAAAGTTCAATAAATGAAAAATAATCCAGTGAAACCTTAATACCTGAATTTCATATTAATGGAGAAAAAAAAAATTGGATTAATAGTAGCAATAAAAATAAAATTTGCACGCCCACAAAAGCCAGTGCACGAACCGACGTACTAGTAAGCTTGCCGCAGTTTGCTCGGCAACAGGTTAATGGTGTCCTCAATGCGGAGAAATACAGGCAGATACTTATTCATCGTACCATACCATCAGGGAAGCATGCGATTGGCCTGAAAATGTATTCTGCAGCAGAACAATGATCCCAAACATGATCCCAAACCTGTCGCGTTCCTTTAAACCCACCACCCACCCCACACACACACTTAAGCCTCAACTGAAAAGGCTTTTGATTCAGTGGAGTGGCGCTACCTCTGGGCCATCCTTTGTAAATTTGGGTTGTCCCCCATTTTATTAAGTGGGCTACTTTATCATAATCCCAAGGGCCAGGGTGCGCACCCAACAACTCTGTCACCCTCTATTCCTCGAGGTACAAGGCAGGTCTTGCAACTCTTCCCCGGCTTGCTTGTGCGGGCAATGGTGTCTTTGGCAGCACGGATTAGATCTACCTCCTCAGTTAAGGGCATCCAAGCGGGGGTAGTGGTAGACAAGATCTCCTTGTATGAAGATGACACTCCTATTCCTGAAGGACACTAGGGCTGCAACTAATGATTATTTTCATAATCAATTAGTTGGTCGATTATTGCTTCGATTAAATCTGTTAACCTTAAAAGTGTGGTGTATAATTCAGTTAACAAAGTTTAACCACTTCAGCCCCGGACGAATTTACCCCCTTCCTGACCAGAGCACTTTTTGCGATTCGGCACAGCGTAACTGTAACAGACAATTGCGTGGTCATGCGACATGGCCCCCCAAACAATTTTTTTTTTTTTCCCACAAATAGAGCTTTCTTTTAGTGGTACTTAATCACCTCTGCGGTTTTTAGTTTTTGCGCCATAAACAAAAGAGCGAAAATTTTGAAAAAAAAATAAAAATGCATTATTTTTTACATTTTGCTATAATAAATATCCCCCAAAAATATTTAAAAAAAAAATTTCCTCAGTTTAGGCCGATACGTATTTTTTTTCCCCAAAAATATCGCAATAAGCGTTTGAATGGTTAGCGCAAAAAAGTTAGCGTTTACAAGATAGAGGATAGTTTTATGGCATTATTTTTTTACAAGTAATGGCGATCAGCGATTTTAATCATGACTGCGACATTATGGCGGACACATTGGACATTTTTTACACATTTTTGGAACCAGTCTTTTATACAAGCAATCAGTGCTATACAAATGCACAGATTCCTGTGTAAATTACACTGGCAGTGAAGGGGTTAACCACTAGGGGGCAGTGTAGGGGAGTGGTTCCAACGGAGGGGGGTGCGTGGCTATGTCTGACACGTCACCGATTTCTGCTCCCGATCACAGGGAGCAGGGATCAGTGACACTGTCACTAGGCAGAACAGGGAGATACTAGTTTACATTAGCATCTCCCCATTCGTCCTCTTCGTGAGGTGATCGCCGGTATCCCTGCAGCATTTGTTTTCAATCACAGTGATGGGAAAATGTAGAAATAATTAGAAAACTACTTGGTCAAATTAATTTTCAGACAGTATGTGGTTTTCGTTCAGAAATTACATTCATTTTAAAATAGAATGTTAAAAGCAAGTCAAATTTTCAAACCACATTCTTTCATTCAGCGAATATACAAAGATTTTTGTATGAATATTCTCGCATGAAAATTGATCCGTGAGGCCAGCATAAGGATCAGTACACACCTATGCAATTTTCTTTTGAGCTATTTCTGTGGTGCTTTTTGCTGTACGTTTCTTTTTTTCAAACGTGATTTTGATGCGATTTGGACTTTTGCATTCTTTTAATGCTTTTTTTGGCCTATTTGTTGATGGGCAGATAAAAAATAAAAAAATTGCTGCAAAAACACTACATGCTTTTCTGCAGCTGCTCCATTAAAAGTATATTGAACTAAAGCACTGCGTTGAAAAAAGTCCTTGAAACTTTCCAAATACGCAGCAGCTGAACAAAAAAGCATAGATGTGAATGTGTCTCATAGGGAACCATGTTAAACGAACTGCAGTGTTTCTGCAAAAAGAACCAAAACACACAGGTGTGAACCAGGCCTAGGGTGTTTAGTAAAATAATGGGGTTAAAAAAAAAAAACTAAAATTACCCTTTTATAGTACAAAAAAATAAATAAAAAAAAAATAAAAAAATAAAAAATAAAAAAAAAGCACATAGCTACTGTAAGGGATTTTTTTTTATTATTTTTTTTTTACTGTGGAACAGTGAAATATTTACAGTAACAATTTTTTTGCTTTTTTTCACTATAAGGGGCTATTATTTTAACCCCATTATGTTACTGGCCAATTAATCGATTATGAAAATGGTAATCAATTTCATGATCGAATCGTTGTTTGGACACTACCTCCTCCCTGCTTGCAGCCCTCCAAATTGATACCTTTGGGTCTCTCAGGCATCAGGATAAACAGGGGAAAACCACTTCTGTTCCCTCTGCACCACTCCGCCCCCCTTTCCAACACCAATACCCCATTATTATTATTATTCAGGATTTATATAGCGCCAGCAATTTACGCCTCGCTTTACAATATAAAAAGGAGACAATACAGTTACAATACAATAAAATACAAGAGGATTAAGAGGGCCCTGCTCAGAAGAGCTTACAATCTAATAATTAGGTTGGGTTACTGAATTTAAAATATCTGGGTGTGGTGGAGCAGGCCCCTTTGTCCTACTATGACCTCGATTTTATTGCCGTTACCCAGGACTTTCTCCCAGAAGGGCACGGCCTGGCGGTCACTCTCCCTCACTCCAGTGGGTAGGGTGAACCTTATAAAGATGGTCCATTTACCTAAATTTTTATATTTTTTTCGTAATTCCCCTCTCTTGCTCCCAGCTTTCTTTGGCAAACTTAACGGCATCATCGCTTGCTTTGTGTGGAATGGGAGACCTTCACGTCTGGCCCTCTCCACTCTCCAGTTGCCGCTTGCTGTCTTTACTCAACTTTCACGTTAAATTTCTGGGCAGCAGTCCTGGTGACAAGATGGTGGTTCTCCCAGCCTAGATATAACCCTGTAGGCAGCCATCATGGGTGCGTACTCCACCCTCAGCAATGTGGTGGTAGTGCGTTTCGGGGTCTACCCCTGGGGCTACTAGCCTGATGCGCACCACTATTTCAGTGTGGCACGGAGCTAGAGCCCGCTATCACTCTTCAGGGACATTCTCCCCTCATATTCCCCTCTAGGGTAATCCAGCTCTTCCTTATATGAATAGTCTTCTTGATCCTCAAGTATGGGCTACTAGAGGGATAGTGGGTCTGAAACATGTCTCAGATGGAAGGCTGCGCTCATTCCGACCTCAAGGCGGAGTATGCATTACCACAGTGGATGTCTTCGATATTTTCAGTTTCTACACACCTTTCATAGACAGTTTCCACCTTCTCTCACATTGGAATCTGATCCAATGGAGACATTACTCACTTCCAAGATACTAGAAAAGCCTTTGACTTCTCTATACTTCCACCTCTCTACAGCCCCTACTACATTAGCAAGGACCTTTGGTAAATGGCAGGTGGACCTGCCCAATCTGACGGAGGAGGAATGGGTGGACCGTTTGTCTTCCTATGTTACTACCATGATATCCACTAGGGATCGCTTCATTCCAATTTAAAATTCTTACATAAGGCCTATTTCAACCTCAAAAGATTAACGGCTAGAAGTCCTTCTGTTCCAGTATCTTGCCCTAGGTGTAGTGAAGCAAACGCTTCTTTATTACATATGGTCTGGTCATGGCCAATTCTTGACTCGTATTGGTCAGCGGTCCTAGCTAATCTTAATCAATAATCTAACCCTTGAGTCGGATCCCAAGCTTCTACTCAAATGTTTTTGATGCTCAGGAAATAGTCTGGTATACCAAATAATTTTTAGGTTATGCCACTTATGCCTGGAGAGAGATTTGTGTCGGAAAGCTGCTACGCCACCTACAGTATCTACATGGAGCTCCGTTTTGAACTCCGTTCTAGCACTGTACAAGATTACTAATCTTAAAATCGGAACTGCCCAAAAAAGTGATAAAATGTCAGGATGGATAGATGCCAGGGGCTCCAAGAGTGCAGATTTCTCTCCTCGTCAAGATGCTGTGCCCTGATGTATTATCCTTCCCTCTGCCCTATTCATCCTTACTCTCCCACACAGTATCATCCCCCCACTTCCTGGGATGTTTCATTCGTTCGCTTACTTGGTAATCCCTTTTGTTACGAAATGAATGCCTTAGGGCCGGTTCACACAGCGATGCGCGGCGAGGCGTCTCCGACTTGCCTCGCCGCGACCTGCACGGACCTCAGCGGCGACTTGCAGAGGACTTCTGTATAGAAGTCAATGCAAGTCGCCCCCGAAGTCGCCCCAAAGTAGTACAGGAACCTTTTTTCTGAGTCGGAGCGACTCGAGTCGCTCCTCTCAGAACGGTTCCATTGTACAGAATGGGGGCGACTTGCGGGAGCGAGGCGAGGCGAGCCGTGTCGCCTCGCGTCGCAGTGTGAACCGGCCCTAACATGCTTTGTACACTGCTTGGACGCGAGATATTTTGAATATTTTTTTTTAAAAAAGATGATATATATAGGGGAATTAGGAACTCCTTCCTCCTGACCCCTCTAGTGACGCAGCCTAGAATTTTATTTGCTTTTCCCACTACCTGGCCACACGGTTTGCTCATTTTGCAACCATCTCAAAACAAGTACTGCCAAATAGTTTTCCTCTGTAGTGCTGTCCAACGCTGTGCCCCCAATGTTTTTTTACCCCATTTGCATTATTTTACATTTAAAAATATTGAACAGTAGTTTCCACCATTTTGACCAGTCTTCTAGCAATGCCAAGTCATGTTCCATGTTAGACACCTCCAGGGATCTCAACCCTATTACACACCTTTGCATCATCAGCAAACATATATATATATATACACACACACACACACACACACACACATATTTCCGCTAGTGGAATGGCAAACTTTTTCCCTTAAAAATCTCCATAGGCAATGTTTAAAAAAATTCAATAATTTTTTTTTTTTTTTTTTTGAGTTACAGAGGTGGTCTGAACACTGTTCTCGCTACTCACGTATGCGTTTGCTTCTCATTTATTTTCACTGTTCTTAAAAAAAAAAAAAAAAAAAAAAAAGCATGGCAGGACCTCGTAAACCTCAGATTTACTGTAAAATAAAAAAATAAAATAAAAATGAGTCCCTTTAAGAGCTATGGGCGGAAGTGATGTTTTGCCGTCACTCCTGCCCTGCAATAGTATGGAGCTGGGTGGGGGCTATCTTCCCTCAGTCAGCTCCATACCACACACGGAAAAGGACCCAATCGCCTCCACCTCTGGTAAGCGACGGAGGGCACTGGAGCGATGCGGGAGGGGGCCTCTCCCGCCACCCATAAGTGATCTTGCGGCAAATCTGCCACAGAGACCACTTTTATCTGAAACCGGACCACTCACTGAAGAGAGTAATGGAGTTATGACAGCATAACAACATTCCCCTTCAAAGTACCAACGCATATCGATGTGAGCAGGTCCAGAAGTGGTTAATTCTGAACACAGCTACATCCCATTATAAGAGGGTGTGCATACTTATACAAACATAATTTTAGATTTTTTAATTTTTACTTCCCCCTTCCCACTAAAAAGATTTCAGTTTGTTTTTCAATTGAGTTGTACAGTTTATAGGTCATATTAAATAGGTGGAAAAAGTTCTGAGATTATTCATCTTGGTCTCTTTTTTTTTACATCACAGAAACCTGACATTTTAACAGGGGGTGTGTAAGACTTTATATCCACTGTATATGCTATGCATTTGAGTATAAGGCCCCCATGAACACGGGGCCTTTTTACAGCCGCTTTTAGGAGCGTCAGACTTTTTTTGTTACAGCTTAAAAATGCCTCTCCAGGTTATTCTATGGCCTCATGCATACACAGGCTTTTAGGAGCTGTAAGTGGCATAAGTGTTTTTGAGATGCAAAAGAAAACCCATGGCCAGAACATTCTGAGCACCGGCATTAAAGCGGTTCTTCACCCTAAAGGGGAAGTTCCGCTAGTATTATCCCTCCCCCCCTCCGGTGCCACAATCGGCACCTTTCGGGGGGGAGGGGGGTGCAGTTACCTGGATAATCCAGGTAACTGCACCCACTTCCGGCCAGACCGCCGCATGGCTCCGCCCCCCCCCCCGTTGTGTTCTGGGAAACACACAGTTCCCAGAGACACAGCGGGGAACCAGCGCAGCGCGACTCGCGCATGCGCAGTAGGGAACCGGGCAGTGAAGCCCTCTTGCTTCACTTCCCGATTCCCTGACAGAGGATGGCGGCGGTGGCTGCAGCGAGACGAGCGATCGCTCGTCATCTGCCGCCGACATCGCTGGAACCTGGGACAGGTAAGTGTGATATTATTAAAAGTCAGCAGCTGCAATATTAGTAGCTGCTGGCTTTTAATATTTTTTTTTGTGTGCAGCTCCTCTTTAAGAACTCGAAAAATACCAGAAGCTGGTAAATGCTATTAAACGTGGCTTAACCCTGGATACAGCTGCGTTAAAGTGGGTGTAAACCCTTACAAACCACTTTGACCTACAGGTAAGCCTAGATTAAGGCTTACCTGTAGGTCCAAGCAATATCTCCTAAACCTATATGGTTTAGGAGATATTTGCCCAAAACCGGGCACCGCTGTCTACGGCGCATGCGCCGTAGACAGCGGCGCGCAGGCGCACTGAACGCGGCAGTTCCAAAAATGGAGCTGCCGCATTTGTCGACTCCCGTGCGCATGCGCGGGAGTGACGTCATCGCGGCTTCGCCGAATGACAGCGACGGAGCTGCGAGACGCCACCAGCAAGATGGATGCGGTGGACTACAGGGGACAGCGCGACTTGGCTGGCTCCTGTGTCAGGTAAGTGACACATAATGGGCTACTATGCGATGCATAGTAGTCCATTATGCTTTACCTTTGCAGGGAAAAAAAGAGGAAGTAAACTCATCAGGGTTTACTTCCTCTTTAACTATATTTTTTTTATGTCAAGATCAATGGTTCCCTATGAGAGCCCATTGATCATGATGATCCGTCTTGCGGTGTGGCTTGTGCACTGAGGATCTTGAAGGGTAACCCTAACCAAAATAATAAAAATAAAATTGGCATGGGGTTAAACCCCCTCCCCCCCTTCTGGACCATACCAGGCCACATGCCTTCAACATGGGGGGGTGGGTGCTTTGGGGGGCACCCCAAAAAAACCTTACCACCATGTTGGATAAGAGCCTTTTCCTGACAACCCTTGCTGTTTGGTTTGTCAGAGTCTGAGGAACCCTTCAACAAGGGGGCCCCCCAGATCCTGGCCCCCTACCTTATGAGAATATGGTACATTGTTGCACTACCCATTCACCCAAGTGTCAAAAATAAAAACCAAAAAAAAAGTCTTTGCGCTAAATGTCCAAGCCAAAGTGATAATACATTGACCAAGGAATCCCTTAATGAGAATGCTTAATGTGAAACAATCTGGCCAGCACCATACTCCTTTCAGCTCCTTTTAGCTGTGGAAACAAGAAGGGAATAGGAGCACACAGGCCCACGGTGCAATAACGTATTTTTATTGGATATAAAAGAATAAAAATCTATACACTCACAAGTGAAGGTGAATAAACAGTGTCAAACAGTTCCTCCAATAGAGAGCTTTAACAAGGGACACATCCATGCTTCAGAGTAGATGAGAAAACCACTCGACAGATGGGCTGGCTCCACAGAGACAGGCTCATCAAGCAGCTGCCGACAGGATGCAAGTGAACCGCTCACTGACTGAAGAGACAGCCGCTCAGGAGAGGGCTGGGGGGCACCTACAACACTTGTCCCAAGGAGAGCTCTGACGGAGCCAACTAACCGAGGATGCTGTAGTTGTCAGGATAACGCCTCCCTCAGATCCGCCCCCCATTATTCAGAGAGCCCTTTTGTAGCCGAGATTGATACAAATAACCAATATGTTATAACACGATTTGTGTATCGGATAACTTCTTAGTTATCCAATTTATGACTTTTCTTGCTTTTTAACCCCTAGTGTGTCACAAAGTAAACATATATGCACATACATTAGGTATACATAGAATCAAAGTATACCAATTATGGATATCCTCAATCTTCTCTATGTTCAGATTCTCAAATAACTTATGTCTCCAATTAGTTTATAATTTCTATACTAAAAATAAAGTATAGGGTAAAAAAAAACAAAAAACTGCGCTAATCAAAATAAACTAAATTGGATGAACCAGTCCCAAAGCGGCAATTAATGTGAGATAAGCACAGAATAAAGATGAAAACAGAACATTGCGCCAATTACAGTCCAAATGATTATTGTGATAGGTTATTCCGAATACTTTAACAACTGGAGATAAATTCAACTCCACCTAGTGACTAAACCATCACCATGTGAAAAACATGCTTACCAGATTGTAAGCCGATTAAGCAAATGGCTTTAAACCAGCCCGGGCTTTAGTTGTAAGACCCATTTCACACTGGGGCGTTTTTCGGGCATTTTTCAGGCGCTTTAGCGTTAAAAAATGCGCCTGTAAAGTGCTTGAAAGAAGCTTCAAGTGCAAACCCAATGTAAAAGCCCGAGTGCTTTCACACTGGGATCCCTTTCACACTGGAGCGTTTTTCAGGCGCTTTAGCTTAAAAAAAAAAAGCGCCTAAAAGAAGCTGCAACTGCAATCCCAAAGTAAAAGACTGAGTGCTTTCACACCGAGGCGCTGCGCTGGCAGGGCGTCAAAAAAAAAAAAAGTCCTGCAAGCAGCTTCTTTGCAGCGCTTTTGGAGCGGTGAATACAACGCTCCTAAAGCACCCCTTCCCATTGAAATCAATGGGAAGCGTCTGTAAAACGCCTGAAAAGCGCTATTGGCAGCAGCGTTTTGTGGGCGCTTTTAACCCTTTATTTGGCCACTAGCAGGGGTTAAAAGCGCCCCAATAACGCTCGAAAAAAGCTGGTAAAGCGCTGCTAGTTTTTAAGCGGCGCTTTACGAGCATTTTTTGGGCACTGACATTGTGAAAGGGCTCTTAAAGCACTTGGGCTTTCACATTGGGACTGCAGATGAGGCTTCTTTCAAGCGCTTTTTTTTAATGCTAAAGCGCC
Source organism: Lithobates pipiens (assembly GCF_037356315.1). Taxonomy (NCBI): domain Eukaryota; kingdom Metazoa; phylum Chordata; class Amphibia; order Anura; family Ranidae; genus Lithobates; species Lithobates pipiens. The sequence goes on along the minus strand of NW_027507718.1, from coordinate 167,688,435 downwards.
TGAAAAACACCTGAAAAACGTCCCAGTGTGAAAGGGGTCTAAAAGACACAATAATACGATACTGCGATGTATAGTTGCAAGCTTCTTAGCATAGGTTGGCGTTTATTCCACAAATAATTTCATATCAACCAAAAAAATAAAAAAAAATGTAAACCATAGAGTAATATTTATAAAAATAATGAATGTAGGTAAAGCTGACCGCACTCGCCGGCAGCTTCCGTCTCCTTCTCCGGCTGCCTCTGCTGGAGGGGAGGGGGGTGAGGGTTTCTGTCTCAGGCTTCCCCCGTGTGGCGCTGCAGGGGAAATTCACACTACGCTTCGGTCACCACGAGGGAGCCTTCTCCCGCTCGCCTCCCTCTCCGGCTGCCTTTGCCGGAGGGGAGGGGGGGAAGGGAAGTTTGCATCCATAGGCTTTCCCTTTGTGGTTCCGCTGGGGGAGGGAGGGGGGGGGTGGGTTTCTCTGTAGGCTCGGGGTCGCCACGACATTTTCCGACTGCTTTCATTGAACATTTTCTAGTTTCTGCCCAATCCATTGATACTTGTAGAACAGTAAGGAGCACACCGCTGTTGGAGCTGTGATTGGGAAACCAGGACTGTTCTTCATATACAGTACACTCCCACTCTTATGTTTTTACAACATAGAAATGGTGATGGTGATGTACAAAATGCTGTGGTTTGAATTTGATGCGTTTCAGGAGACAAGCACCCTTCTTGAGACCCGCTGCAGTTGTAACATTTAAATAGCAATTACAAAGACTCTCCCCTACGCTGGTTACTATGGCGCAGAAAGAAGGAATCAGCATGGGTTAATGGAAAGAAGTATCCTGTCAAACAGTTTATCAACTGCTTAACACGGTATGTCATCACCCAGCCTGAGCTCCACGTGGCGTGCCCCCCCCCCCCCCCCCCTGAGCTCCACGTACTTCGGGCTATTTGCGGTCTCAAAGCGATTACGTTTTCATGCATTTGCGTTTTCATGCAGTTATGTTCTCGTTTCATTTTACGTTCTCATGCAATTATGTTCTTGGTTCGTTTAACGTTCTCATGCTTTATGTTTTCACGCACGTTTCTCGCTCGTTTTTTACGGTTTCACATGCAATTCACAGTTCACGTTTTTTTTTTTTCAGTTTTCATGCAGTTGATGTTTTTCATGAAAGTTACGGTTCTTACGCAATTTTGTTTTTCATGCGATTTACTTTTCTTATGAAGTTGGTGTTTCGCATACAATTGACGGTTTTCCATGCAATTTTACGGTTTCTCATACAAATTGCGTTCTCGTGCGTTTTGCAGGCAGTTGACGGTTTTTAAACGATTTACAGGTCTTACGCCTTTATGGTTCTCATGAATTTGTGGTTCTCAGGCATTTTATGTTTCTCATGCAATTTACGTATCAGATGTAATGTACGTGTCTGTTGTAATTTACGTGTTTCATGCAACTTCTTGCGTTTCCCATGTTTGACGTTTCCCCATGTTTTTCTAGCGTTTTCTGACGTATTGCCATGGTTCTGACGTATTCATGTGTTTCCCATGTGCCGCACGTTTCACGTCTTATGCCTTTAATGCCATTGCCCTTGTGTAATTTCATGAGTCTCAGGCATTTTACGTTCCTGCTTGTTAAGTGTCGGATGTATTGTACGTGTCTGATGCTATTTACGTGTCTCATGCATCTCGCGTTTCCCATGGTTCTTTTGTTTCTCGTGTTTTGTTGCCTTTTCTCGTGTTTCTTACGTATTTCTATATGCCGCACGTTTCGTTGTCTTATACTTTTCTTGTCGTTGCCCTTCATTCGCTGCTTTTCTGTTAGCTGGTGCTTGCATCCAGGGTCTGTCACGTTAACAGGTCCTTACGGGCTGAGGTTTCGTTTTTGATTGATTGCTGTCCCACAATTTTCTCGCCTGTAGTCCGTAGGTCATACTTTACGTTCACCTTTACTACCCACCATGGTCTGTGGGTACTTTAGCCCTGAGTGTTAGTTTTAATTTCCTGTCTTAGCGCTGCAGGTTGCTCGGGCTCACTTCTGCATACACTAGGGTGATGTCATTAGGGTCACATTCATGTGCTGTTGGTCCTGTCATTTCAACACCCACGTCCATATATTTAGCAGATACTAGGGGGCTAGGTGGTCGATCATGTTCTCTGGTTGTTTCAAACAGCTGGGCTGTCCATGTTCTTCCACTGCGGGTTACCCATCACGCTTATGGGTTTAACAGATTGAGGTGATCGTTTTAATTGGCTTGTTTGGTGGCAAGTCTCCTCATCTGTTCTTTTGCCACTCACATTTCTTTTTAAAGCGGGAGTCCGCGTTTTTTTTTTCTTTTAAAAGCCAGCAGCTACAAATACTGCAGCTGCTGACTTTTAAAATAGTGACACCTACCTGTCCAGCGCACCCGCGATGTCGGCACCCGAAGCCGATCTCTCGATCGTCTCTCGGGTGCTGCCGCCGCCATCTTGGGTATGGGAATCAGGAAGTGGAGCCTTTCGGCTTCATTTCCCGGTTCCCTACTGCGCATGCGCGAGTCGCGCTGCGCAATAGGGATGGACCCGCTGCCTCTGGGAGCTGTGTTTCTCCCAGCAGGCAGCGGGGGACTTTCGGAAAGGGGCGTAATCTACGCCCCTTTCCACAGAGAGCTATCCCGGAAGTGGGTGCAGATACCTGTACTGTACAGGTATCTGCACCCCCCTCCCCCCTGAAAGGTGCCAATTGTGGCGCCGGAGGGGGGGAGGGTTCCAATGAGCGGAAGGTCCACTTTAGGGTGGACCTCCGCTTTAACTCATATTTCTCATGCGGTTTGTTCTAATGCATGTAAGTTTTCATGCAAATTGTTTCTCATGCTATGTTACATTTCGTTTCCCCAGCGTCCTAGGTTTCTCTCATTTTTCCTAGGTTTTTCTCGTTGTTTCGTCAATTCACGTTCTCATGCAAACTGCGTTTCTTATGCAGATGGGCTTTTCTTGCAGCCGCAGTTCTTTTGCTGCTCACGCTACTCATATTTCCTGTTCAGTTATGTTTCCTTCACGCAGGTTTCATTGTTAGCACAGGTTAGGTTTGTCTCATGTCACTGCTTGGCATGTTTTCCGGTCTAGGTTTCCAGTCCTGATGGTTAACATCCAGTTCCTACTTGCTTTTCTGTTTCTTTTTGGCCTCTTCCAGCTCGTATCAGGCCACAGCACTTTCAGGTCGGATCGAGTTGAGTCTCACCATTTTAGGTTGGGTAACCGATCAGGTTGGTTTATTTTCGGCACTTCTGGTTGAAGTCATCCTCAGGGGATCCAGCAGAGTAGCCCCCCAACTGTGCTAAGCAGACTGCCCATTGTGGGTCTTATTTTCATGACATATCTGTCATACTCCCAGGTCTCCTTGTGCGTTGATTACCAGCCTGGTGCTCAAGGCAGGTCTATAGCCGTTATGTTGTTCCTAGGGCCAGGGGGAGTGGTGCTTCTGGCCCAAGGTCTCGCTTACTTTAGCCAATTAACTGATTTGCACCCCAGCTTTCTGTTACATCTGTATGTTCAAGATTCAGCTTTCGGGGGTGGCTCTGTTATAAGGTTCTTGGAGCCTAGTAAGGTGTGGTGATCGGGTTGGTTTATACCAGCTTGTGTGTTACATTTGCCAAACCCTAGGATGGTCCTCTGCTGCCTTTCCTAGCGCTTCCCCTTTCTGCAGCTAGGTTAATACTTTCGTTGCCGCCACCCCAGGTTAAATGTCAATTCACAGTGTAATCTGGTTAAAGCTTTCATTCTGTTGTATTTTTTGCCTACTTTTAGGCATACTGACCACGTGACCCCGGGAAAACTTCGGGTCTATGTTCTTTGTTGCTCTTTGTTCCTTGCCATACTATCCACAGATTGACTCAGAGTACAAATATATGCAGTTGCACTTACAGTGTAAAATCAAAAATTACACGGCTAGAAATCCACCAAGTGAATGAATCACAATTGAGTGTACCGCCACCACACAGAGAGCCTCCTTACCAGATGCCAGACAAAAAAAAAAAGCAGATGTCCCTTTAAGAAAAATAAATCCTCGGCTGGAAACAGACATGCAGCTTGGTTGATAGATGGAAAGGAAACTCCCGGCAAAGAACCAAATAATCCATAAGACACGTGGTTATCAGTAGGTATTATCCCAAAGTAATGATACAATACACCATAGCGTAATATTGCCAAAAATAACAAATGTACAATATATGCAGTAGCACTTGCAGTGTGAAAAACAAGAAATGCACGGACAGAAAACCACCCAGTGAATAAATGACAATTGAGCCACCACACAGAGGGTCTCCTTACCAGATGCAAAAACCAAAAAAAGCAGATGTCCCTTTAAGAGATTAAATCCTTGGCTGGAAACAGACATGCAGCTTGATTGTTAGATGGAAAGAAAATGAGTCTTTAACTGCACGGAAGCCGAGCAATTCAACACGTTGGCTCGGATTGACTTGTCTGGTAGACAAAAAAACTTGATCTAGTTAGATTCTGTGTTGGCAGACCAACTGGACACTTTGTTGCTTTTGTGAACCCTGATGAAGTCATGTGACAGTGACGAACCCGAGCGGGTTTACTAGTTAAGTTGTATTAGGGTACAGTTGAAAAAAAAAAAAAAAAACAAACACATTTATCAATTCTACTAGAAAAAAAAATAAAAATAAATAAAAAAACATATGGTGAATCCATTATAGTATACAAAAAAAATAAAAATACATAAAAATGAATGGAGCATAGTTATTTTTAGTATAGAAATTATAAACTAATTGGAGACTTATAAAGTTAATTGAGAATCTGAACGAAATTAAAATAGAGAAGATTGAGGATAACCATAATTGTAAATATACTTAATACTATGTATACCTAACGTATGCTAAATATTTGTAAAGAGATATATGCGTACACACAAATACATATTTGCGCATGTATACACACATACCTAGGCATACCCGAGTCCTCCACCCATCAGTAGACCGTTGGATATTAAAAAAGGGAATGTATTTTAGGCTAGAGGCAGGATAATAAACCCACACAGTGCAATGGGATGCATATGAAGAGGAGGGATTCTCTGCATCGCCTTTGGGTACATAAATTTCTTATGTCAGGGGTTGACAAATTTGCTTGGAATCTAGGAGCCAGCTAAAAAAGTTAGGAGCCGGGTCCGTGATGGCGATCCGGACCTGTCCCTGGCCTGACATGGAGACAAGTGAGGGGAAGATAGCCCCAAGCCCCCCACCTGTCTCCAAGTCATTGCCCACCATAGCTCTTAGAGGGACATTTTTTTTTTTTTTTTCAAATGACAATTTTTTTTTTTAAATTGCATTTTAGTGTAAATATGAGATGTGAGGTCTCTCTGACCCCAGATCTCATATACAAGAGGACCTGTCATGCTTTTTTCTATTACAAGGGATTTTTACATTCCTTGTAATAGGAACAAAAGTGACACACATTTTTTTTTTTTTTTTTTTAAAGAACAGTGAAAAAAATAAAAATAAAAGTTAAAATAAAAAAAAAATATTTTAAACGCGCCCTGTCCCGCCAAGCTTGCGTGCAGAAGCGAACGCATATATGAAAGCGGTGTTCAAACCACACATGTGAGGTATCGCTGCGATCGGTAGAGTGAGAGCAATAATTCTAGCCCCAGACCTCCTCTGTAACTTAAAAACTGCAACCTGTAGAATTTTTTAAATGTCGCCTATGGAGATTTTAAAGGGTAAAAGTTTGTCGCCATTCGATGAGCGGGCGCAATTTTGAAGCATGACATGTTTGGTATCGATTTACTCGACGCAACATTATCTTTCACAATATTAAAAAAAATTGGGCTAACTTTACTGTCTTATTTTTTTTTTTTTTATTAAATACATTTTCCCCAAAAAAGTGCGCTTGTAAGTCCGCTGTGCAAATACGGTGTGACAAACAGTATTGCAACGACCACCATTTTATTCTCTAGGGTGTTAGAATAAAATATATATATAATTTTTAGGGGTTCTGAGTAAAGGGAAGAAAGATAGGCTGGCAGACAGGGAAAATTAGCATTACATCCATTAGCATTGCTGGTTGCAATTCCAACGGCCACCACAAGAGGGCGCCAGATTACAGAAGGAACCATAGGATCGTAGAAGGCCTCAAAGCCGGGGGCTAAATTACCGGCCGGCGGCGGCGCGGCCCGACGCGATCGCGCCGGGGGGGGCCACGGAGACAGCATACCCCCAGCTGTGCTGCCCCAGGCGCCAGGTCTGGAATTCTAGTCGCAAATGCGACCGGGCGCCCGCGTTTTGTCGAGCCCTGCCTTATGTAGGATCTTCCCTTGCTCTAGGTAATCTACTGTATGGGTACAGTTTCTATTGAGTATATGGTATTGACTGTATGGTATGACTGTATGGTATATTCTGTTTCCAACTATTATGGATTACCTGCAGCATCTTTGAAATGGGCTTTGGATACAGTAATGAGATGCTTGCCCCACAATAATACAAGATCCAAGAAAATCAAATTTTTTGGATCAGAAACAAAAAGTGAAAACGAATATTATACAGATTACTATTACAATATTCAACAAATTTTGATAGCACATCTGGAGGCCCTTCCCAGATAATGATATCATCTCCTATAATATCAGATGTTTTTATTCCTTCAGATATGCCTTTCTTCCCAAAAACCCATAAATAAAAGTTGGCATAACATGGAGCAAAATGGGCACCCATAGCTGTTCTAAATTTCTGTAGGTAGTATGCATCTTGAAATTGAAAATAATTGTGCTCTAATGCAAATGCTGTGCAGTCACTAATAAAATTGAGGTTGTAGGGGATAAAAAAAATAAAATAAAAAATCTAGAATATGGTCACCTCGAGTTGGGCTTTTTACTAAGTGTTTTAGAGCAGTGGTTAACTGCAGTCCTCGGGTACCCCCAATGTTTTCAGGTTTTCCTTTGCACAGCTGCTTTAAAATTAATATAAATGACATGGTATTGATCAGAGCCTTTCTACCCAAGGGAAGTTTCCAAAACATGGCCTGTTGGGGGTACTTGAGGACCGAGGTTGAGAACCACTGTTTTAGAGCAAACCCATTCAAGTACTTCCATTACATCCCTGCCCTGCTTGCAATAGCAGTTTGAGAATTCTAGTTAATGTCAGGCATGTTGAAGTCACCCATTATCAAAACCGCTCCCTTCATTGCCATTTGCATCATCTCATCAATCAACAAGTTATCATAATCTTCAGTCTGTCCTAGGGGTCTGTATACTACACCAACTCTAAGGGAAGATCCCTCTCTGGTTTGAAGGCAGACCCAGAGGGTTGCGTAATTAATATATTTGTTTTTTTTAATTAATGTTAGATATAAAAAAAAAAAAAAAAAAAAAAAACAAACACACACCACACTATCTATACTCCACCTCCCCTCTTCCCTACTCTGTCATTCCTGTATAGTGTATATCCCGGTATAGTTATTTCCCAGTCATTTGAATCCTTGAACCACATCTCTATTGTCCCTAAACATAAGGGCTATCAGCTCACAAAGCTTGTTGTCTGAACCACAAGCATTAGTGCATAAGACATTACAAACACTGCTATCTACTGCACTTTTACCACCAGAAACTTCAACTGAAGGTGACCATCAGCCCAGTCCTTAGCAGCACAAACCCTCACATTTGTTTCACCCTGCTGGGGGACAGAAATGCTCCTCATATCTCTGCCCCCATTTCTTTAAATTCCTTACTTAAATGCTCAGTGTCCTTGTGTGAGGGATGTGGACCATATCTCTTGTAGCTCACTGTCAGACCACCAGATAGCATCATGACTAACAAAACCTTCAGCTTTGCACTAATCCTTTACCAAACACTGAACTCTGCTATACAAACTACTTTCCCTTGCTGTCAAATATTACAGGTCTTACCTGTATAATGAACAGTACACCCCAACTTTTAAAAATCCTGGCCTGAATTCTAACAATCCTTTTGTACAGAACGCACATCAGTCTTTGTCAAATCATTTGTGCCAAGGTGCACAACATCAGTAATGTACTCTTCACTAGCTTTTTTTTACAACTTTTTAAATTTGCCTTTTATACCTTTCCTAATGCCATGTACACACGATTGGACTTTCTGGCAGACTTGGTCCGGCAGACCGGAATCCGTCAGACAATTAGATCGTGTGTGGGCGCCAGCAGACTTTTTCCCCAAAAGTCTGATGGACCTAGAAATAAAACATGTTTCAAATCTATCCGACGGATTGAAGTCCGATGGACTTAAAATCAGGAAAACCGTTCGTTTGTGTGCTAGTCCGACGGACCAAATACGATGCAAGGCCAGCAACTGGCTATTGAACTTCCTTGTTTAGTCCCGTCTTAGGTCATTACGTTCAAAACAAAATGGACTTTCGAACAGACTTAGTCTGGTCATGTGTCGCCAAGTTCGTTCATTCAGAAAGCCCGTCGGACCTCCACCCAAAGTCCGTCAGCAAGACCATCGGACCTAGCCCATTGAAAAAGTCCGGTCATGTGTACGCCGCATAACAGTAGCACCAGGCAAACACCTAACTTCCTTTTATACTGCCACATGATTGCCTAAAGAAACCCCATCTTACAATTGAATCAACAAGAAGAGGACTTATTTTTCGAAGCCATGTTTGCAACCTTCGTATCTGCTTCTAGCTCAGAAATATTACTATGACTAATTTTTATTTGGACAATATTTTATGGTTTTCTTTTTCTAAAATTTTATATCCATTACCAGATCCTTTGAATGTTTTCTAGTCACATATAGACCGATTTTCTTAAACTTATAGCTCAGTAATGGTGAACCTTGGCACCCCAGATGTTTTGGAACTACATTTCCCATGATGCTGATGCACTCTGCAGTGTAGTTGAGCATCATGGGATATGTAGTTCCAAAACATCTGGGTTGTCAAGATTCGCCATCACCGTTCTAGATCTTAGCTGACCTATTAACATCTGTGAAGAAAAGTTTTGGCTGCTTAACCACTTGCCGACCAGCGCACGCCGATGTACATCCTATTTTTGAAGAGGGATATCTTGGTAACGGCAGCAGCTGCTGCCACAACCGAGATATCCATCTCTTCAGGCGCCGGTCGGCTGTACGATAACGGTGGTCTCCGCGGCGGATTCGCCGCAAGATCACCGCTATCGGCGGCGGGAGAGGTGCCACCGCCCCTCCCGACACCCTCACGCACCTTCCACCGCTTACCTGAGCCGTCGGTAGCGGCGGAGGCGATCGGGTCCTTTCGTTAGCTGGGTAAGGAGACGAGTGGGGGACATCTTGGCCTCACTCGTCTCCATACCATAGGAGGTCGGAAGCGACGTCAAAACGTCACTTCCGCCCATACCTCTTAAAGGTATATTTTTTTTAAATGTCATTTTTTCTTTTTTTGTTGCATTTTAGCCCAAATATGAGATCTGAGGACTTTTTGACCCCAGATCTCATATTTAAGAGGACCTGTCATGCTTTTTTTTATTACAAGGGATGTTTACATTCCTTGTAATAGGAATAAAAGTGATTTATTTTTTTTTTTTTTTTTTTTTTTTTAAACAGTGTAAAAATAAAATCAATTAAAATAAATAAGATTAGTTTTTTAAATAAATACGTTTTTTTAAGAACACCCCGTCACGACAAGCGCATATGAAAACGGTGGTCAAACCACACATGTGAGGTATCGCCGCGATCGGTAGAGCGAGAGCAATAGCAGCCCTAGACCTCCTCTGTAACGCAAAAAATGCAACCTGTAGGAATTTTTTAAATGTCGCTTATGGAGATTTTTGAGGCTAAAAGTTTGACGCCATTCCACGAGCGGGCGCAATTTTGAAGCATGACATGTTGGGTATCAATTTACTCGGCGTACCATTATCTTTCACAATATAAAAAAATTGGGCCAATTTTACTGTTGTCTTATTTTTTTATTCAAAATAGTGAATTTTTTTCCAAAAAAAGTGCGCTTGTAAGACCGCTGCACAAATACGGTGTGAAAAAAAGTATTTCAATGACCGCCATTTTATTCTCTAGGGCGTTAGAAAAAAAAAACAATATAAAATGTTTGGGGGTTCTAAGTAATTTTCTAGCATAAAAAACTGTTTTAAACATGTAAACACCAAGTCTGAAAAAGAGGCCTGGTCCTTAAGTGGTTGAAGAAGGCCAAGTACACTACCATAATCTACCACTTGTGTAAACAACCTTTAGAATATAAGTTATACCCTAATGAAATCCAAATCAATCTCTTACATTAAGGCTTAAGCTAAACATTTAGCTCTCCAATCTCCCACCGTTTTTCTTGGGTTGCTCGTCACATAAGCAGCCTAGTTCTCTAAACCAGTCATTCTAACTGGGCCACAGCTTCCTGTCTGCTGGCCTGTGAGAACGAACAGCTTGAAAGAATGAAACTGCTGAAGATGCACAGCTCACTGACTGTAATGTGTAAAAACAGGATCTGTAAAAAGGCTCTTTAAAGCTGCAGGCAATCAGAAAAGAGGTGCCGCTTTCACATAGCCGTATCAGATGTTTTTGGTTAGCTTCAGTTGCAGGGTGTCCAGCTTCATTCATTTAAACTGTCCTAATAAAAGCAAAGATACTTTTCTATAGACTCCTTACAATCAGTAGCTCCCTTCTCACCCTCACATCCCCCCACCCCCCCCAATTACTGAGCAATCCCATCTGCACTGCCTCCTCACTCTCCCTTCTCCACCTCCCAGCATCTATTTGACAACCACTCACACTCTCCTCCGGCGACTGCAGCTTTGCACATTTCCCCAACACCTTCTCTTTTTGATCAGCTCTTTAACTCCAATGTCACTGAACTCTCACTCCATTCTCAAGGTTTCCTCATCACCTGCATCGTTTATGGCTCATCTTTTACCTCCCGACATTGAATCTCATCACTGTCGCACACTGCAGTATCCGCCAGAGACTTCATTTCTCTCTGCGCTTCTCTCCCTCAGTTTCTTCACACCCCGTTGGCACTTACAATAACAGGTCACACAACCATAGGCTCCCTCTTTCCTCACCCTTTGTCTTAACCCATTACTCCCACAGGTCACATGCAGCCATTCAGGATCCTATTAGTACTATCTACACTACCAATTTCCCTGTTCACATCTGTTCTTTATAAAAAGGCATTCCATGTGTACCTTACTCTTGCCATCTCCTGCAACTTCCTCCACAATAACCCCAATTACCTGCCTGTTACTACTAAATCATTTCTCCATATCGACCCCATTAAATGGCTACTTAGTGAGCAGAAGACTACACGCAACATAGTCGTTTTACCATAGGGTTACATTTTGCTCCTCCAGATTCATTAATGCAAGCTTCCAAAATGGCAAAAAATGCTCACATCGACAAAAAAGTTATTGGTAAGCAAAACTGTTGTACAATTGTTTTGTCCAGAGATGGGCTTTAAGATTTTTGAGTCCACAACCTTAAAGTACTCAGACCATTGACAAAAAAGTACTGATGCACAGTGGTGAGCACTGCAGCTAGACAACTAAAACCGCTATGCAAAACCTTCATGTCTCTTGTGACAGGTTAATTTAAGTAGTTACTGTTTTTCTTTTGAAACTCACAGCCACATACCTGAGTGAGCAACATGAAGGCATTATCAGCCCGAAGATTCTTTTTGAGAAACTCCACACAATGTGCTTCCAGTGCTGGCACTGCATACTTCTTTGCTGTATACAGGGTAGTCATGACAGTCTCTGGCCCAATGTGAACCTCATCAGAGTAAAGGAACCTCAAACAATACGTATTCAAGTTAGTTTGGATGCAAGAATGATATAAAATACATAGTCAAGAAACAGCCCAAGTTCCTTTACAACTGAGCATTTTAAAATTGCAAGATTTGGATTGCACTGTAGGGCACTTAAAGTGGAGTTCCAGTCTGCATAAAACAAATTTAAAAGTCAGCAGATACAAATACTGTAGCTGGCAACAATATAAAAAAAAAAAAAAAAATGACACTTACCTGTCCAGGGTTCCCGCGATGTTGGTACCCCAAGAGGATCCCATCCATCAGCTTTGGGTGCAGGCGCCAGGCTTTGCTAGTAAGGGAAACCAGCTGTGCTTTCTGAATGGTCCCGTCAGCTTCTGGGACATGCAGGTCCCAGAAAGGGTGGGGTGGGGGTATGGCAATGAAATCACTAAAGCCCACCTGAAAAAAAAAAAAAGTTTGAAAAAAAAAAAAAAGAAAAAAAGAAAATATATTCGATAGCCAAAAACAAGGGTGGGGATGTGCTGTATTGTTTAAAACTTAGTTGGATTTCAGCCTGGAACTCCACTTTAAAGTCGAAGTCCAGGACATCCCTAACTTAGCTTATAACCGTTTCCACCCCCATTCTAACTGTCCTATGAAAGGAAGACGTTTATACTTGCCTATTCAGCGGGTGCTCCAGTCTAGCCACGTAATCTCCCTAGTGGCTGGCTTCAGGAGAGATCGCAGCAAACACCTAAAATGCCTGTGCTGTGACATCACCCATAGGCTTGCTATGGGGCATCCGCTGTCCCTCCTCCTCTCACCTGAAACCTGCTACTGGGAGCCGATATGACCAGACTGCCCTCAATTGCCAAGTAGACAAAATTTTCCTTTCACAAGGTAGTAAGAATAGGAGTAAAAATGGGGGTGGGAGCAGGTTTAGGCATAGTTAGGTAGACCCTGAACAACTTAAAGGAAACCTGCCAAGAGAAATATCCAAGCTGCTAATGCAGACCTTCTGAATATGCCAATTGCTGACAGCCATTGTGATTTAGCTTCAATCCTTTCTGAGCCAGCTCCAGAACTCAGCAGGTCAAGAATTCTCATTTTAGTGACGCATTCCAGGCTAACAACTCAAAATACTGAAGCATAGGCATGATAGAATAGCACCCAGCATTTTCACAAAGTGGTCAGGAATAGCCGCCTACAGATTTGTCTTACAGTTTTCCATTAAAATAACATTTATTCCATTAAAAGGCACTCACAGTATGTCCCGAGTCATGTAGGTTAAAATAAACTGGGCACAATAAAATAAAAATAGGCAGAAAACAATACTGCATGGAACAGTATAAGAAAGAAAAAAGAGTATTGGGCCATGGACACAATATAGAAGAAACAGCTCCAGGTGAAGAAAAGAAGCCTATCATATCTACTCAAATCCCAAAATGGGTACCTGACCTGGTTCATCACCGCAGTGAACCAAGAAAATAGGAGAAGTTAACCACACACTGCAAGACGATACTAAAATTGCTTCTTTATTCCAAAAGAGGACAACAGCACAGGAGTCCAGGGATGCAAATGCATTTCATACAACAGTGCTTAATCATCACGATCAAGCACTATTTTGTGTGGAATGTGTTAAAATCCCTGGAATCTGATGCTGTTTTACTTGTCATCTTTGGGAATAAAGAAGCAATTTTTAGTATCCTCTTGTAGTGTGTGGCCATCTTCCATTTCCTTGCGTATTGGCAGGTTTTCTTCTTTTCATAACTGGAGTTATGCTTTAAAACGACACTATTGCTCTGAATTACATGTACACTATTGAGACCCAGTTAAAAAAAAAAAAAAAAAAAAAAAAAGCAAAGCTCTGGGCTCATTCTCAGCATCTGCAGTCAATCTTGATGACTAAGTGTTAGGGTCATATTTCCCATTAAAACCGTAAAGTGGATGTAAACCCTCACATATACACAGTGAAGCGAACAGCCTCAACAGATAATCAGATGAAACAAATCTCCCTACATAAGTTTTACGTGTCTATCTGCTGTCTTCAACTTTCTAGACAGTTTAGAAAGTACACATCGTGTTAGAATTTTCTCTTCCTGTTCCACCACTGGGTGCGGATTCTTGGCATACACCGTGCGACAGCTGACTGGAGAAAGGGCACAGGCTTCCCCCCCCCCCCCTCCTCCTTTCCACATGGGCAGAGGAAGGGAGAAATGTGCAGAGCTGTGCTGTGAATAGAACTGTCTGCTAATTTCTAAACACCATCCACTAAACAAATTTCAGCCTGGATTTATCTCGGTTGTAGAAGAGCTTGTCAGAAGTCTGTTAACAGAAGAACAGAGCAGCAGAAAGACAGGAGACTTAGGGCTTTGGAGAGAGAAGTAATAAACACTACAGATATATGTGCCCAGATAAAATTTCTTGAATGGGGTTTACAGCCACTTTAAGACCAGCTGATAAAATGGTTGGCAAAAGTTAAAGCTGAAATCCAGGCCAAGCAAATATTACAAGAGACATATGTAAACCTACTTAATTCTCGGTGGCCTGTGTATTTTTCATATCTGCACAGCCTGAAAAACTTTGCATTTGTGAAGGAGCTTCATGTAATGATACTGTACATACCTGAATAGAAAACTGGTTACAAGAGTGCATCCAGAGGGTATGGATTAATGGCATATTTTCTGAATGTTCTAGAGTTGTGAGCAGTGTGCCCTAAGGCTCTGTCCTGGGGCTAATTCTGTATAACTTGTTCAAAAACAAAGCGAATGGAAAAAAATAGTTCAATCTCGGTGTCTGCTGATGATACAAAGCCAAGCAGGGCAATACCTTCAACAGGATATAGATAAAGAACATCTAGTTGAAATAGAGGTGTAGGCAGCTTATAGAAGATGTTTAAAGCTGATCTCCAAACCAGTCCAATATATCTATTCAATTCATTAATCAGTTGCAGTGTCTGGGAGTGCTGTATAAAAATAAAATAAAAAATAGGATTTTTAAAACGGCTTACCTGTAAAATCCTTTTCTTTGATGTACATCAGGAGACAGAGCCATAGTAATAACTACATGGGTTATATCGGCATATCAGGTGCTGGACATTGGCACGTCCCTTAAAAAAAGGCATGAACTTCCCCCATATAACCCCTCCCACTACTGGGGGTCCTCAGGTTTAATAGCCAAGCAATATAAGTGTATAAGAAGGGGGAGACCTCTGTGTCCCCTGATGTACATCAAAGTAAAGGATTTTACAGGTAAGCCGTTTTAAAAATCCTATTTTCTTCTTTACTTACATCAGGGGACACAGAGCCATAGTAATATTTCTATGGGACATCCCATATAGTTAGCAACTGAAGGCGGAGAGGGGAAAAAAAAAAAAGCAGGAGGCCAGAGGACTCATACTGCAGCCTGCAGTATATGCTGTGCCCAAAGGCAATATCCTCATGACCTTTAATGTTAATTTGATAAAATCGGATAAAAAGTATGAACCAAAGTCACGGCCTTACAGATCTGAGCCATGGAGGCCTGATGATACATCACCCAAGAGGCACTAATCACCCTGGATGAGTGTGCTCTTAATATGAGAAGGAAGAATTTTCTTCTTTAAGTTGAAGCTTGATCACTTTGACAAATCCATTCGGAAATAGTGGATCTTGACGCTGCTTGTCCACATCTTGGACCCTCTGGCAGTACAAATAAAACCTGTGTTTTGCAAACCTGAGCGGTCGCCTTTAAGTAGACTGATGGCTCTTACTACAATCGAGAATGTAATGCTTTCTCTTCCCCAGATTAAGGCCCTGGGGAGAAACGAGGAAGAATATTATCTTGGTTTAAATGAAAACCTGTTACCACTTTTGGTAAGAAATCAGGGAGAAGGACATAAAACAAACTCATCCTTATGCATGACGAAATAGGGCTCTTACAAGACAGAGCCGCTAGTTCCGATACTTTTCTAGCAAAAGAAATGGCAACCAGAAAAAAAGATGATCTTTTCTTGTCAAAGAACCAAGGGAATTTCTCATAAGGTTCAAATGGCTGATTCAACAAAGCCGACAAGACCAATCAAATCCCAACGATTTAGAGGTGCCTTAAAAGGGGGCATAAACTGGGTTACCCCTTGAATAAGTTACGCACCAAGAGTGGGAAGCAAGAGGCCATAGGAAAAAGACAAACGACAAGGCCTGGATCTGGCTCTTGATAGAAGTCAAGGCCAGCCTCATTTCAGATCCTATATGCAGGACATCAGGAATCCTGCCTATTGACAAACTTCCTGGAGTGCCAACGCCCGGATTCACACCAAGAAACCTATGCCTTCCAGAGCCTAAAGTAAGTGATTCTGGAAGCCGACTTCCAGGCATTAGACAAAGTAGACACTACCAAAAAGGAGATCACCCACGATCTTCATAGAGTGGGATTCAACAGTCAAACCTGTTAAACCTTTTCCCGTAAGGTAGGATGAACTACCGGACCTTGTGCAAGAAGGTCTGGCTATAATGGCAGAGTCCGAAGCACTCCCACTGCCATCTTTATGATCTCGGTAAATTAAGATCTTCTGGGACCCACTGGGGCAGCTAGAATCACCTCCCTTTGTTCCTGCTTAATCCTGCGGAGAAGATGCATTAGTAGCAGAACTGGAGTAAATGCATAGATCAGTGAAAAACTGATCCCATGGGAAGACTAAAGCATCTGTTCCGCCTTCTAGCAGACCCCTTAGACATAAAAGTTGTCAATCTCGTTAATGAATCTGGACGCGAATAGGTACATGTCCGGAATACCCCATCTGACATATTGCTAGGAAGATGTCGGGGTGAAGAGATCATTCTCCCAGAACTAATTGTTGGCATCTCAAGTAGTGCGCCTGAAAAATTAGAATTGCCTATAGGCAAGGAATGTTCTGCTCTGCCAAAGCTAGAACATTATTCACCTCTTTGTGCTGCACGACCCCTCGTGCCTCCGCTGGTGATCGATGCAAGCCACTCTGTGGCCTTGTCAGATGGAATCTTGTCAGGACAGTCCTGTAGTCTGTACGCCAAGATTCCAGGGCCAGATGTACTGCATGAAAACTTCCAAAAAATGTTGATAGGCAAGGTCCTCTAACCTGGACAATCTCCCCTGGACAGAATCTTCTTCCAGGGCTGCTCCCCAGCCTAGAAGTCTGGCATCTGTTAACACCTTCCAGAAGAAAGATTTTCCCTTTTGCTAGATAAAAAAACACCCATTTAGGCTCTGACCTATGTTGGGAGCCAAGCGTATTGGAAAAACTAGGCCTGAATCTTCTTTATTCCAGCCCAACAGGATGGTGTCTTGAAGCAGTCTGAGTAAACTGCACGCAAGGGACAGCCTTGAAGGAGACCCCCTAAAAATCTCATGCACAACCGAATGAAGGAATTCCTTTGTTTTGATAAATTGAATTAATCCTACAACAGAACCGATTCTCGTTTGGGGCAAGAATACCTTCTTCTGTATAGTATCTATAACCAACCCCCGAGTACCGTTATCTCCTTGATGGTTTTAAGGAGAATCTTCCTAGGTTGAGAATCCAACCTAGGAGGTTTCAGATATTTACGGCTGAGATCAGACTCCGGTTTTAGACCCGAGACTGAATGATCTATTAAAATTATATCTTCTAATAGGCTAGGACCGCTAAGCCTTGAGCCGTTAACCTGGCTAAAGGAGGTGCCAGAATCTTTCAGAACACTTGTTTTGCTGTGGCTAAACCGAATGGCAGGGTCACAACTGAAAAGATCATTTTAAATTTCAAACCGCATAAATTTCTAGTAAGCAGGAAGCTTTGGCACATGGAGATATTCAACTTCCCTCCTTGCAGGATGGACAAAGCCGATCGAATTAGGAAAAGATCGATGTTTAAGTGCCGATTCAGATCTCCAAGACCTAGAATGGGTCTTACCTCTGTTTGGCTCTGGCAACCTAAAAGGTTTGAGCGAAAACCCCCTATTCCACTAAGGGAAACTGATATCGCCGACTGGGATAACAGCTGATCCGGAGGCGAGAACGAGAGACTTTTTTTCTCTGGATCCTTAAGAACATTCTCTTGAGGAGACAAACTCTTGCATAAAGACTGCCGCATCAGCAGGCCAAGGACCCCACAGGCAGCATGCAAACAGGGACCCGAACCTCGGACCCTCAGATCGAAAGCCATCCGGCTCTTGGAACTCTAGTCGTAACCCACAGAAAAATTTGCAGAAATCTCTCTGCTCTTGACATTGTTCCTGCCAGACCTTGAGAATCACAGGACCTTTCCCCTCACTCAAACGAGTGGCGGTGCTCCTCCATGAGAAGGCTTTAGCATTCTGTTTTATGGGCTCTCTGCCCCCAAGATCCTGGTGCTGCCCTTGTGAACTTTCTCCTGACGAATGAGACTGTTGAGACTGCCTAAAGGCAGATGCCCCAAGCATATGAGAGGCCATACGATTAAAGGAGACACGTTTAACCTCCTTTTACTGGTAAAGAGAGCATTACCCTTTTGGATGTACTTATTCACTCTAAATAGCCGTAACCCCAGGAAGGGACACAAACTGGCTAAGGGTTTTCACATGGTGCTTCGGCTGATCAATATTTCAGGCACGGACCTGTGCGAGAATGCACTAGTTCAAGTATAAGCCATAAGGCTTAAACAATCATGTCCTTCATAGCATCTGTGAGCCACAGTGCGTCAAATACACCAGCCCATTGTCGAGCCCGCTGATCATGCAGACTTTCAGGTATCTCACAACCTGTTCCTGAACCCTTTGGAGTCCACATTTTTCAATGCATTAGCGGGACTCAAAATGTGCTCCACCAAAATAGTGGAGCAGGCGTTAAAGGGTTAATGGACTGAGATACTCCAACTGCAGAAGACCTCCTGTCCATAAAAGGAAAATCCAACCTTAATTTTCTGGATCCTTTAACATCAGTGCATTATCCACTGGACATGTGAGACTCTGCTCACTGAGGTGACTGCAGCATTAATAGCTAGAAGCCCCCCCCCCCCCCCCCCCATTTCTTCATAGAAATGTTCCTATTCAGAATACATAAGCTATGCATGAATAGGAAAAAAATATCCCCAGGTGGGGGAGGTTCAAATAAACCTTATTAGGAGGTAGATACCTCAAGCGCCTGTGCTGCAGGCAACAAAACGGTTAAGTAAGGGAGTAGACGAACACCTGACTTGTGAGGCTACTCCCTCCCTGTTAGGATCCTCAGAGAAGGAAAAAAAAAATAAGCATCTTCCAATATTTGGTAAGATCTACCTGATCCCCAGCCTCCCGCACCTCAACAAAAAGGGCACTGAGGACAGGACGGGACGGGAATCTGCTATGTTTAGTCCTACTATGAAGAGACATCAGCCATAATCTTTTAAATGGTAGAAGAAAAAAAACCTGTTTGTATGATATATACAGGGACAGAAGTGTTCTACCCTTGACGGCTCGTCTGACTAGCCATCTACCTCTCAGGGGAGGATGACATTCTTTAAGAAGGGTTTTTAGCTTGTTGTATACCATTAACCCCTTAGAACCCTTAGAGGAGTTCCTGGTCCCTTTGCCACTCATAGCTTACAGCACAAAGCAGAGGCACTACCAGCAAAAGAATGTAATAATTGCTAGGCTATAGTACAGTACAATAACTGCTATTAATCCTAGCTAATACAGTACAATGTTGTCAAAAGGGTAATGCCTGTGTCACTAAACCTGACCAGCCAACCACTCTGCTCTGTCCCTCCACTTCCAGGCAGCAGTTTCTCTTACAGAGCTTAAAATACTTCCTGCATGTGTGGCCGGCGTCTGATGCCGTTAGCCGCGCCCCCCCCTTCCCTTTTCAAAAAGGAGGAAAGTTTCCTGCGCAAGCGCCCTGCATCATGGCAGGGGGGGGTAAATCCTCTTACTTTTTTTTTCTTTCCAAAAGAATAAGGCAGCTGGCTGGCATCAAAGAAGAAAAAAAAAAAAAAAAAATCACCAATCTGGGGGCCCAGGAAGTGATCAGACCACCCTTTCTCTTACCTGAGGGTCCGAGCTGGCTTAAAAGGAGAGGAGAGTGGAAGCATGTGCTGTTTCCAGTGTCAGAATGGTGAGTGCTCAATACAGTGCCCCAGTGGTGACACAGACATGACATCACAATACATAGGAGAGATTCCTGAGAAAATCTCCCCTACCTTATCCTCGCAGCAGGGTTTTATCAGAGATAAAAAACCCAATCTTTGCCCTTCACCGTAGGCTCCGAGACCTTAAAGGAAACCTTCAGGAACCAGGGAACACTCGGGTTGACCCACAATCCTGGACCTGTGACAGGACCCTGCCAGTAAACTTTTATTGGCCTTACTACCAAAAAGTACTGGATCCCAGGGCCCAGCTCTCAAAGCATTCGCAAGCAAAACCTTGTGTCTTCAGATTACGAGGCCCGAGTACCATTCATTTAGTCCATTACGAAGACATCACAACGGATCCGGTCAGGATGGCTGGCTCTCATCAAGGATTACTGCCCGTGGAGCTCAGTACAATACATCCTTACTCGTGCCAAACACCTTAGACACTGGCGAAAAAACTGAGGACTCCCAGTAGTGGGAGGGGTTATATGGGGGAAGTTCACACCTTAAGGGGTGTGCCAGTGTCCAGCACCTGATATGCTGATATAACCCATCGAGTTATTACTATGGCTCTGTGTCCCCTGATGCAAGAAAAGAAAAAACTATGTAGCCTCGCTGAATGAATACAAATCTTCCTCTGACTGCCTGATGTGGAGAAGAGAACTGATGTCATCGCAAATTCTGCTTCATTCAAGTCAGAAAAAGCACTGTATTCATTCAAAAAAATACAAATCTTCCTCTGAATGGTTGAGCAGCCCTTAACCCGACTCGATTTTGTTCTGGGAGCAGGATGGAAATTCCTGCCCTGCTGTCAGAACACAGTGCTGTATGTAGCTGAAGCTAGGTACAGTTTTATACAGCACTCCCAGCCACTTGCAACTGTTAGTTAAAATAAATGGTTGGCGTGGACCAGTTTGGTCAAAACAAACCATTTAAAATTAAACCAGTTTTAATATGTAAAAATGCACTTGGAAGCTAAAAGTATGCTTGCAAGTTACTCACTAGGGGGAGAAACTCTGGGGGAAACAGAAAAAGATCTTGGGGACCTAGTAGATCACAGATTGAGCAATAGCACGCAATGCCAAACTGCAGCAAGCAGGGCCAGCAGACTATGGGCATACATTAAAGAGGGTATTTAGTCAGAAAATAAAACTAGAACTGTCACTTTACAGAACTCTGGCTTGGCAACATCTTAAGTATGCTGTCCCCATTCTAGCCACCAATCCTCAGTAAAGATGTCCTTGAACTGGAGAGTCCGGAGAATGGCAAGGAAGTTAATAAGTGGGCTGAAGAACCTCAGTTGAGAGGAACGACTACAAAAATGAAACATTCTCCCAGGAGAAAAAAAAAGGAGGTGATATGATATGATCGCAATATACAAATCTTTAAAAAGGTCACTGTTTTATTGGGAGAAAACCATCTAAGGCCGTAAAAAAGGCATATGGCCTCACAATGGAAACTGCACAAGAAGTAGTTACATCTTAAACTGCATAAAGGTTTTTTTTCCCCAAAGTTGATGGCGTCAGCAGGGAGAATAGATTGATAAAAAAAACAAAAACAAACACAAAAACCCATGCACTTTTAGCAAACAATGTACATGGATATAGAAAATAGTAGCGACTCAGGTTGCACTTTGATGGACCAGTTTCTTTATTCAATCATACCAATTATGTAACTGTGATAGTAAACACTGACTGTAGCTCTGCTGCGCAAGGTGACTGGTCATGTATGTGCTTCCTCCTCTCGTTTTCTGCAGGCAGCCTGTAGGTGGACCTGCTGAAACCCTTCCACAGTTCTGCTCTCTACTCTGACTATTTACAGCAGAGTGATGTCAGTAATACTTACAAAGTAATAACTGGCAATGCACGGGCATTTGTTGCTAACAAAGTGGATTGGATTGATATCCAATCTGGCTATTAAAAAAAAGGAATATATTTAAAATTACAGTTTTTGTATCTGGAGTTCAGCTTTAACCCATGGTTAAATAACAAACATTGTTAAAAAGAAGCACATGTTTAGGGAAAAGAACTGACATTTACCACTTACTTTAGCAACGCAAGAAAAGCAGCTGGTTCAACATCTGGTAGTTCAATTTCTGTGGATGTTGTGGCCATACCACCATTAAACATAGCATCAAAGACAGCACTTCCAACTGCTAAAACAAACCTGCAAGGATGTAAAAATAAAAATGGGTAAGAAAATAAAACTTAACTCCAGTTCATATAACACTAATATGAATTTGTACAAAAATGCATAACTATTCCTTAAAGTATGTGCGTAATATAAAAAAAATATATATCGCAGCCCCATTTTGTCCTATGGGAAAAGCAAAAATCTGCAGGACTGCTGGAGACCATTATGAGCGCACAGGCAGAAAAGGACCAGGTTGTTTTCAGAAGCAAGTCTGTGCAGTGTCCAGCAAAGCCAGTCAAGATGCTGGAACAAGGACAAAAAAAAAAAAGTGTGCATCAGACAAGGTTAGCTCCATTCATTAAAGGTTATCTTGTACTAAAAAGGTAATCTAATGCAACTTAAAAAAAAAAAAAAAAAACACGACCACGCACTTGGTCATTAGGCTGCTTTACAGGCACTATAGCGCCTGCACAGAGCCTATCCTCTCACTCCAGTGTGAAAGCCTGAGTGCTTGCACACTGGAGCAGTGCGCTGGCAGGATGATTAAAAAATAAAAATAAAAATAAAAGTCCTGCAAGCTGCATGTAGGATTGGTGTGTACACCGCTCCTAAAGTGCTCATGCCCATTAAAATAAATGGGCAGCGTCGCCAAACCGCTGCCAAAACCGCTGCCAAAACGGTACTTTGCAGGCGGTTTTAATCCCCTTTTGCCCGCTAGCGGGGGTTAAAATCCCCCCGCAAAAACTTTGGTAAAGTGCTGCTAAAAATAGCGTTGCTTTACTGCCAACGCGCCCAATGTCCCAGTGTGAAAGTAGCTTTAGGGTCCTTGTCTAACAACAACTGGGTTGTCGCCCTCACACATAAATCAGGAGGAGACTATTGTCTCAGAAATATCATGTAGTCATGAATATAAAAACGAGGAAACATTGAGCTGTAATAAGGGATGAAGAGAAATTAAAAACAAACATTTTAAAAAGGAAAACAAATTGTTTTATTATACAAAATGATTTAGCAAATAAAAAAAAGGAAAAAGAAGATACTCTGCACCCACTTCCGGGACAAGCTAGCCGCAGATGCCCAAACCCCCCCCCCGCCTTGTGTTCTTGGAAACCTACAGTTCCCAGGACACAGCGGGGACCAGTGGAGACACGCAGCACAACTCGCGTATGTGCAGTAGGGAAGCGGGCAGTGAAGCCGCAAAGCTTCACTTCCCTATTCCCCGACAGGATGGCGGCGTGGCCAGCTGAGAGACAATTGATTGCTCGTCATCTGCTGCCGACATCGCTGGATCCTGGAACAGGTAAGTGTCCATTTATTAAAAGTCAGCAGCTGCAGTATTTGTAGATGCTGATTTTTTTTTTTTTTTTTGCAGGTCCTCTTTAACTTGTGTGCCAAAGGGCACACCTTGTTTTTGATTATCTGCTACAGCAGCCTGCCAAAAAGGGCTATAGCATCAAGATGGCACTATTACTAACTTTTTCCTTCTGATTATAATCTAGAGTTAGAACATTTTACTTTCTAACTATATGGCTTGTTGCTATTCTATGTAGCTGCCATTTCGTAATAATGCCTTTCCCTACACTGCTCTCACTGGTGCAATCTAGGCTTTTCTTAACGTGGTTGAAAACCATACCTAGTGAAGTCACTAGCATCTGGTGATACACAGATGAAAAAAAATTCTACATACAGTGCATCCAGAAAGTATTCAGCATTAATTTTTTTTTTTGCATTGTTGTTATGGTACAGCTGGATTCCAAAATGGATCAATAGGATTTTTATAACAGCTTACCTGTAAAATCCTTTTCTTGCAGTACATCACGGGACACAATTACTGTATGGGTTATATGGCACCTTTAGGTGATGGACAAAGGCACACCCTAGACAGGAAGTTCAATTCCCCATATAACCCCTCCCCTTATCAGGAGCACCTCCGTTTTGTAGCAAAGAAATATATGTGTAACCAAAAAGAGGGGAGGAAACTATGTCCCGTGATGTACTCCAAGAAAAGGATTTTACAGGTAAGCCGTTCTAAAAATACTATTTTCTTTATAGTACATCACGGGACACAGAGCCACAATAATTACTGTGCAGGATGTCCCAGAGCAATGCCACCTGACGGGAGGGGACAAAATACAAAAAGTAGGGTGCAATCAGACCTGAGGACCTATACTGCTGCCTGCAGCACACTGCGCCCAAAGGCGATATCCTCATGCCTTCTTACAGCCACCTTAAAGAATCTGGTGAATGTATGGACTGAAGACCAAGTTGCAGCCTTGCAGATCTGAGCCATGGAGGCTTCGTGATGCACTGCGCACAAAGCACTAACAGCCCTGGTGAAGTGTGCTTTGATTTGAAAAAGGTGGAACTTTCTACTTCAAACCATAAGCTTGAATAATTACTTGTCAAATCCATTTGGCAATAGTAGATTTCAACGCTGCCTGTCCTTTCCTAGGACCTTCAGGCAACGCAAACAAAACATGTTTTCCGAATCTGAGCAGTCGCCTTCAAATAGATTTTGACGGCTCTCACTACATCCAACTAAATGCAAGTCCCAAGGGTTCAGGGGTGCTCCAACAGGTGGATTAAGCTGCATTACCCCCTGTATAAAGCTTCGGATCAAAAAATGCGAAGTAAGTGGACGTTGAAACAATACTGATGAGGCAGAGACCTGGCGCTTGATAGTACTCAAGGCCAGCTTCATCTCTACCCCCATTTGCAGAAATACAAGAATTCTACCTATGACATACTTTCTAGGATGCCAACCCCTGGATTCACACCAGGAAACACATGCCTTCCAGACTATAATAAAATTACTCTGGAAGCTGGCTTCCTTGCATTAATCAAAATAATATCACTGAGCCTACTCTAATCTTCTTACTGGTTTTAAAGACGATTTTTCTAGGTTGAGGACCCAACCAACCTAGTTATTCCATGGGGCCCCTACCACCATCTTTTCCATTTCTGTATACCAAGATCTTCTGGGCCACAAGAACTACAGACTTCTTTCCCGCTGGATCCTGCGAAGAAGTTGAGGTAGCAGAATAGGAGGGAATGCATAAATCAGTGAGAATTGATCCCACAGGGTCACCAACGCATTATGCGAATGGATCCCTTGTTCTTGACACAAAGCTGTCGACTTTGTTGGTGAACCTGGATGCAAGCAGATCTACATCCAGGATCCCCAATCTTTGGCATATAACCAGGAAGACGTCAGGGTGAAGGGACCATTGCCCCGGGAACAATTGCTGACGACATTAGTCCGCCTGCCAGTTCTCTACCCCTGGAATGAAGATTGCCGATATGCACGGCACATGCTTTTCTGCCCAGGCTAGGATATGGTTTGCCTGACTTCTGGTGCCCCCTTGGTGATTGATATAACCCACAGCTGCAGCACTGTCGGATTGAATCCTGACAGGAGAATTCTGCAACCTGAATGTCCAGGCCCTTAGTGCTAGGTACACTGCGCGAATCTCACTAGAGCGTTGATGGGCAAGGTGCTTTTGGTTCTGGATCTTTTCCCTTGGACAGACACCTATCCCAGGACTGCTCCCCAACCTCAAAGGCTGGCATCTGTTACCACCTTTCAGGTAACTGGTAAGGATTTCCCCTTCGGCAGATTCTCGGGTATCCTCCGTCAACTGAGGCTCTGGTGCACTTTTGGCGACAAATACATCAGAACATCTAGTGCTTGGATCTTCTTGTTCCAGGCCGACAGGATACTGTTTTTCAGCAATCTCTAATGAAACTGAGCATAGGGAACTGCTTCGAATGAAGCCACCATCTCCCCTGACAACCTCATACAAAAGTCGGATAGAAGGATCCTTCTTTGCCCTGACCACCTGAAACAGCTCCTCTATGGCGCCGATTTTTGCCTGGGGTAAGAACACCCTCTTCTGGGCTGTATCTATAACCATACTAAAGTACTCTAATCTTCTTACTGGTTTTAAAGACGATTTCTCTAGGTTGAGGACCCAACCAACCTAGTTATTCCAGGTAGTTGACTGTGGTGACCATGGTTTGGCCTAAGCGGGCTACCGACTGGTCTATCAAGAGTAGGTCATCTAGGTATGCGATTATCGTTATACTTCAAGTCCCTAATCAGGCCTAAGGAAGGGCCAGAAGTTTTGTAAACACTTGAGGTGCAGTAGCTAGACCAAAATGCAAGGCTACAAACTGAAAATTAATTTTTTCTACTTAAAAACGCAGATATTTCTGGTGAGCGGGGAAAATAAGTACATGCATGTATGAATCCTTTATGTCGATTGATGCCAGAAGGTCTCCTCCTTGTAGGATAGAGACTACCGATCGGATTGATTCCATGTGAAAGAATGAATTTTTAGGAACCGGTTTAGATCTTTCCGATCTAGAATGGGTCTGACATCTCCATTAGGTTTTGGCACCATGAAACGGTTTGAATAAAACTGCTCTTCCAAGGGGAAGACCATGATCACTTTTTGCGACAAAAGTCAGCCTAACGCTAGAAAGGCTTTTTTTCTCTGGATCTTTGGGGACATTTGACCTGAGGAAACGAGGAGACGGAAATTCTCAGAACTCTAGTTTGTATTTTCTAACCTAGAGCTATTGTGGAGACCACCCATCTGTCTGTCTCTAAATTCTTCCTGCCAGACCCTTGAAAACTGTAGAAGTCTTCCTTCCACTTAAACGAGCGGGGGTGCTCCTTCAAAAGAGGCTTTAGCGTTGCATCTTGTGGGTTTCCTCCCCCAGGATTTCTTTTGTCCCTGGAGTTGACCCTGAGGTTTACCCATTGAACCAGATGGTGGAGGCCGCTGTGACTGGAGAAAGAGCCCGTTTAAATGAGGGACCTTTATTCTCTCTTAATTGGCAAAAGGGTACTTTTCCCACTTGATATTTTTTGGATATATTTGTCCAAATCATCCCCAAACAGCTTTTCACCACAGAAAGGAAAACCAGTCAAGAGCTTTTTGCATGGCGCTTCGGCTGACCAACTTTCCAACTATAAGATTCTACGCATATGTACCAACCCAATCTTAAGGCGAGAGGTTCGAGGAAAAGAATCTTGTTGCGTGAATAGAAAAAACACAAAGCAGCTGGCAGCTCGGCTAACTCCTGGGTCTGCTGTTTAGGGAAAACCTTGAGCACCTGTTTCAAATGGTCTCTCAAGGACTGACCTACCCCAATTGCCGCCACTCCAGGTTGAGCCACTGAGCCTGCCGGGGGGGGGGGGGGGAATGTTTAACAGGAATTCCAATCGTTTATCAGTTGGATCCCTAAGCATTTGTGCATTGTCAGAGACGTCAAACTTTTATTCACAGAGGATATAGCAGCATCAATTGCTGGTATACTCCACATCTTAGTGAAATTTTCCTCCATAGGATAAAGTGTTGAAAACGTTTTAGAAGGGAAAAAAATAAAATAAAATGCTTATCTGGGTGATCCCACTCAGAATACATAAGCTTTTCCAGCAACGAATGGACAGGAAAGGCATGCAAAGCTTGAGGTGGCTTTAGTGAACACAAACAAGAAGTGGGCTTTTCAACAAACTCAGTTAAGGGTAGCTTAAATGTGGAGTGGACCATTTCAGTAAGAGAATGTGAAGCTAAAGAAGGTCATTCCCCACTTGATCCCTCAGAATTTCCCCTCTCCCACAGTTCCTGTTTGAGGATCCTAGGTGGTAGGAGGGGACCTAAAGGGTTTTCCTTCACTCTGAAGATGCAGTTAAAGCCGCTAACGTTTCCTCTAATCCACTGATAGTTGAGGAGAAAACCTCCTCAGTTACATAGACAGGGGCTGAAGTGTCAGAAGCAACTGCAGCCCCTGATGGCTCACTCTGACCAGCCTCCCCAGATCTTTCACGGGTGGGGGGGAATGGTGTTGCAGAGGGGGGTCCATAGGGTGACCCCCTTTGCTCCCTTGCTTTTTGTGGTATTTGTACCACCCCCTCTGGTCATAGTACGGAGTACAAAACGAAAAGGTACTAGCAAAAAAATAAAAAAAATGCACCTACTGCTGAGCAATAGTCCAGCAACTGTCACTGCTGTTAATCTCAGCCTAATGCATAAGTAAACGTGCCCTGTGAATGCCTGTGTCAACCAACACTCACATGCCACCCGTCTGCTGTGAGCCTTCTTCAGCTGTATGCACCTGAAAAAAAAGGTGCACTTTATAACTACATAGCCCGTGTTGTGGACACTGAAGCATGCCAACGTCGCTAAGACCCGCCCCCTCAACTTTTTCAAAGATGTCGTTTTCCTGCGCGAGCGAGCAACAATCCGACTGGATTGCATGTGGAAGGCTGGGGCGGAGGAGAGCCGCCAGATGAGAACCACTGTAATGGCGGCAGCAGAGTGACACCTCCTGCCTCCTGGAGTGAAGCTGTGGGGGGGGGGGGGGGGGGGGGCGACATTCCAAAGAGGAAAAAACCCTCCTTCCCACATCTTAAACGTTCTGTAGAGCTAGCTTCAGCGTTCAGCAAGGAGCCATCCAGCGTCCTGTACACACAGTGGACACAGGAAACAGCAATTGAGAGCACATGTAATGCTGCTACAAGAGAACTGTGGTGAAAAGAGCGCTCAGGCTTCAAGAAAATGTCCGCCAATGTAACTAAATAGGAGATCCTAAAGAAGATGGCTGCTGAAGCTCACCAGGGGAATACAGACTTTTCCACATCCAAGATGGCTGCTAGTACAGCGCCATGCGGTGATAGAACAAAACTAGAAATGTGCTGCTTGCCTACAGCCAGAACCTCCTCCACAAACACATTTGGGACCCCCCCAGACCGGGACCAGGACCAACGCCAGCCGCACACAGGTGAGAAACCAGCGAACACATACACACCGCCCCCAGTGCATGCAGCCAACCCCCTCAGAGGGGGGAAGGAGGGGTGATAGGGACTTGGGAGAGAAGATATGGAGGTGAGGTGGCCCCCCGAATCGACCCTCCAGGGAATGCCCAGCTGCTCACCCCACCGAGGCAGGGAGAGCCGTACTTACCAGTCCTGAAGAGGTGGGAGACATTCCATCACAGACCGACTCCTGCGCAGTTACAGGGTAGCTGTTGGGCCGGTATACTGTGATCCAGACAGCAGTAGCACGGTCATTGAAGCTCACCGACCACCTCTGGAGCTGAGGCATGTCGTAGCCTGCCGAGTCTTAGCTGTGGCCTGCTCATGCTCGATGGCTGGACTGGGGAGACTACAAGGATATTATTAACCAGCCTGTCACCCAGCCGTTGATGGAAGATCCCAGGATCTTTAATTTTGCGCAAAAAAAACATCAAAACTGCAGAAAAAACGTGGATCGAGAGGGCCCGCAGGGTTCCTATGTCATTCTCCTTACTAGGCAAAATAAAAACTGAAGCTGCAGGGAGCAGTGAGGAGGGTCGATAGCACAGGGTCTGCCACCCCCTGGGGCGGGATTAAAAGTTCTATGTATTGTGTAACAATTTTGCCTAGTTCTCCTAATGGCAGGCTATACAACCCATTTAGTTACAGAGAGGAGCTGTGTCGGTCAGTGAATATAAGCAAATCACTGTTAGTATTTACCCATGTGGTAAATGCGGGATGGGGATAGTTTTATAATTCTCAATCAGCTGCTGTACCTGCAGGGCTCGAATGAGGAAAACAATTGCAGGGTCTACATCCCTTTAAGCTTGATTTCCTATTGGGAGTATATCTCCAAAAATTTGATTTTTGTTGCAGGCCATGTCTGAAGTCTGACTTGCATCTTAGTGTATACTTCTGAGAAAATCAGTGAGCCAATCACACAAGCAGGAGATTATGTTCCTGGGAGTGTTCTGTACACATTCTGTGTACAGAAAACCTCCAGGAAGCCATATTGCATTTTACAAAAAAAATTAAGAGCTACAGATTGAAAAGGAAAGTTAATTTTTGGTAACATTCATTTTCAATAGGACTTGAGTCACAACTGTATATTCTTCACAAAAGTGGAATTACCCTCTAAATTCCCACCTAAACCACTAGAATCTATACAGTCAATATTCCCTCTGAAGCAATAGTTCTTGCCATCGACAGGACCAACTTTTGGTATTTCACCACTTAATAAACAGTTTCCTCATCTGGCCCACAAGGGCTCCCCTGCAATCTGCCAGCAGACCAAGTCAACTCCTCATTTTAATTCAGTGAGTAGAGAGCTGGTGAGGGCAAGTCACCAGCTCTCTGCTCTACCCCTCAAGAACTCACTGGAGAACTAGGCTGTGGAGGTGGTGGGAGCGACAATCAGGCTGTCGATCAGGCATCTGGATGGATCCCGACAGTTGGGATCCCCCCCCCCCCCCAGAGTCTGGAAAGGATGAGTGATGTCCGTCGCAGCTGATTTTAGCAGTCCTCTGTTAGCGGAACACAGGTCACAGAAGTGCAGATAGTTCTGTAGTCCCGTGACCAACATGTCCTTTAAAGCTGGGTTCACACTGGTACGACAAATGTATGACTCATCCTACTTTGCCCTGCGACATGGATCTTACTTCCATCCGAATTGAACAAAATAAGATTTTACTTTGAGATAGTCTGATTTGTCCTTTGACCAATCAAAACAATCCCAGTGTGAGATAATTTCCTTTTACTGCTGCTGTAATCACCATGTCGGAGCTCACAAGCCAGATGGTTAGGACAAGGATCAGTCTTTACTGATATTCAATGGGCTGAAATAGAACCAAAAGTCGTGCAGGAACCTTTTTCAAAGTCAGACCGACTTGCGTCAAACCAGTTAAGACAGCTCTCAAAAGGGAATCATTGATTTACACACGTCATGCGACATGTGCTCCCCAATTCGGAGCGTATGTCATACCAGTATGAACCCAGCCCAATTCACAACATTCCTTCAGGGCCAAATCTGTGCCCAAATTCAGCCATGAAAACGGAACCAAAGACGCACAGCAGTGCAGAGCGCTCCGCAGATATCCAGAGAGCCAGTCACATTGTCCTGCTATGCAAATTGGATGCAGGGGAACCCAGTCTTAAATGTTAACATTTGCAAAAGCCATTTCAAACTTATTGCTTGGATGTTACAGGTTCCCAGGGAACCTGAGTAAGTGAGAGCCCCAGATATCATCCCTATGCTAGAGGTGATGATTTAGCTCCTGGAACATAATCTTGCATCCATGCCAACAACCAAATACAAAAAACGAATGAGGGCCCCACCCCCATATGAGGTATTGCCGCGATTGCAGCACAGGACCTCCTCTGCAAGTCTAAAGAGGTAACTGGTAAACATTTTGAAAGCGTTGCCTATGGAAATTTTTAAGTACCGTTGTTTTTATCGCAATTCCACGAGTGTGCATAATTTTAAAGCGTTAGGCCGCGTACACACGGGCGGATTGTCTGTCCAACTTAGTCCGCTGAACCGTGTTTCAGCGGACAATCCGCTCGTGTGTGGGCTTCAGCTGACTTTTTCAGCGGACAATCTGACGAACAAAGTCTTACGGAATTTCCGTAAGACAGTCCGTTCAAACTTGGTTTTGTCCGTCCAAACTTGGTTTCAGCGGACAGTCCGCTCGTGTGTAGGCAAGTTGGACGGACTAAGTATGGCGCATGCTCAGAAAGGATTTACACGGCCGAAGGTTGCATTGCAGTGTATAGGACGTCGTCTTTCTAGTCCCGTCGTACGTGCTGTACACGTCATCGCGCACGCTTTCAGCGGACTGTCTGCTCATCGTGTGTGGTCAAGTCCGTTCATGCAAATTTTGAACGGACTGTCTGTCGGATTGTCTGACGAACTTAGTTGGGCAGACAATCCGCCCGTGTGTACGCGGCCTTAGTTGAAGGAGTGATGGGCTTCCCTGAAGAGATGAGTTTTCAGGGATTGCCTGAAGGCAGCTAGAGTAAGAGATAGCCTGCCAGGTTGATGTAGAACGTTCCAGAGGATGGGAGAAGCTCTGGGGAAATCCTGGAGACGAGCATGGGAGGAGACATGGGAGCTTGAGAGGAACAGGGAGGACAGTTTGGGTGATATTTGGAGACTAGATCGGTGATGTAGCTAGGGGCAGAGTAGTGAATGGCTTTGTATGTTGCGATTAGTATTTTGAACTTAATTCGCTGGGCGATTGGGAGCCAGTGTAGGGATTGGCAGAGAGGGGTGACAGACACAGAGTGGTTGGTAAGGTGGATAAGTCTGGCAGTAGCATTCACAATAGACTGAAGAGGTGATAGACTATAGAGGTAAGCCAATGAGAAGGGAGTTGCAATAGTCAAGGCAAGAGATAAGGGATTGGACGAGTAGCTTGGTGGTTTCATTAGATAAAAAGTCTACAAGCCTTTGACAAGGATTGGATTTGGGGCTGAAAGGACAGGTATAGGATTACACCTAGTACCCTGGCATGAGGGAAAGGATTGATGGCTGCATTATTTAGTTTGCTGGAAAAGTCAAGGGGGAGGAATATTACCAGCTCGGTTTTAGAGAGATTTAGTTTAAAGGAAGTGGTGTGACATCCATGTTGATATTAGTTAGGAATGCGAGAGGAGATGGAAAGAGTGAGGCAAGGAGTAGACGGATTGGGTGTCATTGGTGTATAGATGGTATTAGAAGCTGTGTGTGGTTATCAAGTGACCAAGGGAGGTGGTGTAGATAGAGAAGAGAAGGGGTTCAAGAACAGAGCCCCACAGAAAGAGGCAATGGAGAGGAGGAGAAGACAGGGTTGCAGGCAATATTGAAGGAGCGCTGCTATAGGCAGGATAGAACAGAATCTTGGAGGCCAAGGAGTTTGAGAGAAAATTGCGCAAATACAGCGTGACATAAAATATTTCAGTGACTGCAATTTTATTCTCTAGGGTCTCTGCTGAAAGAAAAAAAATGTTTGGGAGTTCTAAGTAATTTTATAGCAAGAAAAAAAAAAATATATAGGATTTTTACTTGTAAACAAAATGTCAGAAAAAGGCCTGGTTTTAATGTGGCTAAACATGCTTGATGAGAGTGTGACACCATCTGTCTAAAAGTTGACGCTGAACCTGAAATGGATCTTTCAACATGACAACGATCCTAACCACACTAGAAATCCACTAAGCATGGACTCAAAAATAAACTTTTGCCTATAGTTCTACTTTAAAGCAGAGCTCCACCCTAAAGTGGAACTTCCAATCATTGGAACCCTCCCCCCCCTCCGGTGCCACAATTGGCATCTTTCAGGGGGGAGGGGAGGTGCAGATACCTGTATAGTACAGGTATTTGCACCCACTTCCACATTCTGCGGGCATTTACACCACTTCCTGCGGGTCCCCTGCTGTCTGCTGGGAAACATACGGATCCCAGAGACAGCGGGGACCATCCTTATTGCGCAGCGCGAGTCGCGGCTTCACTTCCCGATTCCCATACCGAAGATGGTGGTGGAAGCTCCTGAGAGCCGATCGAGAGATCGGCTTCGGGTGCCGACATTGCGGGCACGCTGGCCGGTAAAGAGCCCTTATTTTAAAAGTCAGCAGCTGCAGTATTTGTAGCTGCTGACTTTTAAAAACAAAAAACGGCGGAACTCCCGCTTTAATGTCAGTGACCGGCAGGCAATTACCCAGCATGCCTGCCTATAAGAAGCAGTTTGTAGTTTAAGATGCAATACCAGCATCGGGGACAAAGGGTGTGCTTACCTTTACCACAATACATCTATTAAAGCGGGAGTCCACCGGGACTCCGCGTTTTTTTTTTTTTTTTTTTTTAAAAGCCAGCAGCTACAAATACTGCAGCTGCTGACTTTTAAAATAGTGACACTTACCTGTCCAGCGCGCCTGCGATGTCGGCACCCGAAGCCGATCTCTAGGTCGTCTGACGGGTCCTGCCGCCGCCATCTTGGGTATGGGAATCAGGAAATGGAGCCTTTCGGCTTCATTTCCCGGTTCCCTACTGCGCATGCGCGAATCGCGCTGCGCAATAAGGACGCTCCCCACTGCCTCTGGGATCTGTGTGTTTCCCAGCAGGCAGCGGGGCACTTGCGGGAAGGGGCGGGCACTTGCGGAAAGGGGCGTAAGTTACGCCCCTTTCCGCAGAGAGCTATTCCGGAAGTGGGTGCAGTTACCTGGATTATCCAGGTAACTGCACCCCCCTCCCCCCTGAAAGGTGCCGATTGTGGCACCGGAGGGGGGGAGGGTTCCGATGAGCGGAAGGTCCACTTTAGGGTGGACCTCCGCTTTAATATCTGGAGGCGCACATTTTACGTGCATCGCCTTTACTCAGAAGACAGTCTGGGCAAAAATTTTATGTTTGCCTGTTTAATAACATTTTAAAAAGTTAAAAATTTCCATGAGGTAGTTTTTCATGACAAGACCCTCAGATTCAGATTAGGCTATAGTGTTAGAGATGCTGATCAATTTAAAACTGTTACAGCAGCACAGACTGGTAGAAAAGAATGCTACTTGTGCATGTAATGACAAGGAACATGCAGACAGTGTGAATACCGAAGTATTCCAGTTGTCAAATCACAGGTTAAGTTAGGAGTTAACCTAACTGTACTATTTACTTGTAGCAGAGAAAAGTCAGGTCACCAGTCAGGCTGGGGTGTATAAAGTTGGTCACACACAGTTATATTCAGATTCCCGAGATACACAGATGGACAAATCTTCCACTGCAGCCATTGTATTTTAACAGACGTAGACAGCGGCGCGCAGACGCACTGGGGCAGTCCGCGGCGATATGTAGCGAGCGTCAGCTCCCGTGCACATGCATGGGAGTGATGTCATCGCGGCTCCACGAATCACAGCGCCGGAGCCGCGAGACCCGGAAGTCGCTCCGGGATCCATGGCAACGGCGAAGAAGAAGACGGAGGACCGCTTCGGGGGCTTCGTTCTCAGGTAAGTTATGCATAATAAGCTAGTATGCTATGCATACTAGCTCATTATGTCTGTCTTGCAGGAATTTTTAAAAAGGGTTTACAACCACTTTAAGGTACAGGAGCTGCAGCTGCTAACTTTTAAAAAGACATATATACTATATCAGGGCTCGACAAAACCCGGGTGCCAGGTCGCATTTGCGACTAGAATTAGCAACCTGGCGCCTGAGGCAGCACAGCTGGGGGATATCCCGTCTCCGTGGACCCCCCCGGCGTCATCGCGTAGGGATGTTCCGCCAGCAGCCGGTAATTGAGGCCGCGGCTTTGAGGCCTTCTGCGGTCCTATGATTCCTTCTGGAATCTGGCGCCCTCTTGTGGTGGCCATTGGTATGACAACCAGCAATGCTAATGGAGCTTCCCCTGCCTGTTTTTTTATTGCCTGCCCATCTCCTTCCCTTTATTTAGAACCCCTAAACATTATATATTTTTTTTATTCTAACACCCTAGAGAATAAAATTGTGGTTGTTGCAATACTGTCTGTCACATCGTATTTGCGCAGTGGACTTACAAGCGCACTTTTTTTGGGAAAAATTATTCAATAAAAAAAATAAGACAACAGTAAAGTTAGCCCAATTTTTTTTTTTATATTGTGAAAGATGTTACACCAAGTAAATTGATACCCAACATGTCACGCTTCAAAATTTCACCCGCTCATGGAATGGTGACAAACTTTTACCCTTTAAAATCTCCATAGGTGACGTTTAAAAAAAATAAATAAAAAATTCTACAGGTTGCACATTTTGAGTTACAGAGGAGGTCTAGGGCTAGAATTATTGCTCTCGCTCTACCGATCATGGCGATACCTCCTATGTGTGGTTTGAATACCGCTTTCATATGCGGGCCGGACAGGGCGTATTTAAAAAAAAAAGTTTCCCTTATTTTAACTTTGTGTCACTTTTATTCTTATTACAAGGAATGTAAAAATCCCTTGTAATAGAAAAAAGCATGACAGGTCCTCTTAAATATGAGATCTGGGATCAGAGAGACCTCAGATCTTATATTTACACTAAAATGCAATAAAAAAATAAATTGTCATTTGAAAAAAATAAATAAAATGTCCCTCTAAGAGCTATGGGCAATGACTTGGAGACGGGGGGGGGGGGGGGGGCGTCGGCGCTGCTATCTTCCCCTCACTCATCTCCATGTCAGGCCAGGGACAGGTCTGGATCGCCGTTACCGACCTGGCTCCTAACTTTTTAAGCTCGCTCCTAGATTCCAAGCAAATTTGTCAAGCCCTGTAATATATATATATATATATATATATATATATATATATATATATATATATATATATATATATATATATATATACACACACACACACTATACACATATATATTTGTATGCCTCTGTGTGCGCTTGTGCGTGTTATATATGCGAGTTTGTGTGCTTATGCGTTATATATGCGTGCGTGCTTATGTGTGCGTGTTTACACGTGTGCACTGGTGAGGCACAGGCAGGCTACACGACAGGCACTGGTAGGCTGCTGGGCACAGTGAGACTGCATATAATGGGCACTGGTGAGGCACAGGCAGGCTACACGACAGGCACTGGTAGGCTGCTGGGCACAGTGAGACTGCATATAATGGGCACTGGTGAGGCTGCATTGATCTCTTTTTAAAAACAGTCAATTTCGGTATCGGTTTTCGGGATCAAGGGAAATTTATTTTCGGTATCAGTTTCGGCACCAAAAAACCCATTTGGGGCATCCCTAATATTTATGATGTTCGCTCATCATTTCCTCGCATGCCATAACCATGTTATATCCAACACATTTCTCATGGTTAAAAATTTGTTAAGAAAACATTTTCCATTTCCTTACTGTGATTGTAAAATGAATGCTGAGTTGACCCCCGCAAAGAATTCAAAAATTAACCACCACTAGTGTATGGTCAGTTTAAACATGTGGAACTTCTAAGGCTAGAAATAATTAAAATACAAATGTAAAAAAAAAAAAAAAAAAAACATGATTTTAATTTTTTTGTCAA
The DNA here is from genome assembly GCF_037356315.1 of Lithobates pipiens. Classification (NCBI taxonomy): domain Eukaryota; kingdom Metazoa; phylum Chordata; class Amphibia; order Anura; family Ranidae; genus Lithobates; species Lithobates pipiens. Next base: position 167,651,758 of record NW_027507718.1, on the reverse strand, counting down.
CATACACTTTAAAAACCTGGGAGTCAGCATATGACTATACAGGTAGCTGAACGATACATAGGCAAGCAACAGTTAAAAGTAAAAAATGTTCAGTTACTTTTAAGCAAACTTTATTTTAACAAATTTAAAAACAGAAAACACAGAATATAGTATTACTTTGCCAGTAAGACAACTGAAGTTAAAATACAACAGGACCACAATACAAAACATTGTGCCACTGTAGTCACAGTGCAGTCTGGTTATTGCTTCTCCTGCTACCAGATTTGTCAAATATGACATTATGCCACCAGCAATACGTGCATAGAGCCGCCTCACTCAACCTTTTCAACACAGAGGAAACCTTGAAATAGTTCTCCGGTCTCGAGGAACCCCTGCTAAATAATTAGAAACTTACAACTCATGATACATTAGTGTGATGGTCATTGGGAAGAATTACTTCCTTACAGATAGCTAAAAATATCAATGGTGTCAGTGGGAACTTATCTGAGAGGCAGAAATGGCCCAATGCTGAAGGAACTCCTAGCAACCACTGGAGGAACCCTGGCTGAGAATCACTGGCATAGAGTTTGGTTCATTCTGCTGAAGGAAACAATTTAGTGCAGAGTGCTGGAGAAGGGAAGGGAATTAGCAGTATTAAAACCAAACATATTGCAGCTTACCAATTCTTAGATGCGATAGCTATATTAGCTCTCTTTCTTAGGTGCTCTTATTTACATCTGGTCAGCAAGTCTGTTTTTCAAAAGAAAAAGCTCTCTTCCAGTTGTATCAGTTTACAGGGATGACACAAACCATTTAAAAGTGGTATTGGTTCGGGGGGGGGGGGGGGGAGGGAGGAAAGAGCGGCACCGATCCTCCTCTTCCCAGGTTACCCGCCACCACTCCTCCCCCATGACCAGTGACGGACAGATTGGGCACATTTTTTGGCTCATTGACATATATAGAGCGATCAGTGCTATAAAAATGCCCAGATTACTGTGTAAATGACATGGGGGGGGGGGGGGGTCAAGGGGTTAATTTGTTCTAACTGTATGGGGATAGGACTGAGTAGGAGAGGAGACATTGCTGTTCCTACATAGTAGGCACAAACAACCTCTCTCCTGATAGAGGGTTTTTTTGGGTACACACACGCACGTGGCTGGCGACGACCACTGGCCAAGCGCATAGGGTTCCCCGCTGTGCAGCGGGCACATGCCGTCTAGTGGCTCTTAAAGGAACTCCGTACTCATACAGGTTTTCGCACAGGGGAGCCATTCTGCCCCCGTAAATAGACGTGAGGCGGTCAGGAACCAGTTAATGTTTAGTTTTCCAAGTCTAATTCTAATGCTGTGCTCCGTTAGCCATGAGGGTGCTTACTGTGATGTGTCACGAGGATAAACAGTGCAGTTTCACTGAACCTTTTCTAACCCGTTAAATATGTATTCAGTTTTCAACAAGTTAATGTTGCAGCTGCCCCCGAAAAGGTGAACTTGTCCTTTAACCTGGTGATCTGGCTAGTAACACACGACCTGTATTAAAATGCTCCCACTCCTTTGAGCGAAGGGGGGCACAACAGACTGCAATGTTTTCAGTCTGGGTGTTGAGGGGAACAAATTGAAGCCAAACTCTGACTCGCACTTAATATAATAAGAACGAACAGTTTTTCATTTTGGGATAAAAGTTTACATTCATAAAAAGCCAATGGTGTGCACCCCTGCCAAAAGTGGTTGTAAAGGCTGAAGGTCTAAGATCTTCATACATGCTCCCCCTACAGCCCCCTTTAAGGCCTCATGCATGCTGGACATTTTACAGCTGCTGTTTTTGGCTTCAATCCGTTGTTTTTTTCTGCTGCCAATAATGTCCCCCAGCATGTTAGCCTATGTGTCCATGCACACATAGTCTCCCATCAACCGTTTTTGGTAGGGGTGTTTTCTGGCTGGAAACCCCCCCCCCCAGAACTAGCGAGTTCTTCAGCTATAAAACCGCTCTGAAAACAGTTTAAAGATGCTGCTATTCTGTGTTTTAGCAACGCTTTTGAGCCATAAGCTTTTATGGGAGCATTTGCAAGAGAAAAAATAAAAATAAAAAATAAAAACACCATACACCTACTCTACAGCTACAATTTTTTTATTTTTTTTTCCTCAACACAGATCAACGTCATTACTAGGAAAAAAATAAAATAAAAAATAGGATTTTTAAAACAGCTTACCTGTAAAAATACTTTTCTTTGAGGTACATCACGGGACAGAGAGCCATAGTACTTACTATGTGGGTTTAATAGGCCACCTTCAGGTGCTGGACAGCGGCACGCCCTAAATTTAAAAGTGCCCTTCCTATATAACCCCTCCCACTGGTGGGAGTACCTCAGTTTTGTAGCAAAGCAATACACATGTATACCAAAGAAGGGGAGGGACCTCTGTGTCCCGTGATGTACCTCAAAGAAAAGGATTTTACAGGCAAGCCGTTTTAAAATTCCTATTTTCTTAACGTACATCTAGGGACACAGAGCCATAGTAGTTACTATGTGGGATGTCCCATAACAATGCCAACAGAAGGGAGGGGAGACAACAAAAGTAGGGCACCAAGAGACCAGAGAACTCTGATTGCAGCCTGCAGTACACTGTGCCCAAAGGCACTATTCCTCATGACCTCTCACATCTACTTGATAGAATTTGGTAAAATGTGTGGACTGAAGACCAAGTTGCGGCCTTGCAGATCTGAGCCAAGGAGGCTTAGTGATGCACTGCCCAAGAAAGCACTAAGCCCTGGTGGAGTGCGCTTTAATATGAAAAGGAGGAATTTTTCCTCTTGAAACCATAAGCTTTATCACTTAGACAAATCCATTTAGAAATAGTAGATTTCAACACTGCCGGTCCTCTTTTAGGACTGTCTGGCAACACAAAAACATCCGTTTTACAAATTTGAGTGGTCACTTTCAAATAGACCTTCACCGCCCTCACCACATCAAGAAAATGTAGCGATTTTTCTTTCACAGAAGTTTCTGGGAAAAAAAAAAAAAAGGCAGAATAATATATATCTTTGTTTAAACCCTTCAGCCCCGGCCTATAGACATATGACGCCCACAGATGGGATCTCCCATCCTGGGTGGGTGTCATATGACATCCTCCGATTCCCGGCCATCTAGGGGGCCGCGCTCCCACCCGCAGCATCATCATCATTCGGGACCCGGTGCGCGTGCAGAACCTTTCTGCCAAGCGATTGTTCTGCTGCTGATAGCAAGTCCAATCTGTAGTGGCGGGTGAAAGTGGAGAAACTTGTCCATGAGGCCGCTTTACAAATCCGACCTGGAGAAGCACCTGCTCTTTCCGCCCAGGACGTTGCTACTGCCCTTGTTGAATGGGCCACTACCCCTGTGGGAGGATCAGCCCCTAAAGCTCTATACGCTTCACTGATAGCTGTCCGCAGCCATCTACCTATAGTGTTTTTAGAAGCACCATACCCTTTACGTGGTCCTGAAAACAAAATGAAGAGCGAATTTGACTTTCTGAACTCTCTTGTGATTTCCATGTAGTGTAGTAAACACCTTCTCATGTCCAAGCTATGGAAAATACTTCTCCCTAGAGCTGGATGGCGTAGGGCAAAAAGGTAGGGAGGATTATTTCCTGCCTCCTATGAAAAGCTGTCAGAACTTTTGGCAGGAAACTCGGGTCAGTTTTCAACACTACCCGATCTGGGAAAATATAACAGAAAGGTTCTACAATAGATAGGGCTTGCAACTCGCTTACCCTTCTAGCTGAAGTAACTGCCACTAAAAGGGCCAGTTTGAGCGACCATAATTTGAGCGTCGCCTTCTCTGGAGGTTCAAAGGGTTCTTTAGTCAAACCCTGCAGAACCAGGGATAGGTCCCATTTTGGGAAAAAAAAAAAAGGCACTGGCCTAGCTCTGGACAGTGCCTTAAAAAACCTAATAAGCGGTTCCTGAGATAGACATCTCTCCAGAAAAACCGATAAGGCGGCCACTTGGGCCTTTAAGGTGCTGGCCGCCAATCCCAACTCCATTCCCTCATGGATAAATTCTAAAACCGAAGGGATTTCCATCGGTGAAAACTTCTTTGTTATACACCAAGAATTAAAGCGTTTCCACGTTTTAAAATAAATTGCTCTAGTGACCTTTTTACATCTACTTAAAAGGGTTGAAACCAGTTTATCTGACAAACCCTTTCCTTCTAGGATATGTTTCTCAGTAACCACCCTGTAAGTCTGAGGTGTTCTATGTTTGGATGTTGAAGGGGTCCCTGGGTTAGGAGATCTCTGCGAAGAGGAAGAACCCAGTGAGGCTCTATTGCCATCCTCTGAATGGTTGCAAACCAGGCCCTTTTGGGCCAAAAAGGAGCCACCAGGAGAATGCTTGTGGTTTCCCTCTGTAGTTTCTTTAATACCAAGGGTATCAGCTGAAAAGGGGGAAAGGCATAGCACAAATGGAAGTTCCACGGTTGTGCTAGTGCATCTAGACCTCTGGCTTGATTCATGTCTGTATAGAGAAAAGTAGTTCACTTTTGCATTGCTCTGGGATGCGAACAGATCTACCTGAAGAGTACCCCCCCTTCTTAGCTCTTGGAATACCTCAGAGTTTAGGCTCCACTCTGATTCCAGTATCCTCTCTCTGCTCAGAAAGTCTGCTACTAAATTCAGATCTCCCTTTAGGTGTACCGCTGTTAGGGACCTTAAGCTGCTTTCCGCCCAGGACAGGATCTGGAGGGCCGAGGAAAGCAACACCCTGCTCCTCGTGCCTCCTTGCCTTGTTACATAGGCCACTGCTGTTGCATTGTCCGATAACACCTAGACATGTTGCCATCGGACCAGTCTCTCGAAGGCCCATAGACCAAGGAGAATAGCCCTCAACTCCCCCAATTGGATGATCTCCTGGCCTCCCCGTTTGTCCAATTTCCCTGAGCCATTTGGCCTTCCAGGTGGGCGCCCCAACCCCAGGAACTCGTATCTGTTGTCAACCTCCTCCCCATGGTGGAACACCAGAGCAGGCCCCTGTCCAGGTTTGAGCTGCTCCTCCACCACCAGAGCTTCCTCTGAACTCAAGGAGGCATTCTGATCAACTTTTCCAGGGACTTTCCATAGGACCCATTTCTTAAAGTTGCCTGCTGGATATCCCTTGCATGAAGCCGTGCCCATCCTACTGCTGGAATCGTGAGGAGACCCAGTACTGACATAGCTGCCCTGATAGAAATTGGTAGGTTTGTCTGGACCATTCTCACGGCATCTTGCACTTTATCTTTTCCTCCGGGAGAAAGATACTCTCCTGTATGGAATCGATGGTATATCCGAGGAATTTTATTGTCTGAGATGGGGTCATATTTGATTTCTCCATGTTTATAATCCAGCCCAGATCTTCCGGGTGTCTCTTTGTCCCCGCCAGATCCTCCTCTAATATAATAATTTGTTTTGGCAAATATTAGGAGGTTGTCTAAATAAGGGACAATTGATATGCCCTTTAGTCTGAGCTTCTGCTACAATCTTTGTAAATATCCTCGGGGAGGAGGAGGACAGCCCGAAAGGAAGAGCTCTGAACTGAAGGTGCAGAATTGAGCTTCCCATCTTGACCGCAAACCTTAGATATTTTTGTGATACTGGGGCTATAGGTACGTGGAGATACACATCCCTCAGGTCTATGGACACCATAAAACAGCTTGGGGTCAGGAGACCCCCTTACTGAAAAAAAAAATAGTGTCCATCTTGAATTTCTTGTACCCGATTGCTCTGTTTAGTATCTTCAGGTTCAAAATCAATCTGAATTTTCCCAAAGGCTTTTTTACCAGAAATATGTGGGAATAGCATCCCTGTCCCTCTTTGGGAGGAACGTTCAAGATCACCCTCTGTTGAGTCAATTCCTGTAAGATTAAAGTCATGGCAATAGCTTTCTCTGGGTCTCGGAGGGGGGGTGGGGCCTGAGTGACATAAAAACGAGCGGGTGGGGTTTGAGAGAACTCCAGTCTGTAACCCTCCATAATCGTCTTGAGGATGTACGGGGTGGTCGTTGTAAACTCCCATTGTGGAAATAAGGACTGCAGCCTTGCTCCCACAATCGGAGGACGGTCATTGGCTCTTAGTATTAGGGTTAGGGGAGGCGGAAAAGGACCCCCGACTTACCCCTGCCTCTCCGAGACCTCCAAGGTCTTTTATAGCCTGAATCCTGAGTCTGGGGTTTTTCGAAAAGTACGAAAATAAGTAAAAAAATAATTTGCATTCATATTTTTGCCACCCAAATGCAATCTATACACTGGGGTGAGAACCTCTGGGGGAATCTAGGACAGAAAAGGACTTGGGAGTCCTAGAAGATGATAGCAGCTTTATATAATAATCTCCTAAAACACACGGATGAAGCCACCACATCTAAGGATTGATAAATACCATATTCTGCACTTCAGCAGGCTCCCTCTATCCATGTGTGACCAGTCCCTCTCCAGGCCACTCATGGCTGCAGTCACTTGTTTCCACAAAAAAACAATATTTGCCTGCATTGTAAGCAATGATGGAGGGACTGCCCACAAGCAGGAGCTTCAGGAAAGAAAAAAGAAAACTACAAACCCCCACAACAGTGCAGGAGAGTGCGTCCTCTCTCCACCAAGAAATATGGGCATATAAAAAGCTAAAGTCTCAGCCAAAACTACTTTTATTATTGATAGGATGGGATATATTTACTGTTTTTAAACCATTTTCCTGCAGTTCTTCAGTTACCTCCTAGTTTACAGGCCTAGGCAAATTATATACATCACAAGAGTCTTTAGGAGGGTTTTCATCCAAGCACAACCTTGTGCCTGCATGTCTGAGCTAAGGGTAGATGGATTTCAGGAAATAAATGCTACACTAATCATCTGCTCTTACTCAAGATGGCCATTACCAGAAACGTTCAGAGGGGTGTTTTTTCAAAGTGATTTATTTTTTTATTTTTTTTTGAACAAAGATACAATCTTAAATTTTGGGATATTAAAGCAAAAATTAAAAAATATTGTTCTGTCAAAAAAATTCACTTTTTTTTTTTGCTATAAACAAAAAGATTTTTGAACTCACTGTAAAATCCTTTTCTTTTGTTCAACAGACACAGCTCCAGTAATCTTGACGTAGGGAGATCCCCAAGTAGTGTCATAACGAGGGGTGAGAACAGCAAAATAACTTAAACCACAACCATAGGTGCTCCTTAACAGGGGAGTCACCATCTGAACCAACTGCATCAGAACTTGCGGTCCACATATGCAGCAGAGTGCATTGACATTCAAAAAGGTAACTTTCTCTTAACGGAAGAAAGCATAAAATTGAAACATTACACGGCCTCCTGCAAAACTTTGTGGCCAAACCAGGCATCAGAAGATACGCTTACATCAACTATGTAAAAGTCTGAATGGACGACCAAGTCGCCACCTTACACACTTAAAGCACGAAAATTGCTCAAAATTGGCAATCTGTAAAGCCCCCCACAATGGGGGAATGGTGATGGATGCTAAATGTATGGAGGGGAAAAAGTGGTATTTACAAGATGGAAGACATTGGATAAGTTCTTAAAAATGTGGATGCCATGGCTGGATAAAATGGGGTGCCCATTATAGATGTGAAGGGAGATTATAAAGAAAGTGCAAAGAGAGAGACTTGAAGTGGGATATAGCAAGAACTGGGATGGGAAGATAGGTGGTAAAGAATGGGTAATTAATAAACATTACCTTTTTGCCTCTGAAAATTCAAACAACTAAATAACGTGATAGACGGGGTAAGGCTAGATTAGGTTGCACAGGAAGGTGGGAGGGGGTAATAGGGAGGGGGGGTTTAAAAGAGGGAATTGATATTAAATGCAGGAAGGGAAATATGATAGGCGCAGCACATAAATTTTGGTTCGCCATCCCTGTTCAAGGGATTATTTCCGGATATGCTCCATAATGATTTGCTCCCAACATCAGTCGAGGGAGGACGGGCAAAGAGTGGAGGGGCTACTATAAACTATAGAGTGTCTGCCCAGCTCCGTCGACTGATGAGGGGAGGCAAAAATGGCATGGTTAAATGTTCCTTTTTCTGTATGTATTTGATCAAATTATATGAGACTCTGGAGAGGCGTTGTATTTGTATTAGATGTATGAAAGAAAAAAAAAGAAAAAAAAGAAAAAAAGTATTTGCACTCGGGTTCTTTGAGCTGCCAATGGGCAATGTTTATTAAGAACATTGCTCAGCCCTGAAACCCCAAAATAAAAAAAATAAAAAACTTTTGCCCCCCCCATCTTTCTGTTTCTTCATCTGCAGATCAAAGGGATTAGGGACCAAAGATCAAAAGGGATAAACAAAAGTTCATCTGTTTAACCCCTTAATTTACTCTAATCAGCCTGAATTAACTCCCTATTCTCCTCTAATTATTTGCCTGCTTTTTTTTGTTCACGTCTAATTTTTTTTTTTTCGTTTTATAAAATCACAAACACACCGCTTTATATTTGCTTTGTTAGTGAATATTTTTACACACATTTAACATTGAAAAAGAGCCAAATAAAAAAATATATGTATATATTTTTTTTTCCATTTGTAAATAACTTTTCAGTGCTTTGTACCATTGCTGACAGCTTTAGTTAAAACAAAACAGTTGCTGTAGGTAACGGCGAGTACAAAAAAATAATATGTATTGGTGCATCCCTAAATACCACCAAAAGGAAGCTCTCTTTGTGGGGAAAAAGGGACGTAAATTTTGTTGGGTAAAGTGTCGCACGATCACGCAGTTGTCAGTTAAATCGATGCAGTGCTGCATCACAAGAAAATGGCCTGGTCATTAACCAGCCGCCGCAGCACAGCATTAGCTGTTTTTCACGGAAGATCTCTATAGGTCTGTTGTGGACCAAAGCAATTTGTATGCTGGTCAATTCATTGCTGCTAAGCCCCAGTTGGCCCTTGCCAGAGATTGGAGACCTTTTACAGTCTCCGAATTCAAGACCTTGCTGGGCCTAAGTGAGTTGAGGTCATATTGGTCTACTGACCCAATTCACCATATGCCCGTGTTCTCTGCCTCAATGACCAGATCATATGGTTCAAGCATTTCAATGACAATGAACTGTCATCCTCGGGGTGACCCTGAACACGATCAACTCCATAAAATTCAGCCCCTCTTAAACCACTTCAACAGACAGTTTGCAACCTTGTTTACTTCTGATCAAGTTGTCTGCGTTGAGTCCCGGATTAAGTTTTCTGGCTGCTTGTCCATCAAACAGTATCTTTCCAGCAAGCATGCCAGATACGGGGTCAAGATGTACAAGCTCTGACAGAGCCACAGGCTATACATATAGTTGTATGGTTTACAAGGGAAGAGAGAGTTACGTAGAACCCAAGAACTGGCCAGAC